>NC_133308.1:0-123594 GCF_012295235.1 Primulina huaijiensis
CACTGAAGCTGGGCAGCGGGTGGGGGTCCTACACAGCTCATGCCACAATCATCGTTCAAATTGGGACTGTTAATCTCATTTGAAACGTTAATTTGGTAGGATAAATTTTAATCGATTCGATTTTTAAAAAATATTATTATCTTTATTATAATATTATTTTTAATTTTAAGTATGTATTTACTTAACTTGTATCATGAAAATAGATATATGAGATCGTGACACTAAAGACTTGTTCTTGTATTAAACGATTCGTCTCTCACATATCTAACGTGTTTGGATAGAAGAATTTGATTTGAAAATTATATCAATTATGAATTTGGAATATATTAATTTTTTTTTAAAATTCACAAAATATTTTATTCATCAAAGTCAAGTAATTTAAATCAATAAATTTAAAAATATAGCATCTTAAATTCATCAATCAAAGCTTAGCGTAATTAGATTTAAAATTATTATTTTATATGTATGTGAACAATAAAAATAACATAAAAACTCACGTGAAACGGTTTTACATTTCAATTTTATGAGACACATATTTTATTTTGCTCACATTTTTAACGTCAAAATTTTTATTATTTTAGTATAAATATGTGTAAAATTGATATATCTCACGAATTATTATTCGTGAGATGGTATGTTACAAAAGCCTACTATAAAAATAAACAAATGAAAAAAAGAAACTAGGGAAAGTTTGAGAAATGAATTAAGGCAGTTTCGTAGAGTGGGCCCTGTGGCGTGGAAAACGCAACGGTATTCGGCCCCACTTGGCGACCATTTGAAACGGACGCCCGAATGGCGACCATACTGCGGCTGCTTCCATCTTCATGTGTCTGTTGGATCAATTTACTGTTTTTAGAATTCACTTTATTTGTATTTTAAATAAATACAAAAAATATTACGAAGATATTAAATTCATGATACCAAAGCAATTAAGACAAATACTTCTGTGAGACGGTATCGAGAGTCGTATTGTGTGAGACGGATCTCTTATTTGGGTCATCCATGAAAAATTAATATTTTTTATGTTATGAGTATTACTTTTTATTGTGAATATTGGTAGAGTTGACCCGTCTCATAGATAAAGATTCGTGAGACCATCTCACAAGAGACTTACTCAATCATTAATCCGGTTTCATCATCTAAAAAATATATAGTTATATATTGATTTATAGACGTTTTGAGTTTCTATGTTGGAGATAAATAATGTGAAAATTATATTTAAAAATTTGTTCACTATCGAATAAAATTATGTCACGAATTTTCGATTTACCGTGATTTNTTGTGGACTCTCAATCATGTCTCTTGTGAGGCAAGTGACGTTAATGATTTCTTCTCACCAAATTTGCTGATTTTGGAACATGCTGCACCTCAATTATTTTAAGGCCTTGTTTCGTTTTATCTGTGTCAGCAATTTTTGGCACGTGATATGTCCATGTATATTTAAAACATAAACGGTTTTATGAGTTAATTTTTTTAAGTTAATGAATATTCTATTTATATCATTCATGAAAAAATATTATTTTCATTCCAAAATTATTACATTTTATTGTAAAAACAGGCAGAGTTTGACTTGTCTTAATAATAAAAATATATGAGACCGTCTCACAAGAAATATACTTTATTATAAAATATTAATGCTAATTTTATGTGAAATAAATCATTTTATAAACTATAATAATATTGTGCAATTTTTTCTTCATCCAAATTTTTATCTGTATAAATTAGAAAAAATAAAGGTATAGAAATAGATTAGAATTGTAATTCATTTTTGGTCATATTAACTTACAATTACATTTATTATGGTCTCTTGCTTACTAATTATATACTAGTGCATCGACACACGGTTTACGTGTTTGTACAATATTTTTTATAATTTATTTGGTTTATATTTAAATAAGGATCAAAATATAATTATAAGAAATAGTGAGAGACTACACTATAATTTTGATATATGAATTAAAAATAAATAGAAAAAAAGGATTAAAAATATATATATGAATTAAAAAAATAAATAGAAAAAAGAAAGAAATAAAAAAGACACAAGTAAGAATTAAACCTACAAATTGATGTCTAATAAAAAAATATTTTATCTTCAAAACTACATGATGTGACTTGCATTAAAGTTTTAACATTTTATTAATATATATAATTTTTAAAATAGATCATGACACTAAAAGTTAGTTATTCTAAATGTATCAAACTTAATAATATAATATAAATATATTATTTATTAACTAACTTTGTTATGGTGGTGAATTTTTTTTATTATTGCTCAAAACACCTTATAATCATCTAAATTTATATTTAAATATATATACCAGATTTTTCTTTATATTTAATTTCTATACTATAATTTCAATTTCAAAAATTAATAACTTATATTTAAATTATAAAAAAATCTTTTCATTCTCTAATTTCTCTACAAACCATATGCATCGCGTGTGTCACAATCTGATAGTATTATATATAATATAGAGAGATAGGACGAATAGGTTTCTATTTGCCAAAACAAAAAATAATAGCATCATTATATTTATTTTATTTTTATACCCAAATCATATTTTCCATTCTCATTATGTCTCTCCAAATAAATAAGTAATGTTTCCTCAAATTTTTCGTTGCTTCTGAAAAACAATTCATATTATTATCTTGTGTAATAACCCGAAATATATTATCCTAAATTTTTAAATGATCGTATCACACAAATTTTGGTATCATTTGATATCAGTGTAAATAAGTATGATATTGTTCCTCCGATTTTTTAAAATTTTATCTGACCTCCTAAATGAAAATTATATATCCGTCATTATTTTTATTTCTATTTTAAAATGAAACTAATTTATTTTTCAAAATAAAAACAAGCGGAGAAGGAGGCGCGACAATATTTTCAATATCCAGTTTGATAAAAGCCACCATACAAAATAATATTACTGGCCACATTAAAATAATGAGACAAACTGCTCTCGGACGGACGCATAACCTATAAATCATGTTAGTCAGATAAATCGTATTGAACAAACTCTTTATGAGATCTCCGTCTGAGAAAATACTGGTAGACATAATCGAATTAATGATCATTAGTCAAGTGATTACCTATTCCATAAATTCAAACACTCAATCAGTGGTGTTCTCGATAAACATCGATCCTGCAGTAAGTGAGTTATATATGAATATTGTGTAGAACTCACTTATATATTTTAATGGATCACTTGCAATATTATATGTATGGCATATACATAGAATCAATCTTCTGGTATATATGAAATCCTAAATAACTCTCTTTTATATATAAAGATATATGATAAGTTTCAAATGGGAAACAGTCAAAAAGAAATAGGACCCAATCCCCTCCAAATATTTATTTTTATGGTGTGAACGAATGTTATAACATCTCCCTATTAAGCAACCAATTGTTGTAATAAATTATTGACATAGAAAATTGATTCTCTCGATCGATCTTTAATCTAGAACCCTTAATTATCATCCCATCAAGAAATTAAACATCACAAAAACTTTGTGAGACTGTTTAATGAGTCAATTTTGTGATACGAATCTTCTGTTTGGATGATCCATGAAAAAAATAATATTTTTTATAAAAAAAATATTAATTTTATTCTAAATATGACATGCTTGATCTGTCTCATGAATAAAGATCCACAAATCGTCTTACAAAATATCTACTCTTAAAAAAAACCCAAAAAATATAAGGCCCGTTGCCCTAATCCATATCCGACCATCTTCTTTTTCTTTTTCTTTTTCCAACATCTCAATTTTGTTAAAAAAAGACCAAGATTCTTGAGATTGGTGAGAAAATCGATGTCACCCAACAAATATTCTAACATGTCATCATCTGTCAGCTTGCCATAAACGAACAATGATTGACTCCATTCTTCATTATCTTGGGATCCCATGAAAATGTCGTCTGTCTCTCCCTTTATATATAATCAAAATTCAAAAGACATAATAATAACTCTAGAGGAAATTATACTTGGCAGCTAATTAACAAGGAGAGAAAATTTATCACACTTTTGGCCGATTTTATTTTATGAGGTATTCGTTTATTAATATAATTTTGGTAAAATTTAGAGTTGGATGGGTGCGGGCAATTAGTATAAGGCAAAAATTTGTGTGAGACGATCTCACAGGTCGTATTTTATGAGACATATCTCTTATTTGGATCATGCATGAAAAAAGTATTATTTTTTTATTGTGAATATCGATAAGGTTGACCCGTCTCACCAGAAACCTACTCTTAGTATAATCATCACTCTTTCTTGTTTCACTTAAAAAAAAAAAAGAAAAGAAAAACTTAATATATACAAAAGATAATATGTTAGATGTAATAATTGCTCATATAAGAAGTTTAATTCACATGAGCTGCAATAATTGCAATTATTGAAAAATAATTATCGGAGTGCAATAATTGTCTCTAGTTGGAAAGTGGTCGACAGATAACACTTAAATTGATATGCATTTTAAAATATCGTTGTTACTTGTCACAGTATTTGCCATCAGTTATATTTTTGTTAAAGTGATAAGCGTTCGATCTTACACTATGATCACGCATTTTAGTGTTTAGAATAAATATTATGAGAAGTTATATTTTCAAAGATTTTATTATATAACATGTCGAATATATATATGATGGATTAATGATACATACGAGATCGTAAATATTAAATAACGGTGTATTTTGGTATGTTTAAAGTTTAAAACTAAAACGTGTATTTTGATTAACATAATATAATGATGGAATATTTTATTAAAAAATGATTATTTTGTAAAATATAAAAGTAATATAAATTACCCCATATTTTATGAAAAAGATATAGGATTTCTATTATGATGATTGCTTAAAACTACGTGGGCCAATTGTGTCTTTTGGCCAATCAGCATCAGTCAAGCCAGTTGGTTGACTGGTCAAAATTACGACCAGTCCATTACAAAACAAAACATGAAATGAGGTAAATTAAAGCTAAAGTAGGTTCGAAAACTGTGCCAGAAAATAAAACATGGAAATCGGTGGTCATTTTTCTGAAGAAAAGAATCTGCTTTGGAAACATGCCTCAAAGATTAAACAATCTCCATGTTCAAACTTATATATCATCAATTTTTAATTTTTTTTTTGAATTGTGTGAAAAAATTCATGGATTTAAAGCTCCGAGTCCAATGTGTTGTGAGATCTATTGATTTATTATAGAATGAATGGGCATCGAATGGGATTAGATGCATAGGTATTCCTGAGAATCTATTATGGATTTGAGTTTAGAGTAAGTCTTTTGTGAGACGGTCTCACAAATCTTTATTTGTGAGACGAGTCAATCCTAACGATATTTACAATAAAAAGTAATACTCTTAGAATAAAAAGTAATATTTTTTCATGGATGACCCAAATAAGAGATCCGTCTCACAAATACGATCTGTGACATCTTCTCACACAAGTTTTTGTCTTGAGGATTTAACCTACCTTGAGAGATTGTATAAAGTTTATTTCTGACGTATGATATTCGTGATTTTTTTATGGACGTATATGTAAGAATGAATAAGCAGTATCATAAAACTAGTGTCTCATTATTAAATATACAAGACGTGATTAAATAATCCTTAATTATTTTTGTACTTTTCAAATTTATCATATAAAATTAATCAATCAGATAAACCAATTTACACGAATAAATTGAGTTGATTAGACAACTAATACTATTGGTCTTACGACTCTCGCCATTCAAATTTGTTGAATTCAGAATTTCAAATCAAAGGATTGAAATTCCATATCGACGTATTCTTTCCTCGGTGATTTTATTATCCAATAATTGATTTTTGTCACATCTGCACCTATCCTAGGCCTAAGATTTTTAGACCTTTCTTGTCGGATTTTAGACAAGATTTTCGTACACATATCGAAGTCATAAATCTGATTATTATTATTATTATTATTATTATTATTATTAAAGGAAAAGGTGACTGTAGTAATGTGAACTCAACATCTACAAAACACGGGGAGACTCGAGAATCTGTAGACAATCGTGATAACGAGTCAATTTTTTCTAAAATAAAAAACATTTTAAAAATATTTAGTTCAGATAAATAATGCATCAAAAAATAAATATGGCAGGAGTTTAAGACACCATTATTCACGGATGTGTTTACTGTTTTCTCGTGATAAATATAAGTAGGTCTAATGTGAAACGATATCACAAATCTATATCCGTGAGACGAATCGTCTCGGTCGTTAAAACAATCTCACATGAATTTTTGTGGGTAAAGATTGATGAAACAAAAAAAACGAAGTGAACACCAGACCATCCTTAGTTATTTACTCGTCCACATATTCGAGCTTTATGCGACTTGGTTTGAAATTGTTGTGGCTCAAGTTCATCGTGTCTACGTTGATAAGCAGTGCAAGTAAAACGGTTTTGTTTTAGAAAAATCTCATAAAAATGGTGTACTTGAGTAGTTTTAAGAAAGATTAGGAATTACAAAAGAATTATAGGATGACCAAAAGAAGAGTAGTTTTCATTTGTGAAATAATTTTATTTAAATAAAGAGTAGGGCCCATCGAAAAATTCCAAATCAAAATCTACCTTACACGTGGCAGACGTATGGGGCTCGATTTTGAATAATCGTGACTTACGAGGAAGGAGCTACACTGTCTTAATCAGCACCAATCTTTATCCGTTGGTTGGTAGTGCGTGGGACCCATTTCCCGATTGACAAGTAAAGCATCATGAACCCGATGAGCTTGCCAAATTGTAAGTTTGAAAAACGGAACGAAATTTAAAAGGCCGTCGATATATTTATGTTTTGCTTGATATTTTTTTTTATTAAAGAGAAAATATTTTTTATTTTCAAATTCATATATACAACTTTCAATGATTTAATTCAGTTAATAAGACATTTACTACTTCTTTTCAAGTCATTAATGAATAATTGGAACATGAAATTTATATTATCGGGTGGTTCATATGACAATCTAACACATAATCGTGATCCTGAGTTAAGATTGAGACTTGAAGCTTCAAACTGAAAAGCTAGTTCAAAGGGATTGTCTAATTCTATATATACAACTCTCAAGTAATTAATCCAGTCGATGTAGGATATTTAATACACCAATTTGTGTTCAAGAATGAACAACTGGAATATGAATTTTACATCATGGGGTGGGTAATAAGACAGTCCAACACATAACGATGAGTCTAGACTCTTATACAATATTAAGATTTAGATTTGAACCTAACACGATTAAAAAAATAGCTTAAAAGAAAAAATTATCCAAATTTATATATATAATTTTTAATGACTTAACTCAATGGAGACGAGATATTTAACATTGGTTATGAATTTGACTAACGTAATCAACGTTGTGCATGTCACCCGTCTAAATGGCCCAACGTCACATCATGCAACGAAACAAAATATCATATCATTGGAAACATTTTAAAAGTTTTGTCCCTTCTAAATGCATATTGAAAACTCGTCCAATTGTATATCCTTAAGTATACCATATTTATAAATAAAACATTAAATTAATACACATACGTATGTGTGTGAAAGATATTTAAAATAGTATTTATATTGAAATTGGTGGCGGGCGACTGTTTCAAACGAGCCATGTCGTCACACATTGATTCCGTTGAGAATTGCTACACTCCGAGGTATGAGATTGGAATTGCAGTGGACGTTACAAATAAGAATAATTATTTTATTTAAGCTATTCTTTGATGCAGAATATTATATTTTTGAATCAATATATATAGTTTTGATATGTTGCACACATATGTGAGCATCGATGAGATGACGGAATAAGAGACAAACGAAGGATGATTGATGACGAATACATAAAATCTTATTTTATTTTACCTTTCACAAAAATATATACACAAGTTTTCAGAAATAGATTTAAAATTTTAGGATGTTTTAGCTCTATTTTTAAGGATATATAATTTTGAACACTTTCTAATATCATATAGGATCAAAATCATATAAGAGTATATTGACATTTGATCAATAGTTACGAGACTGTTGTACATGGTTTGCAAAGTATGATTTACTTGATTAGTGTGGTTTGCAGGCTATTGCATAAGTGTTGAGGATAATAAAACATATTAGTAATCGTGTTTGTAGACTTAACGTTTCTTCCATTTATAGTAAGTCTATAAATAGTGTTTGTACAGTAGTCCAATGTGATTTTGATCCTTTCTGATTCAATAAAGAGAAATTCACATTTTGGCTCCAACGCATAGCTTCAACATGGTATCAGAGCTGCGGAATCTAATCTGGGGATTGTAGCAAGCTTCGCGTGACTGGTGATTACCATAGATTGCATTTTTTAGCTGTGATTTGGAGATTTAATTTGATTTTTCTACTTCTGCGGACATGGCAAATGCAAGCAATTTCAATGATCCGATGACCATCCATGCTTCGGACACTCCAAGTTTGAATCTAATTACTGAGCAGTTAACTGGAGTTGCAAACTATGGGATTTGGAGTAGAGCGATGCTAATTGCGCTGCGTGCGAAGAACAAAGTTGCGTTCATCGACGGTACGTGTAGGCGACCAGCTGCAGGCAATCTCATGTTATAGCAATGGGAACGATGCAATGCTCTTGTCTTATCATGGATTATGAACTCCGTATCGAAGGAGATTTTTGGAAGAATAGTGTATTCCACAGACTCTTCGATTGTGTGGACAGATTTGAAGGATCAATTTGATAAGGTAAACGGTTCCAGAATTTTTTCTCTTCATCGCGATATAGGTCGCTTAGTTCAAGGCAATAACACCATCTCGAGTTATTACTGTAAATTGAAGCAATTATGGGATGAGTATTCCTCGCTGATAACACTGCCTTCATGTGAGTGTGCTACGGCCAGAAAGTACGTGGAGCATGATCAACAACAGCGCTACTTCAGTTCTTGATGGGGTTGAATGAGAGCTATGTGAACATCAGGAGCCAGATCCTTATGATGAATCCTCTGCCCAATGTTGGTCAGGCATTCTCCATGCTCTCACAAGAGGAATTGCATCGATCGCTTTCTCCGATTGAAGTTCCTGCCTCAGTGTTTTACTCTATGAAAAATAAGGATAAAAGTACAGATTACAAGAAAGAGATGAAATGTGATCATTGTCACTGGACTGGACATACAATAGATTACTACTTCCGACTTCATGGCTATCCACCGGGGCATAAGATGTATAAACCATCCCAAGGGAAAGCTTACAATAAGAAATTTGGCAAGGAATTTCAGAAGAACAAAAAGGTTTAGCGAGAAGTCAATTTAGTGGATGATGGATCTGCTGAAACACAACAAGCAAGCACACCGAGTGGGCCTCAAATTTTCACGGCTGCACAGTATGCAGAGATTCTAAAGTTGCTTGGAAATCCCACTATTCAATCAACCACAGCTCCGGTGGTGAATATGGTAGGTAATAGTTCAAATTGTGCTCCATATGCATGGATTGTAGATACTGGGGCAAATGAACACATGGTTGGAGACCCTTCCTTGTTGCAAAATTCGAAGTTCATAGCAGAATCCACTAAATCTGTGAGGATGCCAAATGGTAGTAAAACATATATAAGCAAGATAGGAACAGTGCCTCTAACAAGTGCTGTTACACTCGAAAATGTGCTATATATTTCCAATTTTCGATTCAATCTCTTATCCATTTCCAAATTCACCAAGAATCACCACTGCTTTGTCACCTTTTATCCACTTTTCTGTTTGTTTCAGGACCTCAAGACTGGGAAGATAATGGGGATTGATAGAGAAGAGGGTGGTCTCTATCACTTTGCTCCAAATGATTATTCAATATTGCAACCAAAATTTTTCCCTCTTGAAACAAGATGTAATACTTTGACAGTAGATAAACATTTTGTTTTTAATTCCTCTATCAGCCTTTATGATTGGCATAAACGTTTGGGTCATATGTCTTTTTCGAGAATGAAATTGCTTCCATTTGTGTCTAGAATTGATACATTACCACATTGTTCTGTTTGCCCCATGTCAAAGCAACCTAGATTGAGTTTACCTTCTGAAAGTTATACTAAGACTTCTAAGGTGTTTGAGTTAGTGCATATGGATATATCAACACTCCTACATACAATGGAGAAAGATACTTTCTGACCATTGTAGATGAGTTTTCTCGAGGTACATGGGTGTTCCTTATGCATTCCAAGCTAGATACACTTGGTATGATTTGGATTTTTCTTGCCATGATTGACACTCAGTTTTCTACCAAAGTTAAAATAATTAGAACAGACAATGCAACAGATTTCTTCAATTCTGGTTGCAATAATCTTTTTCAATCTCTTGGCATAATCCATCAAAGTTCCTGCCCATATACTCCCCAACAAAACGGGCTAGTTGAAAGAAAACATAGACACATCCTTAATTTAGCTAGATCGTTGAGATTTCAGTCCTCTGTCCCGGTGAGATACTGGGGGGATTGTGTGTTAACAGCATTGTATCTTATTAATAGAACTCCTTCGCCCGTTTTGACAAATAAGACTCCTTTTGAGGATTTTTTCCATAAAACTCTTTTTTTTTATCATCTTCGAACATTTGGTTGCTTTTGTTATACCTCTATTCTACCAGTTGGGCACAAATTTTCTCCTAGAGCTACTCGTTGTGCTTTCTTGGGATATTCTACTGTCCAAAAAGGGTATAAGGTCTTAGATTTGCATTCGAAACGGGTATTTTTTTCTAGAGACGTAACCTTCCATGAGAACATATTTCCCTTTATGTCTGAACCTTGTCAAGTTTCTGATAATATTCCATGCACTACTCATTTCATAAAAAACTCTTCTCAATTCATTGACATTGAAGCTGTTGGGTCAAACCCCAACACTCATTCTAAGGCTTCAGTTAATCCACCACTGCGAAGGTCTTCTAGAACCATTGTTCCTCCCATTTGGTTAAAGGATTTCTCTTGTTCTAATCCATCCAAAACCAATTCGGCCATTTGTTCTTACCCTATATCTAAGTACCTCACATATTCGAATTTTTCTTCATCATACCAAGACTACCTTGCTGCTATGTCTTCTGTTACAGAGCCAAGTTCTTACCATGACGCTATCACAGATTCTAGATGGAAAAATGCTATGAACTTGTAATTGGCAGCATTGGAGAGTAATCATACTTGGGACGTGGTTGACTTACCACCAACTGTCAAGCCTATTGGATGTCGATGGGTTTACAAGATTAAGCTTAAGTCTGATGGGACAGTGGATCGATTTAAGGCAAGACTTGTGGCTAAGGGTTATACACAACAGCCAGGGATCGACTTTCATGATACATTTTCACCAACGGCAAAGATTGTGACTATTAGATGTCTATTGAAAGTTGCAGCGGTCAATCGCTGGCCCCTGTTGCAAATGGATGTCACTAATGCCTTCTTGCAAGGGGATTTAGATGAGGATATATATATGAGCCTTCCAGAAGGCTATAAGATAAAAGGGGAGCGTAAAGTCTGCAAGTTAAGGAAGTCCTTGTACGGTTTACGTCAAGCCTCACGACAGTGGAACAATAAGTTTGCTGCTGTTATGTTTGAGGCAGGCTTTCGTCAATCACAACATGATTACTCATTATTTGTTAAGCATGAACCAGATTGTGTTACTCTCCTTGTTGTTTACGTGGATGATATTGTTATCACGGAGAGTAGTGCGAAATGCATTCAGACACTTCAGAGTTTTTTACACTCTAAGTTGCAGATTAAAGACCTTGGAAGTCTAAGATATTTTTTATGGATTGAAGTTGCGAGATCTAAAGAGGGAATTTACTTGAATCAGCGCAAATATGCGCTGGAACTCATTGCAGAGACTGGAGTAGCAGGAGCTCGGCCATTTGACACGCCAATGGAACAAAATAAGAAACTCACAACCCATGAACTAGATGTTATCATGCATAAGTCTGATCATTGTGGCTCTAAAGATGATCTGTTGGAAGATGCGAGTGTTTATAAATGATTAGTGGGTCGTTTGTTGTATTTAACAATTACGCGACCCGACATCTGTTATGCAGTACAACACTTGACTCAGTTTATGCATTCACCAAAGCAGTCGCACATGGATGCAGCCATTCGTGTAGTTCGATACCTCAAGGGATCACCTGGTTTGGGTATCATGTTGTCTGTGAACAAGTTTTCTTCTCTCTCTGCCTATTGTGACTCGGATTGGGCCTCATGCCCAATGACTCGTCGTTCTCTCACAGGATATTGTGTTAAATTAGGAGACTCCCTATTGTCTTGGAAAACCAAGAAACAAAACACTGTCTCCAGGTCTTCTGCAGAGGCCGAGTATCGTGCGATGGCTTCTACGACCTGTGAAGTAGTATGGATTTCTGGCCTCTTGGCAGATATGGGTCTCAAGTTGACAGCTCCTACGACTCTGTTTTGTGATAACACNCCAGGATATTGTGTTAAATTAGGAGACTCTCTATTGTCTTGGAAAACCAAGAAACAAAACACTGTCTGCTGGTCCTCTGCAGAGGCCGAGTATCGTGCGATGGCTTCTACGACCTGTGAAGTAGTATGGATTTCTGGCCTCTTGGCAGATATGGGTCTCAAGTTGACAGCTCCTACGACTCTGTTTTGTGATAACACTGCTGCTATACAAATTGCAGCTAATCCCATGTATCATGAACGCACGAAACACATTGAAATTGATTGCCATTTGGTGCGTGAGCGGGTTAAAGATGGAACTATAACTACTGCACATATTCCAACCACTGAACAGTTGGGTGATATTTTTACTAAAGCTTTAGGGAGTTCTCAACATACATATCTGATCTCCAAATTGGTGTTCGTAATTTACATCAACCCTGTAGCAACTATTAAAATGCTTTCTGTATGTTTTACTCTCAAGGTTGCTGAGTTATTTTGGGTTGCAACTTTGAGGGGGAAGTGTTGAGTATAATAAAACATATTAGTAATCGTGTTTGTAGACTTAGCGTTTCTTCCATTTATAGTAAATCTATAAATAGTGTTTGTACAGTAGTCCAATGTGATTTGATCCTTTCTGATTCAATAAAGAGAAATTCACATTTTGGCTCCAACGCACAGCTTCAACAATAGGGGATAAAAACACTCATTTCTTTCATACATCGTAACGGCGAGGAAACAAGTCAATAATCTCACCCGTCTTAAAGTTGCCAATGGGAACTAACACGAAGAAAATGATAAATTTGTGAAGTCGTTTTTAAATATATCTAGAATCTATTCTATGCCGAAAATAACACAATCAGTGCTTAGCGAGTTCTGACCATGTCTGACCAATCAACAGAACGAGGAACCATTTACATCACAAGAATTTAAATAAACTATATTTGATATGAAACCAAAGAAATCTCCAAGACCAGACGTTTTTACCCAACGTTCTATCAACGGTTTTGGAGCTTAATTGGTAGAGACATAGTTGCATGTTGTATATAATGGATAAATGGCTTGGCTTTCCCTTATAATCTTAATGCCACCAATGTAGTGCTCAACCCGAAATGCAAGATCCCACAATCTATGATGGATCTACGTCTCATATCTCTTTGCAACATGCCATACAAAATTGCCTCCAAAGCCCAAGCAAATCGACTCAAAAAGGTATTGCCCCATATTATTTCTCTTTACTTTGTACCTGGGAGATCAATAATGAATAATGTTCAAATTTCTTTTGAAATCATTCATCACATGAAAAGGCATACTAAATGAAGACTAAGAAATGTTCCCTTAAAATTGATATCTCAAAAGCTTATGATCGCATCGATTGCGATTATCTCGTGAATATTCTTGAGAAACTCATTTTTACTCAGAAATGGATTCAATACATGAAGATGTGTGTAACCTCAGTCAAGTACTCATTCCTTGTTAATGGACAAAGTGTTGGACCTATAACACCACAAAGATCGGCGTTGATCCGAAAAGCTAAGAGCTCAATGCACCTGCATGGGATCAAAATGTGTCATTGATAAAGGTATATCTTTGCACGTATATTACCCAGATAATAAGCATGAATTGTGTTAGTTTCGAATGGAATTAAGCGTTTTTGGGTTGTTTTAAAGAGAAAAAGGTGTACATGAAGCCTTTGATGCAAGGAAAAACAGAAGAGCGTGTGCGACCGCACCATATCACGCGTAGCCGCGCGCACAGAAAAGCACCACGCAGATATAGCTGCGCGCGCACCCGCGCAGACAGAGTTGCATCAGAAAGGCAGAAGGGCGCACGCGGTTGTACCAGATCACGCACAGCCGCGCGCACAAGGCAGATGCACAACTCCAAAAGCATGCGCGCTGTAGCTAATCATTCTCGTTTTTACGCGAATCTTTTTGTTGCGTTGGAAACACCAATATATATTGATGATTTTTTGAGTTTATACTCATTTACTAATTATTATGAATGGATGAATATTTTATGTTTAAAAAAAAAGAAGTAAAAAAATCCAATACCTTTAGAAAATTTTATAAATCATAACCCATTTATTCTCTTGCCTGATTTTCTCAAGCCCAAAATCAGACTGGTTTCTTAAACATTCCTAGTTTCGGGCCAATCAACATAGGACACACACTTATTGTCCCACCTGTAACAGATCTTCTCTGTGGCTCCAAGAATTTCGGCCCGCCGGGTTCCCTGCAAAATATTGGAGCCAAGGTTACCAAAAATTGAAATCTCTATTAAATTGTGAATTATTTACTTTGAATTTGAAACTTATAAAATATTCTCTTGCCATCTGCACGTCCATTGTTTTTCATTAATTCACACCCAATCTACGTTGCGGCATCACTTTGTTCTGAATTCAGACTGGAAAATTAAAGCGAATTTTTCATCTCTTCTCAGAAGTTAATCGAATCGCTTTCTCCGCCTTACGCTTCTTTAAATCCGTGTTTGTTTTTTCTTCGAGATTTTCATACTATTTCAAAAAGAATTTGATTTTCTTGCAAAATTTCGTTGAGATTTCCTGTGTCCAATTTCAGATTAGAGTGAGAATTATTTTAAAACTTGGTATCTGGATTCGTGGGTTCGAGTGGAAAACATAGGGTCCTTTCAGATGTTTCCGTGGCTAAATGTTGTTTTGATAAACGAGATTTGATTGGAGGGTATTTGGATAATTGTTCTACCTTTTTGTTAAAAGAATTAGGGTTTTTTTGGCTCGTCGACTTTTTCCCCCGATGGGCGAAGTTGGTTGATTACAAAGAAAATAATTGTGACGCTGCCGACCAAAATCGGGAGGCCGAAACTCAAACAGTGCACGCCGGAGAAGGGAGCAATGGGCGATGGAAGCCATGCCGGAGAATCATGCACCGCTGACGTGGGTTCTGAAAAGATGAAGAAAACCTCCGGTCTATTGTTTACGGTTCCTGTAAATCAAATTGAAGGTTACAACTTCGAGTTTTCAAATTATTGGTCCACAAGTGGAGGTTCGTTCTACAGTCAAGAAGCAAATTCAGTTTCTCAGAAAGTTGTTAAGAATAAGCCTCCATTGTTGAAGTCTTCAAGAGGGCGTCCGCTGGCGCTCCCAATGAAATTGAATGACTCGGTTTTGATTTCCAGGAAGAAAGAAAAATCAGATTGTCGTGATGATCTGGATAACGGTTTGGCTGACAGAAGCGAGCATAATGACGACAATAATTGCAATAAAAAATTAAAGCGTGGAGAGTTTTATGATGACGTTTATTTAGTAAAAAAAAGACGAATTGAAAATCGTTCAATTCTCAAATTGCAGAACGTGATTCTAGAACCTAATTCTATTTCACGAAGTTCAGTTACATCTGTAACTGAAGGGACTCTTTGCGTTTCTCCGGCAGTGGAAAATGGTGGAGCGCTGAATGAATATTTGAGTGCTAGGAAATCAGTGAAGGAGAAAAAGGTTAAAAAGGAGGCTGATTTTTATGAACCTGGTGATTTTGTCATAGGAGATATAGTTTGGGCTAAATGTGGGAAGAAATTTCCTGCTTGGCCGGCAACTGTAATTGATCCCCTCTGGCAAGCTCCTGAAGGTGTGCTGAGGGCTTGTGTTCCTGACACTCTTTGTGTTATGTTCTATGGATACTCGAGGACTGGACTAAGGGTAAATCTCTGTTTAATATTATTTCGTTTCATACATTTTCTTATATTTTTTTGGGAATCTGATTAGGCCTGCATAGTTTTAGATTTAAGTATTTAATAGGAGAAATGTTATGAGCAATTATCCTCTTTGGCTTTTCACGGGAAATATTGCAGTTCTTGGTCAATGAAGGGTTAACAATCATGCCACTCGTATTAGTGCATTTCTAGACAAAATATGTGTGTCATGAAGATTGTGAGTGTTGTAATTCTTTGATACGGACTAGCATGAGGAAACTGTTTCTCTTTCTTTGGGTAATATACGGTATCTTTACCTTTATTTTGCAGGATTATGCATGGATAAAAGCTGGAATGGTCTTTCCATTTCATGAGTATTTGGACAGGTAAATATTAGCTCACTTGCGTTGTCATGAATGCTAATCAAGGGAAGTCGGCCTTTTAATCTACTTGTTTGTTTAGATTTCAAGGACAGACTAAGTTGTATGGTAGCAAGCCTCATGATTTTCAATCGGCTATAGAGGAGGCAATTCTAGCAGAAAATGGCTATGCACAATCGGATGTTGGGTCTGGGCAGGAAGCTTTACCCGTGGCAGATGAAGCCGAAGCTGAAGAGGCCACTGGTTCCAATCAGGAGTCAGAAGGCTGTACTATTCAGCAGGCATGTTTCTACTTTGTCTTGGGGTCTTGTCATATGGAAGTATCATATATAATCTTTCTTGAAGATGGTCTGGATCTTAGACTTTGTGGTATAAATCTGTTTTCAAGATTTTCAATTTCATACCATTGTCATAGTCATGGCAGATACCCCTTTTAAGGGTTACTCATGTTAAGTTGCTCCATCAATTCATATACAAATTCTTTTGGGCTTCTCAGAGGTTAAGTTGGTCATTATTGAACTTACTATATCTCAAGCAGACATATATGTATTTTATTTAACTCTTATTAACTTGTCTTGTCCTGTGATATTCCCTGCTGCCTTGCAGCTCTCTTGATGTCTCAATCTCATAATATGTCTTTCCAAATGGTGGTCAATTTCACTGTGTTTCATTAGCAGGATACATTTGATAAAAGGAAAGACACCCAAACTTGTGACAGCTGCGGGCTGACCTTTCCATGCAGAATGGTTAAGAAAATAAAGAACACGACAACAAAAGCTCATTTCTTGTGTGAACACTGCATTAAGGTGAACCGATATTCTTCTTTTTACGATTGATGTAACCATATATCTTCTGTTATTTTATGCATGTTAGTTTATTCTGACAAATTGTCGTGTAGTTGAGAAAATCAAAGCAATTCTGTGGTATTTGCAAGAAAATTTGGCATCATTCTGATGGTGGCGGTTGGGTGAGATTTTTTGCATTTTTTATGGATTGCGTGTTTCTTCCTGCTAATCAATTAATTGAGTGACTTAATCCCTTTTTCCTCACATTGTTGAATTAGGTGTGTTGTGACAGCTGTGATGTTTGGGTCCATGCCGAGTGTGCATGCATCTCTAATAAACTATTGAAGGTTTTACCATGATCTATTATATTAAGATGTACTTAGGCTTGTATTGTAGCATTTTCCTGTACCAGGTTTTGATTTATGACAGTTGACAAACATATCGTGGCCTGTAGGATCTGGAAACTACTGATTACTTTTGCCCTGAATGCAAAGCTAAGCCCTCCTCTAAAAAGTTAGGTTTGGATAAGTGGCAATTATGTGTCAGGTAACCATCTCAGGGGCCGTCATTTTTTAGTTTGTTGCTTCAAAGGTTATCTTTTTTCTCCTGATAAAATTATTTTTTCACACCTGTGCTGATATTTTGCGACCAGGTCTGCTGACAAGGTTGCACGTAAGATGCCACCTGACAAGCTAGCAGTTGTCTGCAATGGTGTCGGAGGGATTTATTATCCAAAACTTCATTTGTAGGTTTTAAATTTGATGAAAGAAATTTTGGTTATTGTTTCAATTTTTGTTCTGTCTGTAAGGTGTTTACTCCTTTTCTGACCATCCCTTTTGCATTTTAAATAAAGTACTACTGCTTCTTTATACTTCTCACGATCTTAATGCACAAATATTCATGTTAAGCCTTCACATTAAAACTGACCTTTATAAATTTATACTGCTTATAATGCATGAAAAAGTTAAACATGTTCGTTCCGTCATATTCTTTATCATAATTAAGAAAGACTCGTGTGATCTCAGTTACATTCATGTATATTATCCTTGTGATAGGTAAACTACGTGTCCTGGTAATTTCTTGGAGCTAATTATCAGCACAGCTACTAAAAATTAGTTTTTTTTTTCCCCAACCTGAAAGAAATTGTTATGTGATTTGGTTGCTTGTTATATCAAGGTTTCAGTGGCTTAAAACCCACCACAAAAGAAAATGTAAAAATATTAATTCCGGGTCATGAGTGCAAGTTGTTATAGACTCCTTTGTACTACCCATATCTGCTTTCACAAGATGTTTCGCTTTGAGTAATTCAATTATATAAACTGCAGTTGTACCCAAATAAACATTTTTTGACATCTCATTTGGATTGTTAGACTTGGTCTTGTTTGTCTAGAGAGGATAAAAATTTCAAGGTATCATCTGATGATTTATTTGTCTTGTCAAAATACTTAAGCACAAATTTATATGTCATGATAGTATTTGGTGTAAAAGGTTTTGACCAAATTTCAATGAAAATGAAAAAGGTTTATGCTTAAGTGTGATGAGTGATATTGCTCTGCCAAGATAGCATCTGTACAAAATAATTTGTTACTTGAGCTGGATTGCTTCATTTCTTGAATATGAGATTTGTGCAAAATAATTTTTCTATTCTAATTTTGTGATGATAATCATATATGTAGTTTGTGTCAAACATGTATTATTGCTGCCAAAATATCATAATATTTCTCTTATATCTCAATACTGATGGAATATATATTGTGGTGGTACCAGTTGTTTTGTTGCTTTTAAACTGTTGTTTAATGAAAAAAAATAGATTACAACGCGACGTGGATGAGAGAGAGTTTCACTTCACTTCACTTCACTTCACTTGTTTTAGTTGGGATGATGATAAGTTTACTGGTTTTCTGCCTGCACTGGTTTAATTATTTTATGATTCAGATTTAAAGGGAATTTTTTATTTATTTTAATCTGTTATCTCCTCAGGGTTCAATGCATTTGTGGCTCATGTGGTACAAAAAAATGTGGGCTCAGTGAGTGGGAACGACATACAGGTTGTAGAGCAAAAAAATGGAAACACAGTGTTAAAGTGAAGGGTTCTAATCTTACACTAGAAAAATGGGTTTGTTCCTGATCACTCCTATGATCACATGTTTATAATGTGATTGTTCATTTTGTCTCCACTTTTGCTCTAAATGGATGAACTTCATTGACCACTATATATACGTTAGACACAGAAACATGCAGCAGTCTGATTTTGAATCCCGAGGAGATCATTTTCTTTTACGTTGTGTTTGAATGGATGAATTTGAGATGATGGATCCATTTGGTGTCATTTGAAATTTATTCCATCCTCCAAATCAAATCCATCAATCAATATAAGCGCAACATTAACAAATTATGCTTATGATTTTTCTCGTTGTCAATGAACTGAAAAGCAGATGATGGTAATATCTATCTTCTTTATGGCGAATATAGCATTTTTTGAACATATCATGAAATGGAACATCTCTTGAAAACATTAACATATTTGATGCAACATCCTTTCTAACATTTTCTAATTTTTAAATATGCTCCCACCTATCCTTGGGCCAGGTTACGACAGGAATGTCAAGATAGTAAGCACAATTAGTCATTAGTGAATGCTTAAAAGAATAATTAAATTTGGCTCAACCAAAAAATAAAATATGTATCTAACCTTCTATACTGCTTTAGTCGTTTACTTCGGTTACCTTGCCTAGACCACTTTCTATTATTTAAAATGTATTTTCTTCAGTTTATCTACTATCATGCTGCAGATGGTTGAGCACAATGCACACGGCTTGAACTCTATGCGGTTAGAAAAGCAGCAGCTGTTTGCATTTTTGAAAGGTAATTATCATTTTCTCTCTGCTATATTTGCTTTCACATTTTTCTTCATCCTTCATCATGCATTTGGATTTTAAATATAAATATAAACTTGTTAAAAAATACAAGTTCTTACTAGTTTTCCTTCGACAGAAATCTACAACCCTGTTCATGCGAAGTGGACTACAGAGCGATGTGCAATTTGTAGATGGGTTGAAGATTGGGACTACAACAAAATGATTATATGCAACAGGTCTTGATATACACAATCTTAATTTGTTGGTTTCAAAGACACCCAATTAGATGTGTCAAAACGGGCTAGCGGGTCGGCCCAACTTTTTTGTGGATGGGAAATTATCAATCCAACCCACCATTTTAGGTGGTAGGGCGGACTGAGCCAATTTTATGTGTAATTTGACGAGTTGGGTTGGGTTGGGTTGGTTGGGAAATTGTCAACCCAACCCACCTATTTTATATAGTGGCTCGCCTGTTTTGACATCCCTATGCTCAATGGAAATGAAATTTGGTTTAGATGTCACCTCATGTTAATCTTAGAAATCTTTTCATGGTTTAGATGTCAAATAGCTGTACATCAGGAATGCTATGGAGCGAGAAATACTCAGGATTTTGCTTCGTGGGTTTGCCGAGCATGTGAAACTGCAGAAATTGGAAGAGAATGTTGCTTGTGTCCTGTAAAAGGCATGTCATTTCGTTGCATTTAATATTTTTCTTTATTAAACTTATGTGTAATCAAAAGGTTTTTTCCTTCTCAAAATCTTTATGATTGAATGTTGCAACTGCAGGGGGTGCTTTGAAACCAACTGATATCGATCCTTTATGGGTTCATGTTATATGTGCATGGTTCCGTCCTGAAATTGCATTCTCGAATGCTGAGAAAATGGAGCCTGCGGTTGGACTTCTTAGAATCCCACCAAATTCATTCACAAAGGTGATGGATTTTTTTAGAGAACTGACAAATCTGTGGTTAACCATGGTTTTACTGTTCGTATGATTAACTTTTGAGATAATGCATTCATAGAGTTTTCTAATGCCTTGAGGTTGAAATAAATTTTGTTCTGCATCTGGATAAGGTGTCATTCTCATTTTGTCTTCATCTGAAAATTTTTCATCTAAAATGATCTGTGTTTTTTCTAAATTTAAATTTGCAGGCATGCATTATTTGCAAGCAGATTCATGGTTCTTGCACGCAGTGTTGCAAATGTTCCACCTATTTTCATGCTGCATGTGCTTCTCGTGCAGGATATTGCATGGAAGTGAGTCGACTCCCTGTTTCTTTTCTCTGTTTATTTACCCAAATAAAAAAATCCTTTTCACCAGGAAATGGATTGGATTAAAATTGCCTTTTAGTTTCTTAGTAATAAGTTTGGGTTCTGCTCACTTCCATTGGGACATATGCTTTTGTTTTCAGTATTTTCCATTTTTCCTTACTAATTAACTCACAAATGATTCTAAATTTCAGTTACATTGTTTTGAGAAGAATGGGAGGCAGATAACCAAATGGATATCATATTGTGCTGTACATAGGTATAGACTATGTGCAACTTTGTTATAATTCCTGTTTATACACACTGGGAATGTGTAAGAGAGAAGACGAGTATAGAATGCATTGATCTGTCCAAATACATGTTTTGATGTATATCTGTTGGTGATTATGTGAGATTTTGGACTTTCTATGTTCCTGGTGTGTTAATTGTTTAGTTGTGGTCTCAGGGCACCTAGTACCGAGAATGTTCTGGTAATTCAGACTCCAAATGTGGTTTTCTCTAACAAAAGCTTGCTTCAAAGCCAGTATCAAGAGCAATGTTTGAGAGGTTCAAGGCTTATCTCGTTGAGGCCTCCTGAGTGTTCTGATTCATCTCTGGCTGATACCAATGAATTTGAAGCGATGTCAGCAGCAAGGTGCCGGGTGTATGCAAGATCTAACATAAAGGTAATGCGATTACGTGTCTTCTCTATCACAATTATTTGATGTGTAGATTCAGCATAAAAAATTGTGTATTAACACCTTTGCTTATGGTTATTTATTTTTATTTTTCTTATTTCACCATTTTTATTCTCTCTGAGTAGAGGACTGGACAAGAGTCGGTATTCCACCGATTGAAGGGGCCAAGTCATCATTCTCTAGATGATATAGAAGATTTAAACTCACACAAAGTAATTAATTCCCTCTATGGATATTCTGTTCTGATGACATACAATTTTCCTGTGTCTTATGACCATGTCTTATCAAGAATGTGCAAACCAATTGGGTCATTTTTTCCCTTTCTTTAGGATCCTGTGGATGCAAAGGTTTTTTCAACATTTAGAGAACGGCTGAAGCACTTGAAGGTAAATTCATTTCTGCATGGTTCATATATAAGGCTTTTGGGGTTTCAATTTTCTTTTTTGTAAGGGGAGAGGGAGACTTGGTTTATACTTTTTTTTCTTTTCATTTCATTTTATTCCTTGGATGAACAAACAAAACATTGAGAAAAATGTTTAAGTCAGCCTCTTCTCTAACTCCAAAGTTAGAGAGGTTGGATTGATCTGGCCCTTGTCCTTCTCCAAATCCTCCCAAGACAGCCTCCTTCCTCTTAATGTCTGTCTCCCTTCCTCCCAAACCAGCAGACTTCCAAATTCCATCTCCGGCCCTTATCCCCAAACGTGTACACACACACACACTCTCTCTCTCTCATATATATTGTAATAAATTACCTGAATGATGTTTTCAGAAAACAGAAAACCATCGGGTTTGTTTTGGTAAATCTAGAATACATGGATGGGGCCTTTTTGCAAGGCAGAACATTCAAGAAGGAGAAATGGTACTATTTTAAAGGCTCGCCTGTTATTATTCTTTAAATGGCACAATCTTCAATCACAGTTCCTTTCCAGGTTATTGAATACCGTGGTGAGCAGGTGAGGCGTAGCATTACTGACCTAAGAGAGGCACGTTATCGATTGGAGGACAAAGATTGCTATGTAAGTGTATATTTTTTCAGATGTGCTAATGATCTTGCTCATGTTCGGTTGGAGTCCGCATGAATACTTGATAACTATTTTGGACCACTTCTGATGTAACTTCATTTTTGCCTTTTATGTGCTCGTGAATGATAAATTTTGAGGTTCTTGAATTCTTTTTCAGTACTCTGACCAGTTCTTTAGATTTTTTAACTAGTTTCTCTTTGGTAACTAAATTGTCCTTCCTCTCCTCTGCTGGTTTTGCTAGTTTTTCATCTGATATCTCGACTGTAAATAAATTTGATTCAATTAGTCTCAGTCTTTTAGTGTCTTAATCACCTGATTCCATTCGTTATGCAGCTTTTTAAAATCAGTGACGAAGTTGTAATTGACGCAACTAACAAGGGAAACATAGCCCGCTTGATTAATCATTCGGTATGCTCTTCTTTTTTGTTCTATTTGGCACTGTAGATATTGTGCTAATGTTCTCTTGGCTAGTAAAGTATCGATCATCTTGCTTTGTTGCAGTGACGCAAATGAAAATTGATACTATATTTTTTTCGCCGTCTTGATTCCTCCTTTCTTGTGTAACACATTATTCCCATACACACCGTTCCTTATACTCATGCATATGTTGTACAGTGCAAGCCCAACTGTTACGCTAGAATTATGAGTATGGGTGAGGAAGAAAGCCGGATAGTTCTTATAGCAAAGAGCAATGTATCAGTCGGCAACGAGTTAACGTATGACTACTATCTTTGTTGTTTAACCATGCCGATTACTTCCCAAGTTCAAAAATGTTGTTTTTTTGTCAATCATTAACGACTTATCACTGCACCTTATTGTCTAAACAGGTACGATTACTTGTTTGATCCAGATGAGCGCGATGAGGTTAAAGTCCCTTGCCTGTGCAATGCATCTAACTGCAGGAAATTTTTGAATTGATTTTATACATAGCTAATGGAAAAGCCAACGAATGGCGGCCATGCCTATACAAGATTTATGACAACCATACATAAACCATGGTTTCTATAATTTTACCTTGAAATTTTTTTATAACTTTGTGTCGAGCTGGTACAGAAAATTTTTCTTATATTTATTGATTTTTTTTCGTTCTTTCAGTTGATTCCTGCATTTTCTGGGTAACTAATTTGGTTTTGCTAGATTTCATTCGGATGTTTGGCTCCAGTTAGGTCTTATGCGAATCGGGTTTTTAACCGAATTTAAGCCCAAAATAGAGTTGGTGTGTGACAGTGAGGCTGTACGCTATAGTTCACTTTTTCATTCTTAAAAAAATGGAGATTAAATATTCAAAAAGAAAGAAAGAGTGGAGATTAATATTTTGGATGTCCTTTTTCATCTATAATAAAGTATCATCATCTGTTAAATATTTTAAATATCCAAAATACAATTACCACAATAATTATTTTACCTAATAATAATTATTAAAATAATTAAAGATTAGGATCACCGAGCTGTCAAAATTTTTAAATAACCAATATACTCTTACTACAACAATTATTATTCTAATTCGTAGTTATTTATAAAATATTTATGCATTACAATGACCAAAATAACCCAATATGTAATATTATTTTAACTAACATAAATAAATGATTTTAACTCCATAAAATATTATATATTGAAAAAAAAGGTGATTACATACAATTTGTACGTATTATTCTTGTTGACATCTCACAAATATTGATTGAAAAAATTATAGCCAAAGTAAGTAATCCGTCATTATCAACTAACTTTGTAGAAATCGGATAAATCTACCAATCTTTCTCACTTTCATGGTTGCCCTGCCTTAGCAACGAAATTATAATGCCATTACCACCTAAAATTTCAATTATTTATTAAGTCCCAAATGAAAATTCTCCAAGTTCCCTTCTTCTTCTTCGTGTTCTTTTCATCTGCCCACACCAAGAAACAGTGTCCAACGTCTTACTGTGGCAGCAACAGCACTCTCCCGATTCGGTACCCGTTTAAATTACGTGATAAGTTTGATAACCAACCTCAAAATTGTAGCTACACTTATCTAACATGTAATGATCATATTCTGGAGATTTTTACGTACGTAGCATAGACTATGATTCCTTGATCATCAAACTCTATGATCCCGAAAACTGTCTCCCAAGGCGGTTTATGAATTTCAGTCTCTCTTTTTCTCACCCTTTAGAGGTCTTATATTATCAAAATTACACGTTCTATAGCTGTCCTAAGGAGCTGGTGGAAATAGCTAATTTGACTGTCATTGATTGTCTGAGCAATACCTCCACCTCTACAGTAGCTACTAGTGTTATTCCAAGCCAATTAATGAAAGAGTTGTACAGGTGCAATGAGATTACGACATCTTTCATACCAGTTTCAGGGTTTGATTCCTATGGTTTTGTTGGAAACCAGACAGACTTGATCCTGAGATGGCTTCCATTTTCTTGTCCAAATCCGACAGGTGTGTGTGCACGTTCTTTTAGTTTCTCCGTTCTTCAAGCAGATTTTTTTTCCAATTAAAATCTAGCTCCAATGTAGATTATGATTTTTGCAGGTCTGGTGTCCGGAGGTATCGTTGAAACAGCCATCATAATGCTGTGGTCTCTTCCAATCATACTTGGGCCATTAATCTGCTTTTCTTGCTGTGTGCATTTCACCAAAGAGGTTCGATTGGGAGCTGGTGAGAACTAATTCTCAAACATAACATAAGCTTGCGAATACAACTCAGCTTTTGTAGACAAACTCGGATTCGTAGATAGCAGATTGATTCACAACATAAGCTACCAGCTCAGGCGACTGCAGTCACTGCATCAGTAACTAGGATTAAACAAAGTCAAAGCAAGCAATTTCCAATGTGAATTTACATGGTTAACGGACGTAACTTGTTTTTTGAAGTGCATGTCATGGCAAATTGTTGTATGGAATAAAGGGAACGGTAACTATGTAAAATCTCATGATAATTACAATTATTGTAAAAATTGAAAAGTTCTATTCACATTTTAAGTATAGCCCTACCTCAAGATTGTTGATTTCGTTCATATACTAACTCAAATTCACTATTTTTTTAGCAATCATAAATTATAAATAAACTACAGTTTATAAGCATTACAAGTGAAAGAGACTTGCTAACAGCGAAATAAATCTTATGATCATTCTTATTTACGAGAATGATAAAAAAAAAAAAAAAAAAAAAAAAAACCACTTCTCGTGTATCTCTAGATTTATGTAGCAAAAGTTGCATCAATCCAACACTAACTGCATTTTTTATTCATTCTTGCATCGAGAAGCATTTTTTGCTGTATTATTCTTGCATTAAGATTGCCAGCATAAAGCTAATATCAATGAAATTGCGCTACTACCCATCTCAGACTTCAAGAAACAGTTTAGTTCTTGTACATATCGTGGAATTGTCTCAATCACTTGTCTTTATGCTGTTGAGACTCTTATCCAGACAAATTTCCTATGTATTTTCTTGTTTCTGATGATTTGAACGAGGAGTAAGTAAATATACCCAATTTTCTTACGGGCTTTTATGTACTTAATCTTCACAGGACCACAATTCCTCTACCTGTTTCCAATCCGTAAATCTTACATGGGAATTCTTGACACACTGTTCTATTTTTTCTCGATCTTATCTGTTGTCCATGGTCAAAAACAAAATGTTTGTCCAACAACATTCTGTGGAGGTTTCTCTCTAGATTACCCTTTCAAACTACCAGATAAACTGCCCCAAAATAATTGTACTTATACCAATCTTTTTTGCAATGCCAATCTAAATTATGGAACACCCGTTGTAACTCTTCCTTATGGTGGAGATTTCTACGTACGGTATATTGACTATTTGGATTCATACATAGAGCTCTATGATCCTGAAGGTTGCCTTATGAAACGTCTGATGAATAAATTGAACCTATCATCTTCACCTTTCAAGGTCATTGCCTATGAAAACTACACCTTTTATACTTGTCCTTCAAGTCCAAATAATGTCACACCATTGGATACGGTCCTCATCAGTTGTCTTAGCAACTCCACTAGTATCACTGTGGCTACTTCTTTCCCCTCATCTGATCTACTTTCAGGATATAAATGCGAGGTCTTTGGCAGTTGGCAACTCCCTGTTTTAGGGTTGGGACAGTTTGATCTTCATGGAGGTGGTGATGATCTTTATTTGACTTGGAATCAAGCTGTTTGCAAATCCTGTGAAGATACACAACAGAATACAGGTAAAACTCAATTTCTAGTTTTTCTTGAAATCTCGGTCATCACTATTTTCAACAGCATCCTGATCAAAATTAAGGTAATACTAATTGAAAGTTTTCTTATACTAAACTTGGTTAATTTACAGACGATTCCAACAATTTTTTGGGAGCATATGTTGGATCACCAATTTTCATGCCATCGGCAGTGCTTATGGGCTTAGTATTCACAATCTGTTTACTGTTCATGTTCAAACGTAGAGGCAGCAGAGATGAGATAAATGTACCCGATATCCAGCCAGAGACTGCCACAGCCACTACAGCACCACCACATCAAGAAGGGTTGGATGACTCCAAAATCAATACTTGTACATCATTGGTAATTATTAATGAAAGCAAAACAAATTCGGAGCCAGATTCTTCTTCTTATATCTGCCCAATATGCCTGGAAGGATACAAGTCCCAAGATATCGTGAGAAGCATAGCCAAATGTGAGCATCGGTTCCATGCCGACTGCATTGAATTGTGGTTAAGAAAAAATATCACATGTCCTGTTTGTAGAACAACTCTTTCTGATGTTGAAGGATAACAGTCTGATATTTTTTAAATTTTGAAATCATTTCTTCTTCTATCCTACTTCATACTCTGAGCTCTCATAATTTATTTGATAAAAAAAATTGCAGACAACTTATAAATTGTCAAAATAAATTGTTTAACAGTTTCTAAACTGATTTCAAAAAAATTGGATATCCAATCTTTTTATAAAAAGATTATATCATGAAAAACAAAATTGTTAAAGTTTTATTGAGTAAATTAATAACTATTTTCACACACACACACACACATATATATAATTACTTAAATTAACTCTTAATATTATATATTTTTTGATAATTTTGACAATAAAAAATTCTTATAACATCAAACACATTAACATATCTAAGTTGTTTACAATAAGGTCATCAAAATACTTTAACAACTTATTTTTAAAAGTAAGTCTTTTGTGAGACGTTCTCATATATTTTTATATGTGAGACGCATTAATCATGTTCATATTTAAAATAAAAAGTAATAGTTTTTTATGAGTGATCAAAATAAGAGATTCGTCTCACGAAATTGACTCGTAAGACATCTTACAAAAGTATTTGTGTATTTTAAAATAAGATCTTACAACTTATAAGTTCCTAAAACAATTTATAATATGTAAGAACTTATAAGTTGTTTTAAAAAAGCTTAGCCAAACAACTTTGTAATTTTTATTTTACTAGGAATGATCACGTGCGATGCACGTGGGTGATTAATAATGAAATATATACTAACAAGATTTAAATAATTTTTAAAATCGTTTAAATAACATCTTGTTTATGAGTATTTATTGAACTAAATATATCAAAACACAATAAATAAAAATACATCATAATGATAAATCAAATATATTCACTTATTTATATAACAATTTTCAATTTGCATGATTATAACATAATGACAGCTCTCTCAAATTAACAAAGATAATTTTCATCCAAATATCATTCACAATGGAAAACAATAAAAATAAAATTAAGAGAATAGTAAATTTTTCTAAAATCAAAATCACAATGTATTTAAATGGAGTGCATATAGTGACTGTCAAATAAAATTATCTTAATTAACTAAATTATCATAATGATGTTAAAATAAAACCCCTAAACTTGTTATTAAGTTAAATATCAATTGTGTTTTTGCTAACTTTTAACTCCTTGCGAATTTTGTTTAACTTTTTCCTTTTTTAGAATAGATATTACACATCAACTCAAATATTTTAAACTGTATAGTAGCTCAATCATCATGATTCGATCGATGTATCCAACAAGGACAATTATTGCACTCCAACAATATCAATAATTACACTAATTGCAATATATGAGAATTGATCTCATGACTTTGACTCTTATATATACCAATTGTAGGATCATGCATTTGCCGCTTTACCAAAGGTTATAACCAGGGTAACGATGCAACATTAACTAAAATCTTTTAAAATCGTAAAACAATTCAAACGTCACATTTCGATTGTTATACCTTACATAAACAATTATTGCACCTAACAAATATGATATAGTTGTTATTTTACATTCTAGAAATCATTTTTCTAAATCAAATTTATTCTCACTAATCAAATAATTTCATCGAACACAAAGTAGTTTTAATTACTAATAATAATTTAAACACAAATATTAATTGTTAGGGTGACCACTATATGTCCTCACCTATGCTTCATTAAATTGCAATCATAATAATAATGCACAATGAATTGGTAAACATAACTTAGTTAATTTATTAAGTGAGTAATATTAAATAACAATTTTGTTATTTTGAAATGTGAAAAATAGCTTATATATATATAAACTCATCATATATAATGCTAAATTAATTAATATGTAGAAAAGAGAAAAAATTGTTTTTTATGTATGTAATTTCATCATATACAATTAGAAATTAATTAATAGGTTGAAAAGAACAAACAGTATAACAAATAATATATTATATATGATGATTTCGTAATAGAATAATGTTAATATAATCATATTTTGTATTATGTTTAGAACGCAATTGAAAATTGATAACAAAATATATAATAATAGAAACTTTAATTTTAAAAACATTTTTTTATCTAAAATATTATCATAATACATAATGAATCATAAGTGAAATCACTAAATTGTTGAGTAACTATTTATTTAATTATTACTTAAATCAATTTATTGAAATTTGTCAAAAATTTAGCATTTCTTATCATCTACATAAAAATATCAAGAGCTTCATAAATTCATTGATATTAATTAAAAAATTTAATTTAAATACATAAAAAAATTCTTAAGTTCCTAAAAAAATTATTTTATAGTTATATCTGAAATATTAAACATTTTATTAGAAGTTTTTTTCTTATCAGCTATATAAAAATATCAAGAGTTTCACAAATTTATAGACATTAATTAGTAAAAATAACTTAAATTAAATATATAAAATTTATAAAAAATAATATAACGTGTTTATAATATTATGAAAAAATTGAAAAATATAGTTGAAGAACTCACAAATTTTATTAGTTATATTTTAAAAATTAAAGCGAGTTACACCCATATATGGTACAAGGTTTTCTACCCCGCAATGAGATGTACAAGTAGTAAAACCACAATTAAAAAATAATTCATTAAAAAAGTAATTTGAGAAAAGTATTGCAAAATTGCAATCACAGAATAATTTTACGTTAAAAAAATATTCTTACAAATAATCTTTAACATATTTCAATATCTACAAAATATACGATGCTTCTTAGTTCATATTTTAAAATCAATTTNTTCGTCAATTCAACTAAAATAATGAAATAAAGTTATTCTCATTTTCCATATCAATCTTTAAATCAGAAAATTAAATATTCACCTAAATAAATAAATGAAACATTAATTAAGTAATGGGGTCTAAAAGTGTAACTAAGAAAATTCACAAATCAAACTCATATATTTATAGATATATAGATTTGCTAACTTTTAACCCCTTGCGGATTTTGTTTAACTTTCTCTGTTTTTTAGAATACATATTATAGATAGTTAATTTTATATCAGAATGAATCATTTGTAAATTAATATTGATGATTAATATTTCATGGTAAATAAATTTTTTAAATAATATCAATCAAATAAATATATGTAGTAAAACAAATATATAAAAAACTAATAAGTAATTCAAAGTTAAAAAATTAATTTATAATGAATGAAAATAAATTATCACTATAATTTATATTATTAAAACAATTATATTAAAAAATTATAAGGATTATCTAATAAATTTAAAACAAAAGTAGAAATTAATTTTTGTTCTTTTTAATTTATCATTAATTTCTCTGTCTAGTTGAAATAAATCAAACTAATCAAATTATACGGCAAATAAAATATAAGAAAAATTTACAAAAGAGTATATAGAATCTACATGGTCTCAATGTCCATTTTTATTGGAAAAGTACTATAAAAATGACATAATTAATCATTAATTTCTCTGTCTAGTTGAAATAAATCAAACTAATCAAATTATACGACAAATAAAATATAAAAAAATTTGCAAAAGAACATATAGAATCTACATGGTCTCAATGTCCATTTTCATTGGAAAAGTACTATAAAGAATGACATAATTTATCATTAATTTCTATGTCTAATTGAAATAAATCAAACTAATCAAATTATACGACAAATAAAATATAAAAAAAATTGCAAAAGAACATATAGAATCTACATGGTCTCAATGTCCATTTTCATTGGAAAAGTACTATAAAGAATGACATAATTTATGATTAATTTCTATGTCTAATTGAAATAAATCAAACTAATCAAATTATACGACTAATAAAATATAAGAAAAATTTGCAAAAGAGCATATAAAATCTACATGGTCTCAATTCCTATTTTCATTGGAAAAGTACCATAAAAATGACATTTTCTGACATGTTTTCAATGACACTTGTAGAAAAGTGTAAGTTTGATATGTGTATTAAGACATTAATTACATATCACAATTTATGAAATTAAAAATAAAATAAAATATCATATTAATGTGTTTGTAATATTTGTCGTTGATTCAACTAAAATAATGAAATAAAGTTATTTTTATTTTCAATATCAATCTTTATATCAGAAAATTGAAAAGTCNTCTATTAATTTGTTTGCTAATTTAAATTAATTAAATTAAATAAATGAACAAGGACAAATTAGGAAATTCACAAATGAAAGTGGTATANGCTCATATATTTATAGATAGTATAGATTTATGGACCGAAACTATATACAGCTCATGGCGACTCTTTATACTAGGAAATAGGGTGGAAATGGAATTTGCTTTTCCAAGTTATACGATTCTTTTTGCATTCAGAATGAATGGATTACTTGTAAAAAAAAATAATAATAATAAATCCGATCTTTTCAAGTTCCAAATAAAATGAATCATTTAGAGGACGTTTGTCTCATTGAACTTTTCTACATATAATATTTGGCCAGCCTTTCGAGCCTTTCGAGCTATCCTGCAAAATGGATAGAAAATCCATCCAATTCTCCTCTCTCTTTTCTTCTTCACTTTCCCTGCAAGGCTGCAACAATACATTCCAAGGACTTGTGTCCAACTTCAAATTGCGGAAAGTACTTTTTTCCCATTACCTATCCTTTCAAGCTCGAATATGATGCAAGCCAATTGTTAGCTCATTCATCTCCACTGATTATGATTATTTTGAAATTTTTGATGAATTCCAGTTGACCTGGAATGTCCCTCTTTGCAAATCTTGTAAGCAGTATGGTATTCCAGCTTCAGATAAAATTTTAAAATCCCGTTTTTGTTTTATCAAGAAACATGACTTTCACCCTCTTTTCTTCAAATTTCAAGATTCGAAGATTTTCTAATTAGTGAATCGTAACTAAATAACAGATTATTCTAGAGGTAGATCATGGCAGGCACGATATGCTGCGTCACCTTTGTTCATTCCATCCATGATAGCTTTTGCCATTATCTTTATAATATTTTTACCGTGCCTGGGAAAAAGGGTAGACAGAAACGAGGTAAATTCCAATTTCTTGACGTTGGAGCAGCCACCACTTCAGCACCACGATAAGGAGGAATGGACGACTCTGAAATTAATATCTGCACAGAAATGGTAGTTTTATGCGAAAGCAGAACACATCCGGTGCCTGATTCTCATGCCTGTCCAATATGCCTAGAGTTATCTCTTCCTGAAGATATTGTAAGGAAGATAGCAAAATCTGAGCATTGTTTCCATGCTAACTGCATTGAATTGTGGTTAAGAAAACATTACCTGCCCTGTTTGCAGAACAGCCCTTCCAGATGTTGAATCGTGATATTTTTTTAGTTTCAGATGATTTATTATGTCATTTTGCTTCTCATTTGAATGAATAATTTTGGAAATGACTTTTACACGAGAGATGAAATAATTTTATTTCTATCTTAGAATTAGTGGGGTGTATTTGTTAGTTGTAACTTTAACATCAAAAGGAAATGAAAATTTGTAGGGAAATCCATCTAATCAGTTGAGCTTTATCTAGAAATTATAGTTGCTCATTGGTTCTACTTGAAACCTCAGTTGGACTTTTCCTTCTGTTTTATCTATTATCCTTTCTCCAAAACAATAACACGGAAAAAAATTGTTTTGCAGTTAATCACGGGTCAAGGTGGGTTTTTATCTCGTGTCAATAGTCTACTGCCAATTTTATATATAAAAAAATGGAGTTGGGAGACGGGTATTTTTTGTTACAATTGGTTATCAAATCAGAGACCTCATCTCAAATCCGATCTTAATCTCAGGTGAGCTACAAGTCGATAAATAACTGTTAACTACTCGAACACTCAATTGTTACAAGTTTCTTTTCTCATCGCCATGATGTCATCATGGATTTGATTTAAGATATTACACAACGGGACCACTCAACATATTTCAGGGACAGTATGTTTTGAGAAAGAACGACTTTCTAAGTTTAAGTTTAGGACGGCCAAGGCTGACGCAGATACCATTAATAATAATTATTTTGCAAAAAATTCAACATCAATCAGTCCCCTCGTGGTCCGAAACTATGAAGAGTTAGAATTTGCCAGAAGCGCATATATTAATGTCTAAAAAAACATTTGATTCAAGAAAGAAGAGTATTCCAGGTCGCTTAAAAATCGAATTTTCCATCATATATATTGTTTTGAACTACTAATTTTCTTGAATCTTTAACAAGAAACCAACATATATATGTAATGTACCTTCCCACAGCAGTTCCAGCACAAAATATTTATTAATACCTGAGGCTGAGGCCTCCGATCCCTTTTCTTTGCACCTCTTCCAGAAAGACATACACTCCATGGGAGTGCTTTTCTTCGAGTTTTCCTTTGAACTTTGATGGTGATCCATCCTTTCAAACTTGGGCCCTTCGGAAAGTAAAAAAATAAATTATTTATTTATCATCATTCTGTCATTTTTTTAAAGCATTATTCTATCAATCTTCGGGCATACCAAGTTCGACCTCGGGACTCACAAGTAGGTATTTAATCCGTGGAAAATAGTTAACTACTTTAGTTAAATATTTTTTTTAAACCAACCTATTATTAAATTTGAGTATATATTACCATATTTCAAAAAATACCAGTTACCAACTATTAATTATATTATATAATATAAGTAAATAAAAAAAAATTTCATGCAGAAACCAAACGTCATGCCTTTTTCCTATAGTTCTATAGAAATAAAATATGTAGTCTGCGTTAGGTAATCGGTTAAGGAAGAGACTGGTAGATTTGGTCACCAAGAATCTTGAAAGTTCTGAACAAGAGATTTTGATTCCGGAGTTTCTATAAGAATATGAGATGGCAATTGCAATTCTTAATTACTACCATATGTTCTTTTCCTCAATTCCGATAGTATTTACGATATTTCTTGTAGGAAAATTGACACAGGGTATTGATGGTGGAAACAGAGAAGTTCATTGTAGAGATTGAGAAGGCAAAGGAAGGCAAAGATGGGAAGCCATCAATTGGGCCAGTTTACAGAAATGTGCTTGCTAAAGATGGATTCATTCCTATCCCTCAAGAACTTGATAGTTGTTGGGATATTTTCTGGTAAGGAAATTTTTATCTTTTTCTTGAATTTGGCGACTGATACTTTCTTGAAAATAGGAAGGAAAAAAAAGTCCAAATATGAAACATGAGAAGAAGATTTCTTATGTGCTTTCTCTCTGTTCTTGCTTGATATCCAAACATGCCGTGTTTGAGGACTCTGCTACTTCGCTTGCATTGCAATCCATTTCAATGGACTAGTCTATTCATTGGCCACCTGTGAATGTAAATTGTTTGCAAGCAGATGTTTCGAATGTGGGTATACATTTTTGTCTATATCTCAGTTTTGAAGGAGAATATACGTGATTGGCAAGGGATCTTTCTGCTTGGGAATTGGACTAATTTTCCCTTCGTGCACTGATCAAGCACATAAATTAAATATATTCATAAATTTTTGTGACCTCATTTGCAGTCGGTCTGTGAAAAAATTTCCCAATAATCCAATGCTTGGCGAGCGGGAAATGGTGAGAGGGAAGGTATGAAGATATTTTAATGCTTCTATATCTTCTATTTTATATTTTTGTTCAGGGGCATTGGTGTGGTCAACACTGTCTAATGTACATTTTTTCATATTTGAATTTTGAGTGCTTGCAGGCAGGTTCATATGTGTGGTTCACTTATCGAGAAGTTTATGACTTAGTTCTTAAAATTGGAGCCTCCATTTGTTCTTGTGGTGCAATGCAAGTAAGATTTTATCCCTTCAACTTCAATAGGTAGATGCTCGTTTAAGACATAAAATAAGTTATGAGTAAATGTTGTAGATTGAGCTAATAATAATACTCCAAGTTCAGCATGTTTTATTGATATGTAGACTGGTTTGTGCCATGTCGATACCGACAATGCACCAACCAAGCTTTTTGATGGAGTCTTTTCTTTAGAACTAACTCATTTTCGTTCCACAATGTCCGATTCAACTCCTTTTATATGTGTTGGTGTTCATTTCTGCACAATTAAGTTAAAAACTTTAACTCAAACCTATCAATCATAAATTCATAACACGCGTATATTTGTTTATTGATTATTCTGTTATGTACAGGGTGATAGATGTGGGATCTACGGAGCAAACTGCTCAAACTGGGTCATAGCTATGCAGGTTATTGAAGCTTATTTGTAGGAATACACTTTGAATTTTATGCTAATTGGACAGTTATGATTTTTGACCATCCAAGGCCTATATTTTTATGTGTTTCATTTCCACCATTTAAGTAATATATTCTCCTTCTTTTTTATGTATGCAACATTGAATATCTGACCTGTTTGATGCTTGCATATGAGTAATTCCTTTATGGGGGAATGATTTAACAGTAGGTATATCTTTCGCAGGCTTGCAATGCTTATGGTCTGTACTGTGTTCCCTTGTACGATACTCTTGGTAAGTTCCTGGATGTGTGCGGTGGCTGTTCACCTTACGGAATAAGAATTTGTTAGGCATGGTGAAATGTATATAATATGCATCATTTCCGCAACCATAATGGGAATTTAGCTTTTTAACACCGTATATTCATGGTTTTAGGTGCTGGAGCAGTGGAATATATTATTAGCCATGCTGAGATCTCTATTGTTTTTGTCGAGGAAAACAAAATTTCCGAGGTAATGAGTTTATTGCAATATTAATTATCAGGAAACTGTTTTTTTTTACCTCTTTTTCTCACAAACTTGATGCACCAACTGCTTCAGTTGTCTGACCGCTTTTAACAAAAAATGCAGGTACTGAAAACATTTCCTAGCAGTGAAAAATACTTGAAGAGTAAGTTCCATTTTCGGGATTTCGTTATAGGTAAATCAAACAATAATCCTTTGAAGTCACTAATTCATTGCTACAGCAATTGTAAGCTTCGGAAAGATCAGCCTACAACAGAAGAAGGAAGCTGGAAACTTTGGCATCAAAATGTACTCTTGGAATGATTTTTTACTTCTGGTAGGCCGATTCTATCAACTAAAATGAAACTATTACTAAAATTTGTGTCTGTCCTAATAAAACTACCATCTTCCCTCCTTGTGGGATTTGCGCACTTATCTTTTGTGTTGAATTGCATCATTATCATGCATAACTGGGTAGCAAGTTTTATTGCATTAACCTCAATTATATTATATTCCAGGGTATTGACAACCGATTTGACCTTCCCATCAAGAATAAAACAGATATTTGTACAATAATGTACACTAGTGGGACAACAGGTGACCCCAAGGGAGTCATGATTTCCAATGAGAGCATTCTTTCAATTATATTTGGAGTCAATAACCATTTGGAGAGCATGAATCAAGAGGTGAATTCATATTGTCTTCGTATACTCTTCATGCCTAACCGAGCTACTAGAACCAGCCTTTTCCTCACCCCTTTAGTTTGAAAAATAAGAATGTATTAAATGTGGTCTCTCTCAATCACAGTTTTGCGAGACAGATGTGTATTTTTCTTTTCTCCCTTTGGCACATATATTTGATCGGGTAATTGAAGAATTGTTCATCTCGAAAGGTGCTGCAATTGGATTTTGGCACAAAGTATGTGTAGAAGAATAGATTTCAGCTTCTTTAAATTTAAATTTTGTAAACAGTGACTCAATTGTTATGAATGGTTTTCAGGATATTAAGCGTTTGCTTGACGATATCAAAGAGCTAAAACCAACTGTATTCTGTGCTGTTCCTCGAGTGTTGGACAGAATATATTCAGGTTTTTATGAACTATGCTTCACAAATAATGGGTGAAAAGGTCCCTTCATGTGTTCATGTTCATCTTACAAATTCGCCAACTTCCATCCACTCCACCTCCAACCTCAAATTTACACTTAGAATTCAGAATAAGTGTATTCTGAACTTTTCCCAACGCATGACGCTCTGCAAGTACCTGTTAAATTGCTTAGTAAAAAATCTAGTTTCTGCAGATGATGTGTGAATCAGGTTGTCTTATTCTTATTTTGGCAACTTTTACTGCTTTTCAGGTTTGATTGAGAAGATCTCTTCAGCCGGGTTCCTCAAACATGCACTCTTTAATATTGCTTATTCCTAGTAAGAATCAAAATTTAGAAATGATGCCTCGGAGTGTGAATCAGATTGTCTTGTGCTGTATTCTTTTCATGATGCCTCTTAAACTTCAAATATTATCTAGGATGTTGGTCATGTAAGAATCCAAATGCTGAAAACATATGATACGAATATGTGTGTTATAGTATTATATGGTCATTTACTTCATCCATCTGAAAAACATATGACAGTCAAATATCGGATTATCTCCTAGTTGCATAAAGTATGCAAAACATATTTAAAATTTGTTTGTAGGGACAACCATAGATGTAGTTAAAGGTTTCGATTCCTTAAAAATATTTCTTTTATACATTGATGACGGAGTACTTTGATGTTGCAGCAAGCTGCGTAACATGCATAAAGGCTATAAACATGTAGAAGCAGCTCCAATTTTTGACAAAATTATTTTCAACAAGGTGATGAATTAACAGCTGTTGCCAGCTTTTGGTTCTCAAGTTTTTTTCCAGATTAACTTGAATGTGATCCCAAGTGTCGACAACCCTTTGAGTTGTAAATTTTAGGTGAACGAAGGTTTAGGTGGGAATTTACGGCTCATCTTATCTGGAGCAGCGCCTCTTTCTCATAGCGTGGAAACCTTCCTCCGTGTGGCGACATGTGCTCATGTTCTTCAGGGATATGGTTGATAGTATACTAAAACTAACGCTTTGTGTCCTAAATCTTATGTCTTTGATAGTGAAGATCGATGTATGTGTGTGCTGTGCTGTAGGTTTAACTGAAACCTGTGCGGGGTCTTTTGCAGCGCAACCGGATAAAATGGCAATGGTTGGGACCGTGGGCCCTCCACTGCCTATGGTGGATATATGCCTGGAATCTGTTCCTGATATGGGATACGACGCCCTTTCAAGTACTCCTCGTGGAGAAATATGTATCAGGGGGAAGTGCTTGTTCTCGGGATACTACAAACGTGAAGATCTCACCAAAGAGGTGATGATCGGTGATTGGTTTCATACTGGTATGTTATTCAAGGACTACATTTATGCTAAGTTTCTTGATGTGTTATGTTTAGTAATATTGTTTGCCATGAGCTTGATACAGGTGACGTAGGCGAATGGCAACCAGACGGTAGCATGAAGATTATTGATCGCAAGAAAAACATTTTCAAGCTTTCTCAAGGGGAATATGTATCTGTTGAAAAACTGGAGAGCATTTACTCTCTGTCCCCAAGTGTTGATGCGGTTCGTTTTTCTTTCAGGACCCTATCTTACAATTTTCTTGTGCTAAGCTTTTCTCCCAACAATGTCCAAATCATGTTTCAGATATGGGTCTACGGGAATAGTTACAAGTCCTTTCTTGTTGCTGTTGTGAACCCGAATTTGGAATCTTTGAAACAATGGGCTCAAGTGAATGATGTTACCGCAGATGTGAACACCATGTGTGATGATCCAAGAGCAAGAAATTATGTTCTTGGAGAGTTAACTAGTATTGGTGAAAAGGAAAAGGTTGACACTGATTTAATGCTTTATTCCTTTCTGGCGATGAAATTTTTTGGCCATGTGTTTATTCTTAGTCCACTTGTCTGGTTGTACACTCGAAATCAGTGGTGAAACTAGAGTGAAGTTTTTAATTGCTTGTGCTTGACAGTTAAAGGGATTTGAATTCATTAAAGCTGTTCACCTTGACCCGATGCCATTTGACATAGAACGTGATCTTCTAGGGCCAACTTACAAGAAGAAGAGGGCCCAATTTTTAAAATATTATCAGGTAGTCAGATGTGCACTATATACCCTGAAAATAAACGTGGTTTTAGAAAATTATTCTTACACGAACCCCTGGCTTGTGTTGAATTGCAGAAAGTCATTGAAGATATGTATATGAGCTGATGACCTTCAACATCCTCTCTATGAACAAAGAAGGAAGAAAGAGAAATGGCTTATGCGGAGGGGGGAAATCCAGTTTTTTGTTGTCCGCATGGCGTTCATCTGTGTCTTGTTTTATGATTGTACAATTGTAAATTCGGAATATTGCTCTTTTGGTTGATAAAAACCTGTGATTAAGTGATTATTACACTTGTAAAATGAGTGAATTGGAGTAGCTTAACACCACAATGTACTCTTGAATCTTCGAAGCATGAGTCGTAAATCGCTTGTTATTGTTCAGTTTCTCAATTTTTTATTTTATTTTTTTCCACTGGTCCGAATTTTCTGTCCGTTACTAATTTTTAATAATATTTTAAATTAAAAAAATTATAAAAGATATATAAAAGTTGTACAAAAAACTTGATAGAGTATATTTGAAATTTACATGAGAACGCATTGTAAAATTCGTCCATTTTTAATAATTTATAATTTGTAATTATGTTTGTTTTTGTTTTTTAATTATGTGTAATTTAATTATTTGTAATTTTTTATTTTGTTTTTTAAATACAAAATCATACTCACCATTGCAGTAACATGAAATGACATCAGCATGACCAATTTCATCTCTACAAATCTCACCCTTCAAGATGCTCTTTGTAGAGAGGAAATAAGAGTGAGTCTCATGTGAGACCGTCTCACGGATCTTAATCTGNAGTAGAGAGGAAATAAGAGTGAGTCTCATGTGAGACCGTCTTACGGATCTTAATCTGTGAGACGGGTCAAACCTACCCATATTCACAATAAAAGTAATACTCTTAGCATAAAAAGTAATACTTTTTCATGGATGACCCAAATAAGAGATCCGTCTCACAAATACGACCCGTGAGACCGTCTCACACAAGTTTTTGTCGGAAATAATAGGAGCAAAAGGGGTAATCAAGCCAAGCAGGTCTACATATTTACTGAGAATCGAGTAAATTTGGGTAGTTCGCGTACGGAGATATCTCGAGACCAGATCATGAAAAATAGGAGGCATAGGATCCAGATGCCCAAGTTAATTGAGTTCTGATCGGTACAAAACCTCAAGAACATAGAAACAACTATTGGCATCATTACAGTCTCCAGTAATACTTGCGGATTGCCCTTCCTGTTTTGTCAATGCATATTGCAGTCTATCTTCTGCCTCTTTTAGAGACATCTCCATCATTTTTCCTGTGCTGCTGATGACATGCTGCTTGTGTAAAGCAGGTACCACACGTCCGCCATTGTTCTGGGTCGACCCTATGCATGAACATTGGTAATGACTTATATAGCAATGCGCTAGTTAATGCAGACAGAGTAATGACACATATCTTCATCCTTTATTTAACTGATTAACCAAAAATTCAATGACAAAAGCTAACTTTCTCTGAAACTTTCTTAGCTTATGAATGCTCCAATCAACAATTTCTTTGTTTAAAGGGCAGTAACAATGATAAACCATCACACTTGCATAAAAAAACATGTACTAGCCAAATTGGCTCTGTTTCATTCAGTAAGTTCAAATACTTTACACCTGCATTTTTTCAAATGTATAGTTAACTTACTTTGTATTTTAAATTTAATGGTAAAACAAAAGCTCTTTCACAAAACAAGGCCAAACAAGTTAACTTATATCCTTTTACTTCCAAAAAAAATGAAAAAATCATTAGTGCACGCGTAATAACACCTGTTCATTGCGAACCTCTTCTAGAGATGGACATGAATGAACCTCTTCTAGAGATGGACATGAATCTATGGTGCTTGGTCAGCAAACAATCTATGAAGCCAACTGGACAGCCTAATATAACTTGTCGAGGCCCGAGTCAAGATGGTTAGTTCCAAAGTTGATGACCATGCTTCCAATATCGTCTAAGGCTCCAATTACCCACTTTCCCACAGACAAGAGATCCCACAGTAAAGATGTTTGGATATCACTATTAATTCATGAAAAACATATTCTGATCACATAAAAATGTGTCTAAAAAAACGCTCAGGACAAATTATATTAAAACTTTATGCAAAATATACAATATAAAACATGAGTTTGGATAGCAAAAATAGGAAGAAAATAAAAGGAAATCTGGAGATGTTGAAGGGGAATAGGGGAGAAGTTCAACTATCATATGATTATAGTAGATTCATAATGAGCAAACATGGCTCAATCATACCTGAAACCTGCAAGAGTCCCGATTTTGATATTTTGATCTTTCGTGCGTGATTCTGAGATAACATAAAAAACTAGAAGAATTGTCAGTGCTAAAATCATAGCTTGTTTGGCAGTTGAGACCACAAAAAGCATCTTGTCACACCGAACTTTAGCTTTGGTAAGGGCGATAGGTCCTTTATTTCATTTCTGGGATCCACCATATTGAAGTATCTCACAGAATATATCGCGACTCTTGTCCTAAGATGAGATCATGCGAAATTATAATGCTAATATTTGATCAGGGCCGGTAGTGAAGCATAGAGTTCAGCGAAGCACTGGAAGATCCAGTTTAGCAATTGTTCTTTTGGTAGTTCCAAAAGTAGTTCAGCCTACACCACATGAAATGAAAGATGTGAAAAGGCATAAGACTTGTGGATGGTGCCATAGCAGGTCATTACTGACGTTCTCACCAAGTTACTCATGCAAGGAACATGTGCAAATTTGTGAAACGGAAAACAAATTAATGCACAAGACAACTTCAAAATGGAACGTAGACAGACGATATTCATTTGTGACTGGCAACAGGCAACAATATTACACCATACATTTCTCCTATAAAAAAATGATGGTGTAATGATTCATAAAGATGACCAAACAAACTTTTTCACACAAACACAAACAACAAACCTGGAGATCCTAAGGATTCAACTTCTTTCAGTAATCCTTCATTAGTGGATAACTTATTCCTAAAAAAATGTACATACCTTGATTAATCCATCCTCATAAATAAGAGAATTTCGATGTATTTCAGACACCATAGAATCTCTTATCAACCCGAAAACCTTTTCACTCATGTTTGTTTTCATGCAGACCATCTTCCCTGAAGCATATACATTAGTGATTCCCAAATCTGCGGACATTCTCCTGACATATAGTTTCTTTAATAGAATTTCCATGGAATAAGGCTCTTTTCCATATTGGCGGCGCAGATTTTCAGTAAACTGAACGAGCTCCCACATGTCTTTCTCTGCAGCTTTCTCAGCTTCCTTGATTGTTTCCAGGGGATTCTCTAAATAATTGATGTATTCTGAAGGGAGATGATGACTTAAATTCATATCGAACTGCAATGTGTCAAGGATGATGGAATCATGGAGAATATCAGAGTCAAGTCATATATTCTGCTAGTCGTGAAAGAGATACAAAGAAACAAATACCAGAAAAAGAATACAAATATTCCAAATCATTTGAAATTGCTTTCAAGGCAACACTTCTTTTTGTCCATGTGGTGACCAGATCACAAGCAAGAAAAAGAATAAAGTAGATCACGTGTAGAACATAAGCAGAATCGAATAAACTAAATCAATAGGCCCCTAAAAAATCAGCTTTATATTTGCTCCGAAACGTGATCATGTGTGGGCTCAATCACATGGGTATTTTACACATTTCTAGGTTTTCCTTCCCGATGCCCCTAATAATCTCAGCCACTGTGAGATTTAACAATACAATGCAAGTCACTTGGAATTGTAACAAGTTAAAACATAGTTGATAAAATATCAAACATTGCAGATCGCTTTTTTTCATTTATGATTTAATTATTTATAAAATAATGTTAGACTTCATGCAGACATTTTAGCGCTATAACCAAATTTTTTTACATGAATCCGACAATAACCCAAATTAACTCGTTGCAACTTACTGATTAGAATCTCACTTCAAGGATACAAACACAGTTCACTACATTGTTCTGAAACATTTCGGACAAAGAAACACGTTGGACAACCGACAAAGCATAATTCTAGAACCTAAAACTGATGTGGTCACGCCCTTACAGAAACTGAACACTCACACATGAGAACGAAAGTAAAGCATCACTTTGAACTATATATATTAAAAAAAATGCATTAGAAATTAAATTTCTTGTCCCGGAATTCATTTACTTTAAATTCTTCAAGGTATCAAGGTAAGCAGGAGAAAAAGTATGAAGCCAATTCTAATGAAGCATATAAAAATGAATTATAACAGAACGGTCTACAGTGAAAGAAAGGACATTGTTGATTATCCTAAGTAATACTAAACTTCAATGCATTATCGACTATTTTAAAGGATACTACATTATTTCTTGATGCGCACAAATGAAAGAGTGATTTAATTAGTTATAAAAATAAACAATTAAATTAAATTGAATTAAATACAACAACAAAGATTCTGGTTAAAAATTTTTAGTTATTAAAATTATTTTAAATTCAATATAATAAATTGAGTCAAATGATTAAACAATTTGACTTCCCAAGGCAAATGGAATGTCCACCGATGACAAGAGAGAAGTGATTGAAAAAAATTATCCCTTTATATAAACAACAATTAAATATGCCTCCAAAGAGATAAAAGTGTTTTGTTTGCTTAGCACTAATACAACTTGCTAAAAGGTACAACAAAAATAATATTTTGATGTGTAGTCAAAAGAGAGTACTACCTGCACAGATTGGAAAGATACAGGGACCACACGATGTTCATCAACCTGCAGGGAAAAAATAGTCTGTGATTGGAGAAAAATAGCAAGTCAACAGTGATGGTTTAAGCTGCAATATTTGAGAAAGCGTAATACATAATTTTTTCAATTGACACGTAGCATGCCTTAACAAACCTTGGATAGGCTTTCAAAAAGCATTTCAAAGAAAAGATCAATCCCCACATTCACGACATCCCCAGTTTGTTGCTCACCAAAGATGTTGCCAAAACCTCTAATTGCCATATCTCTTTCTGCAAGGTGAAAACCTTGGCCAAGATCCCGGTAATCTTCAAGTGCAGAAAGCCTTTCCTGAAGCATCAAAAATCAATTTTTAAAGCATAGAAGAACATGTTCTATCAGATTATATATGGATGAAGCACCGATATGATGGGAAAACTGCATTGTTGCATTGGTATTAACTGAAGCATGAAGATGGACATACAAGTGCCTGATCAGAAAGCAATGACTTATCCGGGTAAAATAAGAACGCATGAGCCTCCTTATCTGCTCGGCCCACCCGTCCACGCAACTGGAAGATCAAAGGAATTTTCAAGGTATGTATGCAAAACACTACAAATGATACAATATCATGAACAAGTGCAGAACTATTTTTCTCAGTATATACAGAGAAAACACACTATGAAACTGAATTTTAAAGTATATGTCAGATTAACAAGAAACTAAACATTGTATCCTCCTTTTACATAGTTTTCATTAGCAGTTATCACGCTGGGTGAATTTTAACGTGAGAGCATCTAAGTTCTGGAACCAAAGAAAGGCTAAACACACAACACATAAAGCACAAAACAAATTAACATAAAAAGTGAACAAAAATGAAGAAATAAAAGGGTGCATCGATCGCAGCTTTTGTTGGGGTGGAAAACATAATGCTCTCTAACATAATAAAATTTCAACCATTCATCCACATCCTAAATTCTATCTGCTTGAAATTTCAAGAGAGTGTAGAGAAAAAATGAAGAGAGTTTAAGCAACACCTGATACAATTGTGCAAGGCCAAATTGCTGAACTTCCTGGATTATAATGGTGTTTGCATTTTGAATGTCAAGTCCACTTTCAACTATATTTGTGCATATCAAAATCTTGATGCATCCAAGGCAAAACTTTTCCATGGTGTCCTCAAGCTGTCTTGAATTTTGCTGAAAAGGGAAAAAAAAATTACATGAAGAAAATTTAAACAAGTCACAACACTTTTAACCCAGCACATTTCATCAACAAAATTGCAGAACTATGCATTACAGCCGATTCACCCATGTAGTTTTTTTAAAAAAAAAATCTTGAAGGTTTGCCTCCATAATTTCACTCATCAAAGAAGACTATGTCACAACTCACAACAAATACCAGAGCTTATAGTGAAGTACACCCCTTAGTATTTCATCTAATACTAATGGGAAAAAAGGGTGAAGTAAGACATGCCTAATATTGATAGGAAAATCCTTTTTGTATTACCACCCACAAGTTGACTATTGTAATTACTACTACATCAGACATAACTTTAATCACCTCACATTCATGAAATAAACCGCTCCTTCCTATAACACCTATCATAATATCATTTTTGATACTACATCAGATTCCATGTAAATAAATAAATATAACTTTTAAATCATTATTTGTTCCGTTACATCTTCCCATCATCACTCATCAATATAACTTGGCTGCTCAGGAAATCTTCCTAGCATAAAAGGAAACTGATTTACTGAAAGTGATGTATCAGCCATAATTCTTTGCTCAACTTTTCTGTCCCAAGTCTGCATTGTGTGATTGACAAGGTCAGTTTGGCTATAATTGCAACTTTAACCATGATCCTTCAGCAACAATCATCAGATCCACTAAGCATCACTTTTTTCAACAAAGTAGAAGTATCATCATTACCACATCTCTACAGTGAATGCGGCTCACCAAAAATGTGAAATCTAGGATAAACTTTCAAGGAATTTTTTGGCCTGATGGTTAGTTCCGACTTTAACCATGCATGGCATCAACCAAATATTTTATGAACTCTTGCATAACACTTCATTTGGTCCCAGATATGAGTCATACATTCAAAGACAAAATTTGGATGGTATTTGGAGCCCAATATAATAAAACATAAAAGGAGAATGAATACCTTTCCATGAGCTATTGCTATTTCAATATGTGGGAAATGTTCTTCCAGAAATTCCATAACCATTTCAAGCCCTGTAAATGGTGCACAAACTTATGATTGTCCATGGTGCTATGTGAAAACATGCGTTTATGCAATACAGGGAAAGGTCTATATTGAGGTTACCTTTAATACGAGGCAAAACATAAAAAACCTGGCCACCACGGTCCAGCTCATACTTGATAGCGGCTATCACTTTTTCTTTCGTGAATGCAAAAAGATGGGTTCGTATTGGGACCCTCTCTGGAGGTGGTGTTAATATTAAACTGCTAGTGAGAAAAGAGAAAATGAGAGGGAAAAGGCTTGATGCATAAGATGAAATTCTAAAAAGGCATATACGAGCAATCAAGAGTTATAGGGATGTCAAACAAGCTAGTAATCGCTTAAATTTTCTCTATTGGCAACTATGGATACCCAAGATCTCTATGTTGCATAATTTAATTGGTTAATAATACAATAAGGTGAAGCAAATTATCCATCTTCGTAGAAATGCTTGTTTCTTACTCTTTCCTTGATTACCACAAATTTATGTGCCATAATCTTATCCTAGCACTGCATTCATCCCATAGAAAAGAAAGTGCTAGGAGACGTCACATGCTATCATTTTGAGCAAGCACCTGGCATCACGAAACCCAGTTAATGCTAAATAAAGTGTTCTCGGAATGGGTGTTGCCGAAAGCGTGAGCACATCAACTGAACTTTTGAATGAGGCAATTCTTTCTTTCTGTTTTACTCCAAATCTCTGGACACAAAAATGGCATACAAGCAGGTTGGTAATGCTTTGAAAAAATTAATAGAAAAAATCCAACAGTTGTGAGAATTATAACCAAACAATGGTTAGTTGAAGAAAGATATTTCACGTTGGTAATGCTTTAAAAAAAATTAACAGAAAAAATACAACTGTTGAGAATTACAACCGAACAATGGTTACTTGAAGAAAAAGATTTCACGTTTTCTCTTCTTCTGGTTACACCGAGTACTTTAATGATGTGTACATTTCTCTTGCTAATCTCATATGTGATATACTCATATACCAATAGATAGCTAATGTCTTTTTGGTGTATGATATACACACATACCAACAAACAGCTAATGTCTTTTGATGTATATGGGATACAACTCGTAGATACACAAATGAAATTTATATTTAAAAAAAAACCATCACCAAAATAGACTTTCAAATGTAGAGAAAGATGATGGTGAATATGCATGACTTACATGAAAATCCATATAATGGCGCAATAGTAGATAGAAATAACAGCAAAGAATTGGACATGTTGATTTTACCCTTCACAGGACAGACATGAAGTTGGATGCATCTTCCGAGTTTGACTTTTATTTTTTGGAATTTGATTGAGGGATGTTACAGTACGTCTAAGTTTGGGCATACGGTGCACGCAACAATGCCTCTTCATTAAGGTACATAAGGAAATGTGTAATATTAAAGATTATGAGAGGATGTGTATCTATGTTTGTGTGCATAGCGTACAAGAGGTATTAAAATCCTTAACTATCGAGAATGTTTAAGAGTCTGCAGAGGGCGAGTGGTATCGGACCTTGATGTGTTTGCTCCGCACTTCAAATTTGGGTTTTGTTAGCATATAAGTCTAAATATAAACCTGGCACTGAAGGAGAGAATGGTGAGTTTCAGACTCTCAGTCATGACACAGAAATCTAAATTTCAAGCTTCTATGGCTGGTGACAGAAGTTCTTTTACTGGGAACATGCCGTTTAAAATTTAGGCAATACTCAGTCATATAGTCACTCATGGTTGTGGCTTTTACATGAATCCAATAAACACTTATAAACATCTTTTTTTATGACACACGATCTCACACATTATGTAAGACCAATTTAAATATAGCAAAATCAAGCATCATTAAACTTTCTACTAGAAGGGTTTTGATTCAGTAAGTCAAGCGACAAGCATATAAAGCATGAGCCTTTTATGTGTGTCAAACCTTTCGATTCAACTAGGTCCATGTTCTGTTCACAAATATTCAAATCTAAGCTTTTGAAACCTGGTTCGGTCACTAAGGAATTTGGTCTACCGGAAATTCGAAGTAATAAAGTTGGCAATCTAAAGTAATCATATATGTAAGCTGAATGCTCACTTTTTTTTTCCATGAACAGTTCAGATACAGTCAGTAGTGCAGGTGTAGGGTAGCTTGCTACTGAAACATATATTTATTTTAGGGATTTAAAAAGGATATGAATATGAAAAAAATAGAAATCCTTCAGAATGCAAGCTTAAGTAAGCCGACCATCCAATCATAAAAATAAAAACTAAACCTCATACAACTCTAGCATAATGGATTTCCACTCATTTGGCAACTCAAAAAACATTAAAGGGATTTATTTCATTGAAGAATTAAAGCACACACAATGACAAGTGCGAGGAATCCGGTGGATGAATATCTGTAAAAGAAATAGAAGTAGACAAACCTGCTCCTCATCAACAACAAGCAACCCAAGGTTACTATAAACAACACGATTTCCCAGTAGCGAGTGAGTACCAACAATAATGTCTAGATCACCACATTTGATCATATTTAAATGAGCCTCTTTTTCCAACTTGGTCTGCATGTTCAACATGACAGAATTGAAGATGTTAAAATATTGCTATTAACCCATCAAAAAATCATTTGATCACACAAAAACGAATTATTAATGCAGAAGATTTATGATAAAACATGAACACGGATGGAAAATTAGGAAGAAACATATGAAGAAATCTGCATATATTAAAGGGGAACAGGGCATAAAGTCAGATATCATATCCCGGGGGTAGATTGAAAACCGGCAGGAAGGAAACTTTTCGATCATACCTGAAACCTACTTAAGAGTCCAATTTTGATATCAGGATAATTGGAAAACCTCTCTGAGATAACATCAAAATGTTGTTTGGCAAGAACTATGGTTGGCGCTAAAATCATAGCTTGCTTGCCAGCCGAGACCACACAAAATATGGCACGCAGTGCAACTTCAGTTTTACCAAAACCAACATCCCCGCAAATCAATCTATCCATGGGGGTTTCTTTCTCTGTCAAATCTCTCTCCACATCCATGAAAGCCTAAAAAAAGAATCTGAATTATGAGATAAATGAACATTAAACAACAACAGCCACAAGTGCAAATGTGAATATTAAATTAATTGCGTTGAAAAATGAACTGATGCAAAGTAATGAGGGATTTCATATAAATATTATCCAAGAATATAACAAAGCATTGACTTGGTTAGATAAGAAACGACTGGAAAAGTGCATAGACATTTGAGAATGAATTATCTCGAGTAAAAATGCTAAAACCTCTACTAAATGGATTCCTTTCAAGTTAAAAATTAGTGAATTTGGAAATAAATAAAGAAAAAGAGAGTAATTACCTGTTTTTGGTCTGGAGTTGGCTCAAATTGAAACTGAGATGCAAACTCAGACATGGTAGAACTTTTAGGGTAGGGAGGCCGCTTCTGTTTCAATCTATGCAAGTACAACTCCATCAGGTCAACAACCATTTTCTGAACCGCAACTTTGCCCTTTATCCTTCTCCTTTCCCATGCGCTGGTATCGCTCAATTTGCTTAAAGTCCTTGGTTTTTTGGTTTCGCTTGGTCTGTTAGCAGAGAAAAAAAGTTAAAGGGCATAACAACTGGTAGGTCAAATTTGAACTCCATCGAGTACTGTTTTGAAAGTAAATATTAGAGAAGATTATGGCATCATTTAGCTATGATAAAACACAGAATGAGTCTGAGTCAACCGAGAATCACCAAATGTGATTTTGAATTTAATTCAAACGTAATCATCAGAAACAACTAACGCACAACTAGTGCTTGCCAATCAATTTTTTAGCGGGGAGATTAAATTGAGGATTTACAAACAGAGAGGGGGGAAGGGATCTGAACCACCTACAAATTGTAGCGGTAGAGCACACGAGATGCCTGCCGAACAGGAAGCTTGGCCATTCCGTCTGAGAACTCTATGTAAACATACTCAATTGGGTCCAAGGAGCCATTTGGAACATCAAATTTAACCCCCACAAATCGTCCAATGCCAACTCTCTTGTGCACGACATAATCGCCATAATGGAGGGAATGTGGATTGACCTTGTAACTGAAGGCATCTCCAGTCCCGTTTGCATTGCCCCCCTTGAGCTTCTGCAAACCCCTCTGCTGCTGCTCTTTCACCAGCTGAATGTACTTGTCGGCCTCCTCGGACTCCACGGATGGCCTAGAAGATGGGAAATCTCTCTTGCTGTGCTCCCGCCGAATCCTCTCGTTAAGCATAGAGATGGCGTCACCACCACCCTCTGATGGAACAGAAATGCATAACAAACATAATCGGATGACAAACGAGCAAAGTACAAAGATGCCAGAGAAAACGAAACAACTGTGGAGTTGAAAGACCAAATGTTGGATTGAACCCCTCGTGGGGCATTCGAAGGACTGAGTGCATTTACGTTACCTGAAAAACATGTGATGGAACTCAACTTTCTTTTACCAGAAGAGGTATAGCAGAGATATCCCAAAGAGACAGCTGAAGTGGAGAAGCGCGAACAGCCGCAGATGCTGATAGCTCTACAATTAGAATGGCGATGTAACATTGATGTCACCAGCGGTTGTGAGCAATTCCTCGACCGGAAGGCGGATGCCCCCACTGTTTGACAATAAGCGGCCGTCGCCATTGCAGTGGCTAGCCAAGTTCGTTATTATCTGATGCTAAAAAAAAAATCAGCCACGTGATGATGATATCAATTGGGGATAAGTCCATTCCAATCACGTCAAAAAGCCCATTAAACTGGGCTCAAGACCAAGTAGCACACTCGAATACTTGACAGGGGTTTGTAACTCAAGGCCCAACCCATTAAAATTTCTAAACATTTCATTCATATATAAATTTAAAAACACTTAAAATAAGCTCTCACAAACACTATCTAAAAATCAGATGATTCAAATAGAAACTCCCGACCAGCCCATTATTACTACACCAAATATGCACAATCAAAATTATTCACTCACTAAATGCAACCTTGATATATCTCATATTTGTTCAAGATGTGTTTTCTTTGCTTTTCTTATAGAAATAGTTTTCTTTTGAATCAAGATGTGTTTTCTTTTTAGAGAACCACACTATGGGGATAAGAAACTTAAAAGGAATTATGTCTTGCTCAGAATTTTACATAAACTCTAATATTCGAGTATAAAAACCAATTATTCATCATTATTATATTATCATAATTATAACGTTTAACAATATCAGCGGCCATAAGAATAAAGTGAAAAAAAATGAAAGATACCAAATTTAGCTAATTAATTTGAGAGTAGGTCTTTTGTGAGACGGTCTCACGAATCTTTATCTGTGAGACGGGTCAACCCTACCGATATTCACAATAAAAAATAATACTCTTAGCATAAAAAAGTAATATTTTTTAATAGATGACTCAAATAAGAGATCCGTCTCACAAAATACGAACCATGAGACCGTCTCACACAAGTTTTTGCCTTAATTTGATTGCACCAGCAATAGTACAAGCTCTGAAAAGAGTTTTTTTTTTTTATTAGACAAATCATGATAAACCACACCCATCAATAAAAATGGGTAAATATTCATTCCAAGTAAACGGTGTCAGACTATAGCTTTTTTTAATTTAATGATAATAAAGAGCATATTGTTAGGATAGCATGAAAGAAAATATTACTAAGTCTTTAATTTGTCATAAAATTAAGTTAACTAAAAAGCAGAGTAAAAGTTTATAAGCTAATCATTTCATTATATTTGTATACACATAACATATATTACGATTAATTGCAATATGTGTGTATCGTTTTATACGTACGAGATTAAATCACATACCCAAACTGCGGTCTAAATAATTTTTAATAGTAAGTAATTGTAATATATTATTTGTATTGGGATTATTGTAACTTTTGTATGTAAAATAGAAAATGAAAATTGCCCTCTTTTGGTTTTAAAAATTCGCACATACCATATGCTAGTAATAATAAATGTTGTCACGAGCTACTGCATCAACAATTTCTTGAGTTCGATTTAGTTCCGACTGGAACAAGATAAAGATGTTAATTATGTAATTAAAAAAAAAACATCGAATAATCTCCTAGATACAACAATGTTAATTAATCACGAATCACTCGCATCTAAATATTATCGCTTTAAATAAACAATATGACAGAGATAAGGAATGGAATTATTAATACAACATGATAAGATCTTTTATTTTAAAGATGTTCATATAAATAAAAGATTACAGGATTGCACTAAAGCGAGGGATGCGCCTGTATTAGCTAAATGCCTGATATAGATAATACACATTTTTTTATTTAGTTATTATCATTGTACATGGCCTCAATTTAAAACTAAACTTAGAACAAAGCTTCATGGAGATAGATGTATGTTTTCTTCTCACATTAGGCTACAGTTTATCTTCATCCGATCGTTGGCATTGCTCGGGGATAGAATCCGAATCAACGAAGAACTCCTCGACTGAAAGAATCCCAGACCACGTGAGAAAAGAAATTCAAAAACACAAGCATTGCATTTATTAGTCAGCACAAGACATAAGTGAAACATTACCTATATCCTCTTGTTCCGGAGAATCAAGTAGAATATCTGAATCAGAAGGCAAAAATGGCGATCCAGGATAATTTCCGAGAGCTCCCAAGTCTGCAATTTAATATATGGTAGGAATTTTCAAAAAAATATGCAGCTGACATGTATAGCAGGTATATAAACCCTAGCTTGCATGCTTTTTAGTTGATGTGACATATGAGCATCAAATCTTGTTCCAAACAATACGAATAAATTCACATGTAAAAAGGTTTGGTTAGATTATAATTACCTCCCAAGTTTGACAAATCTGCAGTTAGGTCCGAAAGGCTAAAATTCCATGGAATCTGAGCCAAGGATCTGAGTGAATCTCTGGAATTCCCAGCTCCACTATCTTGGGAAAGCTGCAGTCCCACCGAACCAGCCATGTCTGTCGTGAAAGCCGTATCAAGGGTTGAAGTATCCACCGCCATGCCTGATATTTCCGATGCAGTAAAGGGAAAATGGCTACTTGATGCCACTGAAGTGGGGCTAGCAGGCAAATCTGACATAGATGAGATCCCATTGTTTGGTGGCATAACAGGCGACACATTAGCTGCGGTATTGTCGATCGCCATTCTGCAATGAAAATTCATTCATAAGCACAAAGATTAGATTAGATAATTAGTAAAAGGTATAATCCAAAATAACAATATTATTAAAATTTTGTCTGATGCTAACTTTTATCTCTCCCTTGAAGTTTAAAAGTTACTTTCATCTCAAATAAGTTTCCCCCGTTCATGGCAGCTATCATTTGAACACTTATGCAGATAAAAACATATTTCTACCAATGAAACCCAAAAAAGAACTAGCAATTAAATAAATATATATATGACCAAACGTGAAAAAACAAGTATATCATTAAAAGTGAGTCGAGAAAATAGGTAGACTCACTCATGGCTGTAAAATTTCTCTTGCTGATAAAAAATTAAACAGAAAAATAGAGTCCAGGATAACTAAGTAAAAGAGAATCCTCACCCATTTCCAGAATTCATCCGCATCGGAAGATAATTTCCTGGAGCTGGAATTCCGTTGACAATGTGACAGTTGGGTGTGGGAAAGCCCATGGGATCAATATGAGGATGCCCTGTAGCACGAACTGGAGGCTGCTGCATGACTGGGTATCCCATAGGTAAGTTGTTGACTGCACTGCAAAGAAGTACCGTTGAATATTGATGCTAATATAAAAATAAACTACACCATTAAATAAGATTATGTAAACATTTGGACAAGTATTATCACGGCCGTTTTCTTTACTCTGTGCTTCTTTCTTCAATTCAGAGAGACAGAGAAGTCAACTACAGATACTTTAAAATTCTTACCACCAATACTTGGAAGGATTACTGAGAAGCTTGATTCTAGAGACATGAACTAGAGAACAGAAAAAATAACAATTGAATAAAGAACTAAAAGGTGAGTCTAACCGGGCATTGGATGGATTCCATTCTGTGCAGGAACCAAGGGAACCTTAGGAGGCACTTGATACCTCATCAGATGATACTGATGCTCAAGCAAGTGGTTAAATGAGATGATTTGCTTCTTCAATTTCAGCCTTATATAGTAGGCCCGGAAAAATTCAGCATTTTCTTCTTCTAGTTTCTGCCATACTATTTGTGGAATGGACGGAACAATGCACATAAAAACAGATTAATGATACTGAAAACATCCTTGCATGATGAAGGAAATACATGTCAAAATCATCATGATTGGTTGACAGAAGGGTTTCTATCACAACTGAAAGACAACTACCTAAAGAGGTGAATCCAGGATCTATCCGGGCACGATTAAGTAGGGTCTTTACCACCTCATCTCTATTCATATATAACTGGAGACATCTTTCTATCAAATTCTGAACCTGTAGTACATAGATTAAATCAATTAAAACAGATCGTCACAGCATGAAATTTGTCACATAGAAAATGGGTTGAAAAAATTATAATTGGCTTACAAGTTCTATGTCCTCACGGGACACTTTTCTCTTGTCATTGCTTGATACTGAAACCGAGGCTGAGTCTGTTACAGGAGTCTCGGTGGCATTGTTTGGATGTTCACTTTGGCTATCATTTAAAACAAGATTAGTAGGCTTTATGTCCTGAGTGTTTGGTGGATCCTGTATAAGGTTCTTTGAGTCGGTCAAAAGAAAAAGGCAGACTAAACAGTCATGATTTCAAGGATCTTAAAAAATTGACATTCAGAAAGCTTAACATGTTTCCATATTATACACAGTTAACTCCATACCTAACCTTTCTCGATGCAAAATCTCCATTTATAGGCAATTTATAGCTTCAAACAACCATTTTGCATTCAATGTTTGCCTGGTTATTAGACTTCAAGAAGAAAACTGAATCACATGGTAAAAACGATATTCATTTGCTACGATCAACAAAACTGGAAATGAATGTGCCATCACAAAGAAGAAAAAAACAAACAAACAATGAAATTCCCGGTATTATCCAGTTCTAACTAAATATGTACAATTAACCTTTGCATCTCAACTTTCTTTTCTTTTTCTCCTTTCCACGTTGATATCAAGAATAAATGGAAAGTTTCCCGATGCAAAATCTATGCGGCAATTTCCAGGAAGAATATACAAAAAAAGGCAATGCATATCGACAGTTTCGAACCAGAAATCAAAAACAAAAATTCAACTGTCGCAACCTGAGGTTATTCTCCTTCAAAAAAGAATCAACTTCAATTACGTTTAGGAAAAGATAATGTTATCCATTAGAAAACTTAAAGGAGGTTTCAAATGTAAGAGTAACCTGAGTGCTCTTCATTTTATCTAAAAGCCAGTAGATAATGGCTCTCCATGAAGCTTTTGTATCTCTCAAGGTTATTTAATTTTACCGGCTGTAAACTGAAGCACTACTTCACCTGAAAGAAATAATGTGTTACTAAGACTGTATTAAGATGGGATTACAAGTACATATCTAAGGATTGAGAACTGAATATTCATCTTTCGGTATGGAATTTATTTGACATATAATTGTTTTTAGTTTCGCAGGATTAGGGACACATAGTTCATTAGCCTAATAAACCAACCATACGACAAATCAATGGTGTTGAGCACAAATTTAGCATAAAAATTCTCTCTTTTAAGATCATTTCAAAACATAATGCATATTACAACCAAAAATCAATATCCAACAAGCAAGTATCATCACCTAGAAAATCAAGCGGTCAGTTATTGTAAAAGTGATATCAAGTTGTACGTAGCTGTGAAACACGTGTTACAGGTCATCTAAGTGCTATGCTGCGTTAAGCCTATGCAATCCATTGTGAGCAAAAAAGTTGAAGGAACTTGATTCAGTATTTTCCCTTCACAAGGACATTATATATCGTGTCAGCAAAAATCCATCTGATCCCCGCATTTCATTTGACTTTCAAACCCAAAATACTCGGGAACTTAATTCATCACATAAAATAATGTTTGATAAACCCATTCAGAAAGAGATTGCAGACATACGCAATCACCATCAGCACTGTATGCACAAGCTCCAAACAGCCATCGTTTTTCACAATGTAGAGAGTCAAAATTCTAAGAAAAATAACTTAGTCTCCGATCCGTGCATCTTATTAGCCACGAGCAGTAGTGGAGGGAGACAGGGTCTAGTCGTGTGGTGGCCGGCTCCCTACTGTGGGGTAAAATGTATTTTACCTCCTAAATTAGTTTTATTTCCGCCACCAACTAAAATTACTCCGCTAGAAACCAAGAGAGCTTAATTCAGTCCCAATAACCAGAACAGGCACGCACCAAACTTCGGGCCTTTCACTACCTTCAAACAGTTCATCATGAAGGACCATACATTTAGCAGATACAATTTACTGATAAATCAACAATAGAGACAATGTTTAGCACCAAGATTTATACTTTATAACAAGAAGAGACCATTAATATTCTAACTCTTCGCTTTAATCAAATCAAGGCAGCAGCACACCACAAGTTTGAAGCAAGAATGATAATACCAAAAATTATTCTCTCTTACATAACAGAAACCACCAAAATTTCAACCTTTTGCAGATGTCCATCACCAGGTGCAAAATTACCCCATATATTTTAATTTTAACCCATCAATATACATCCATCCAAATCTAAGAATTCCCACATCCACTATGACTTAAATAGTAGAAAAGATCTACAGTATTTAAAAGCACAATTATCATTATTATGAAACCAAAACGATAGACCCACGTGGATTTAAAAAAAATCAAGAAAGTACCTTTTTAAGCAGCTTGAACTTCAACTGCTCGAAAAGATCCCATCTTTAGGATTATATCGACAAATTATCCAACACCAGTAAAATAAAGTAGCAGCTTCGGACTAAAATTTAAACATGAGAAGTAAGAGTTCAAGAACTCTTTACTGTGTTTGCTTCAGCTTGCATTGCGAAAACCAAGAAAACTTATGCTTATATTCCTGAAGAGAAAGAAAATTGGCAACATAGGGTCAAATAGCAGGGGAGCAACTGAGAATTTCTCCCCATAGTGAAGTTGGTTAGAATCATGGAGGATTTGCTTTCGGTAAAAATGGTGGCTGTGGTGAATCTTGTGAGAGGTTTTATTATGGTTTTGTTGTTGCTGTCACTGGCGAGGGTGGCGCGTGTTCGTATAGTGATAAGTTTGACATGGAGACTGGAGAGAGAGAATTTTATAAAAACTCACACAGAGAGAGAAAGTAACCAAAAATCTGCACTGTGCCACATAATCTGTGCCCAAATAATGTGAGTTATTAAAATGTTGGCAAGTGTGTCCAACGAAAATCTAATTTAGTGAAGCAGAAATCAATCATCTATGTGTGCTCCTTGAGTTTAACCCTTCCCAAGTCAATCCCCTGTTCATAAAACAAAAAAAATTCTCCAAACAGCCATTCCTATTCAGCTATTCTATTGGCTTTTTCTGGCCGACTTGCTTTTAGACAGTGATCTCTTTTGGATGAAATCAATTCGGCGTGTTGCAGGTCCTAATATGAATTTTCCATACACTAAGGTACCACCTGTGGCTTCGCTTCGGTCTGGATCCTTCAGTGAAGCTTGTCTACCCTATTATCCTACAAAGACCACCTCATATATCATCAACAAAATAAATAAAATCTCAACTTTTGCACAAAATGTTCATCAGGTGATACAATCTTTCATGTATAAATCGATTTGATCCATCAATTAATGATTAAAAGTATTTGATATTTGGTAATATTTTAGACATTTAAAATTCAATGGGTGAAATACATTTTAAATTAGCAGCCGACAGTAAAATAGTTTTATGTTATTAATGTCTGAATGCAAATAACACGTAAAGATAGTTGTCCTGAGTTCTGACATCAAAAGGCCGGTAGGGAGAAATTCGGGAATTCGCAATCTAAATGTCTGTTAGATAAATTATCTAAAAATATTTACAATATTATATATTAAACGGGTCTAAAAGAAAATGACGCAAGCAAAGTGTTGCATACAACTGCGATCCCAAGTTGTTTGGTTTTAACAAAATAAAATAAGACCTTACCATTTAAATGGGGCCCACAACGTGACTGGTCCCACAGCCTAGATCTGTTTGCCCATCACTTGGAGCGCTCCTTTTGGTGAAAGTGATCCAATGGATGAGCTGATTCCCGGACCAATTGCACTTGATTCAAGAGTGTGGGGAATGCATCCAGTCGACGTTTAAAAATTTGTGCACCGTGTTAGTTTCGTTCACTTTTTTGTATAGCCGATGAGAAAATTGTATAGGTGTTTTAAAGCCAATGAAAAGTAACGTCAAACATATAATTTATTTCTTAAATTTTTTTTTATAAGATTTTATTTGTTTTAGCTTGTGGACAATTATCTATGTGTTATTTTTTTATTAAAGTTATTTATTTGTGTATTATATTATTCTATTGCATGTTGTCACAAGATGTTACAACATTCGATAACAACTCTTATATCTGATACACATCATCATTATCTGTTGGGATGCAACCAAAGTCCCACATTGGAAGATCTAGAGAAAGATCAGGGGTTAATAAAGATGGAATGATATCTCCATTGGTATGAGGCCTATTGGGTGGTTCCAAAAGCAAAACCATGAGGATTAAAACCCAAAGTGGACAATATCATACCAGTGTGGAGATATCCGGATTCCATTAGTCCTAACAAGTGGTATCAAAGCCAGGTTCTAGATCTAGCCGTGTGGGTAGAATCCTCGATACCTAAACGAAGGAGGTGAGGGCTCCCTGTAAAAATCCTTGATTAAACGCTCGAGGTGGTTTATGCTCCCAGTATTCATGTAAGGCGTGCGCTCCAACGCAGTGAAGTGGAGTAACCTCGATTGGAGGACGAATAAGGCTTGAGGGGAGGCTCGGACCATGAGAATAATAGTGGAACTTCGTTTGAGGGGAGGATTGTTGGGATGCAACCAAAGTCCCACATTGGAAGATCTAGAGAAAGATCATGAGTTAATAAATATGGAATGATATCTCCATTGGTATGAGGCCTTTTGGGTGGTTCCAAAAGCAAAACCATGAGGAGTAAAACCCAAAGTGGACAATATCATAACAGTGTGGAGATATCCGGATTCCATTAGTCCTAAGATTATCATTGTGTTAAACAAATTACTTTCAAACATCATTACTGGTAGTAGCCTAAATTAAACATTTGGCCCCACTAAACTTTAGTTTGGTATCTAGTTAATTAATAAAGTTCATCATTAAACCCGTTGAGTAAATCAGGTACAATAAGATTCGTGACAAATGAGAATAAAGCTCACAAGATTGTTTTTCAACTCACAAATGTCATTTTCTCGCATTTGGAAGGTACATTTTTATTTTATATTTTTAAAGATTTTTACTCTTTTGAGTACATATCTTGAGGCATTCTTAGATTTGGGAGTCGACGGGACGTCTCCAACAACGTTTGTGATGCAGATGACAAACCATAAAATTTATTTTTTGGAGCACTGAAGTATCATATGGCTACTTAGAGTGATTCTCCATAGGATTGGTCTATCACTTGTTGATCCCACTTGCGATAATTTTAGATAATAAAACCCGAAAATAAAGAATAAACTTGACACCGAGATTTACGTGGAAAACCCTTAAAAATTATTAGGGTAAAAACCACGGGCAAGATGAAAAGAATTTCCACTATAATATTTTGTGGTGTACAACTCACTCACTATGTTTCCAAAGAGAACACACTCTCTTAATACAGGAGAACAAACACCTCACAAATATTATAGAATGTTATAAGATGAGAGAAAACTCGAAGAAGGGATGATTTCAGAATGAAGGGGGGAGCTCTATTTGTAGAGCCTCCTGTCAGTGTGAATACGCGTTAAAAACGCGTATTCATATTTCCACGAAATTTCCTGCAGCACGTTTTTTTTTCTTTCTCAAAGTATGCAATTCATATTTGCCAACTTTGCCCCCACCTATTAACTTCTTTTGTCGACATTTCTCCCACTTGGAGATTTGATTGAGAATCAAACACATCTTCACACATCCTTTCAATCTTGTCATTTCCTACTGCTTACGTTTCCGCTAGACCACTTGAGGATCTACACCACTCAAACTTATCAGTGTTCACTGGCTTGGTCAGAAAATCAGTTACGTTGTCCTTCGCATGGATCTTCTGCATATCCACGCTTCCTTCTTCTACTACTTCCCGTACAAAGTGAAATTGTACTCCAATGTGTTTCGTCCTGGAATGAAAGGCGGGATTCCTTGCGATGTGCAATGCACTCTGACTGACACAAAACAAAGGAACATTCTCTTGTTTGTGTCCGATCTCCTCCAATAATCTTTTAATCCATATTGTCTCCTTGCAACCTTGAGTAGCTACCATGTATTCTGCCTCTGTTGTAAATAACGCCACAACTGTCTGCAGTTTTGAAACCCAGCTTACTGCTCCTCCTGCAAGTGTAAACACATAACCAGTAGTAGATTTCCTCTTATCAGGATCACCTGCATAATCTGAATCGACATAGCCCCTGAGTGTAAAATTCGATCCTCCATAACATAATGCAGCATTAGAGGTACCCTTAATGTATCTAAGGATCCTCTTGACAGTGCTCCAATGCTCTCGTCCAGGATTCGCCATATACCGACTAACTGCTCCCACTGCTTGAGCAATGTCCGGTCTTGTACAGATCATGGCGAACATCAAACTTCCCACTCCTGATGCATATGGTACTCGAGACATCTCCATCCTCTCTGCTTCACTGCTAGGACAAATCTCAGATGATAACTTGAAGTTAACAGGAAGATGGGTCAATATTGGCTTACTATCTTGCATGTTGAAGCGTTGCAAGATTTTCTTCAAATAATTTTTCTGGGAAAGCCAAATCTTTCTGTTACTTCTGTCTCGGTGAACTTGCAACCCTAGAATCTTGTTTGCTGGTCCCAAGTCTTTCATATCAAATTCCCTAGCCAATTGTGCCTTCAATCCTTGGACCTGATCTTTGTTGGGGCCTATTACCAACATGTCGTCCACATACAACACCAAAATAATATAATCATCACCAGACCTCTTGAAATACGTACAAGGGTCTGCACTCAGTCTGTTGTATCCAAGGCTCATGATATAGGAATCAAATCTCTTGTACCAACACATCGGCGCCTGTTTGAGACCGTACAGAGATTTGTTCAACCTGCAAATCAAGTTCTCTTTGCCTTTTTTCGCAAAACCTTCTGGCTGGAGCATTTAAATTTCTTCTTCAAGATCTCCATGAAGAAATGTTGTTTTCACATCTAGCTGTTCTAGATGGAGGTCAAACACCGCACACAATGCCAACACTACTCTGACTGTTGTAAGCCGAACCACAGGAGAAAATATCTCATTGAAATCAATGCCTTCTTTCTGAGCATACCCTTTTACGACCAATCTAGCAAGATACCGCTCCACTTGGTTATTGCCATCACGCTTGATCTTATAGACTCATCTGTTTCCATTGGCTTTCCTTCCTCGTGGTAGTATAACAAGATCCGAAGTTTGATTCATGTCTAATGCTTCCAATTCTTCTTGCATTGCTATTATCCACAAGGATACATCCGAGCTTTGAGTAGCTTCGTGGAAACTCGATGGCTCACCATCCTCTGATAATAGACAATATGCAATATTGCTTTCAGTGACATAATCTAAAAACCAACATGGTGGTCTTCTGTCTCGAGTTGACTGCCTCACATTGGAAACTTCAGACTCAACATGTTCTTGTTCTTCGTGATATGGTACTGCTTCACAAGAATTTTGACTTTCATGCATCCTATTTTCCACCTGAAATATAGTAGTTTCTAAATTCAGTATGCCTTTGTCTCCCTTTATTTTATCTTCCTCGAAGATAACATCCCTGCTGATGACAAGCTTGTGAACAGTAGGATCCCACAAGCGAAACCCCTTTACTCCATCAGCATAACCCAAGAAGATACATTTTCTGGATTTCGAATCCAACTTCTATCTTTCTTGCTCATTGTACAGAACGTACACATGACTTCCAAATGTACGCAAATGAGAATAATCTATCGGCTTGCCAGTCCACATCTCCATCGGAGTCTTCAGATCAATCGTCACTGAAGGATAACGATTGATAATATAACAAGCGGTTTTGACTGTTTCTGCCCAAAATGACTTTTCTAGACCCGCAGTCCTCAACATAGATCTTGTTCTGTCCAACAAGGTTATGTTCATCCGCTCCGCCACTCCATTCTGTTGAGGTATATAAGCCGTTGTGAACTGTCTTTTGATGTCTTCATGTTGACAAAATGCATCAAACTCGTCACTGGTATATTCACATCCATTGTCAGTCCTCAAACACTTGATTTTCTTTTCAGAATCAAGTTCAACCCGCGCTTTGAAATCTTTGAAGATCTGGAAAACATCTGATTTCTTCTTGATTGGATACACCCAACATCTCCGAGAGAAATCATCAATGAACGAGACAAAGTATCTCGCTTCTCCTAGGGATACAACCGGTGCTTGCCAAACATCCGAATGAATCAACTCCAATATGCTTTTGCTCCTGGCAGTAGAAGTGCCAAACTTTAATCTGTGTTGTTTACTGGTAACACAATGCTCACAAAAGGGTAGTGACACTTTTGTAAGTCCTGGCAGCAGCTTCCGTTCTGAGAGAATTTTCAACCCCCGTTCTGACATATGCCCGAGCTTTCTATGCCACAACACTGTTAATTCTTCTCCTGAACCATTTGATGCAACAGCTAGTTCTGCCTCCTTGTGTGTTTCTCCCAAAAGTACATACAGATTTGCAGCAATCTTTTCCGCCTTCATAACCACAAGCGCACCCTTCACAATTTTCATGATCTCGTTCTCGATCCGAGTTTTGCACCCGATGTCATCCAATTGTCCCAAGGACAAAAGATTTTTTGCCAGTCCTTTCATATGTCGTACCTCCTGTATGGTGCGAATGGTGCCCTCAAATATTTTAATTTTGATAGTACCGACCCCAGCGATTTTCAAGGCATGATCATTTCTCATGAATATAGATCCTCCTGAGACTGGTTCATAATGATCAAACCATTCTCTCCGAGACGCCATGTGCCACGTCGCTCCTGAATCCATAATCCATAATCCATGTGTCACAAAATTTGTGTCTGCCTTCTGCAACAGTTGCTACTTCGCTTCTTAAAATTTCACCATTGTCTGAAGTAATGGCCACATTTCCTTGAGAACTCTTCTCGATACTCGTACACTCTTTCTTGAAGTGCCCTTTACCGCCACATTTAAAGCAGTAAATATTTTTCTTCTTACTTCTTGACTTTGATCTACCTCGTCTTTGGCTCCCACTGGAGTCACGGTCCATGAATCTTCCTCTTATCATCGGTAAAGCCTCTGCCTGCTTCGAGGTTACCAACCTATCTTCTTTATTCTTGCGCCAGCTTTCTTCTCCGAGAACCGCAGTTAAGACATCGTCGAGTCTTAGAAAGCCCATAAGAATATTGTTGGTAATGTTGATGATAAGTTGATCATATGAATCTGGTAGACTTTGAAGTAGAAGTTCCGCACGTTCATTTTCCCCTATTTTATGCCCCATGGAAGTGAGTTGGGCAAATAGAGTATTTAGTTTATTGATATGGTCGGTCATCGATGAGGATTCCGCCATTCGAAGAGTATAAAGCCTTCTCTTTAGGAAAATCATGTTGTGTAGCGACTTGACCTCGTACATCTTTGTCAGAGTATCCCAGATAACTTTGGCTGTTTTTATCTCAGAGATACTTGAGAATACTTCGTCTGCTATAGCCAAGTGTAAATTGGCAACAGCATTGTCATTCATCTCATTCCATTTTCCATCATCCGTAAACTCCACCGGTCTATCTCCAATAGCCGCCAAGCAATTCTCCTTTCTTAAAATTGCTTCTATCTTTATTTTCCACAGCATAAAATTGTTTCCATTGAACTTTGCTATCTCGTACCTGCCCGCCATTATGTCTACTACAATTTTAGTAGACTGGACAAAATAATCCCGCCTTAAATAAAAAATCTCAAAAAAATCTTTTCTGATGTGGAAGATCAGTCTAGGCTGCAACCACAGAGCATACTCAGAATTTAAAAATTTTAAACCAAGGCTCTGATACCACTTGTTGGTCCCACTTGCGATAATTTGAGATAATAAAACCCGAAAATAAAGAATAAACTGGGCACCGAGATTTACGTGGAAAACCCCTAAAAATTATTAGGGTAAAAACCAGGGGCAAGATGAAAAGAATTTCCATTATAATATTTTGTGGTGTACAACTCACTCATTGTGTTTCCAAAGAGAACACACTCTCTTAATACAGGAGAACAAACACCTCACAAATATTATAGAATGTTATAAGATGAGAGAAAACTCGAAGAAGGGATGATTTCAGAATGAAGGGAGGAGCTCTATTTATAGAGCCTCTTGTCAGTGTGAATACGCGTTAAAAACGCGTATTCATATTTCCACGAAATTTCCTGCAGCACGTTTTTTTTTTCTTTCTCAAAGTATGCAATTCATATTTGCCAACTTTGGCCCCACCTATTAACTTCTTTTGTCGACATCACTCGCATTAATAAAGTTAGGGGTGGGAAATCGAATTCGGTTTTCGGGTATCCAACCTTAAAAACCCTATCGGTTTGGTTTTTTTAAAAAATAAAAAATTAGAGCTTTAAATGTTTAGGATCATATCTTCAGAAAGAAGGCTGATGAAACATACATTAACGAATAAATAAAGCTCGTGGGAGTTCGCATAAATAGCGTGATAGAGCGTCATGTTCTTTTCATCGCAATTTGAAAGATAAACCAACAAATTGGTACTGCATACACACAATATATACAAACACACGCATACAAACATTAATATTGTTCACCTTTTAGGGTTTATCTTTCTTTCGTAGAAGTGTTGTTGGTATTGTGAGAAAATCATGGGCGAAACAGAGGGGCAACCACACTCGAAGAAATCTCGTCTTTGTCTCCTCATTTTTTAGCTAACGGGTCTTTTGAGGTGGTGACTAGTTCTGAGTGAACCCTTAAAAACCCAAACCCGACCTGAAAAGTCAAAACTCGATCAAGTGCTCGACTAGTCTGATAGCCTAAAAAATCGGGTCGAGGTCGGGTATGAAAAATGCTACCCGATATAATCGGATACCCGGCACGAACTACCTCAAACCCGAAAAATCCGACATGTGCCCACCCCTAAATGCAACGTCGTCTATCTATTTGGACGGAGTAGAGTTTTGCATATTGATTTTGAAATTTTTATTTTTAAAAAATGATTAATAAAAAAAGACCATTGGAGGTAATCTATACTTCTATATTAAGTGTGAGGACATTATAATAACTACATAGAGAGGACACCAACTTTTTTTCCAATTTTATCCTTATATGATATTAATATTATATTTTTGTTTTTTGTTTTTTTGTTTTATTTTAATTTCAACACACACTTTTATTTTTATTTATTTTTATTTCAATAATTTAAATATAAATTTAGTCCTTCCATAATTTTTCAAATTTCACTTTAGTCCATCGATAATAATAAAAAAAGATTGTACACACACGCATCGCATGTGCATAGTAACTAGTATAAATAATGAGCCTTTATGTCATATATGCAATTGCTAATCTAATATAAACATAAAAATATGTTAAAGTAAAAAATATATGAACAAATTAAGATACATTATAACTATTAAAGCAAAAATTAATTAACCATTTAAAGCCAAGTATCATTGGCCAAATAGGTCACTGAACAATGATAAAGATAACCCATATATAAAATCTTTTATTCTAATCTCATTTGCGTCGATAGTTTTGATAGAAAATTATGGGCTCCCGTGGAACAATGAGCAGATGACACGTGTGATTTGTCTGCATCCTAGTACAGCAACGAATGACATGAATCGCGTATCTATCCCCAACGATCACTGTCCGACAGCGCAGCGGCTCATGCTCACGTGTAATCCATCCAATGGTTGATCGTGGCTTGTGGTAGTCCATTGTTTATTTCGGGTCGTTGAATTTTCTCTCGTATAATAAAATTTAAATTCGGGAACATATAATAAAATTATAAACTATAGATATAGATCAAACAGTGTCATATTTTTTCAAAAAAAAAAAAATATATGTAACACCTCGTAATTATTTAGTAATGTTCGATTATAATATGCCTACTTCATTGTGCACATATTGAACAATAAAAAGAAAATTTGCAAAATAAACTGATGCAATTCCAGATTAATCGTGATAAATATCAATGAAAGGAGGATACTTGGACATGCATTATATAATTATTATAAATTATAATAATACACACAAATGCCCACAATAATAATATATTTACCTGATTCGGGATAATTTATAAGAATATATGTCTACGTATATTTGGGATTAAAAATTTTTTTATTTGTCGGTATTCCGAAATTTTTTTTATAGTTCAATCATCAAAATCAATATGTATGTTTATTTATGGAAGTACTCGTGACAATATGATGTTAATCTCCACGGATATTTATCCGTAAGACATATCAATTTTGTCTATATTTACAATAAAAAGTAATATTTTTGTTATGAGTGATCCAAGTAAAATATTCATATCATAAAATTGATTCGTGAGACCGTTTCCCAAGAATTTTGTATCGACGTTAATTAACAAGGCCAAGCGAGATTAATTGTTGGCGGGGAATTTGATTTCTAATTTTTTCTTTTTTTTTTCTCGGGAGAAAAACAGTTCGAAAATTTACGTATTTAGATTTTGATATCGGTTTTATTAATTTGGTCCTTGGTCCTACTCTCAGAGCTTCAAACTGTGTGTGTGTGGAATGCTAATTCTTAAACCACTAATTGTAAGTCTATATCAATTAACCCATAAAAAATTATTATTCTTTTATAAAAATAGAGATATTATTAATTAATTCAAATCGATAGCAATTAAATGGAGATGGATAACAACATCCTGCTAGATCATACATAGAAGTAGTGCTAATTGCTAAAATATGGACAACCTGATGAGTTGTTCTTATTCACAAAAACCAACTCACAACTCGATATCTCTGAAGCTGTAATTTTGCAGTAGTCTATAATCAATTAAAGTTTAGATAAATCTAATGGACATCTGATTCAACAAACACATTTAAAACTTGTAAGTATCAGCATACTCTCCTCACACAAACAACACACACATATATATATACACACATTAGTACACCGACATACGCGTTGCGTGCTTGTATACTATTTTTTATAATTCATTTATTATATTTATGGTTGGATCAATGTACACATGTTTGAGGTTTTAATTCCACAAACCGTGAGCAACTTTGGGACAAATTTCAAACTTGGTGACCCCTAATTATTCAAAACCCTTTTTATGGCCATTTTGTTCTGACGAGGGGGAAAATATCAGCCTGGACCCCATTCCTTTTAATTTCTCTCCGTGCTAACCTCGTTTTCTACAGTATACTATGCTTCCCTCCAAAGGATAAGAATTTCATGTAAGGATTTGTTTTGTGAATTTTTTATTTTATGGACTTCCTACTGTGTCGTATATACAATCAATTTTTTGTACATTGCATTGTGTATGTGTACGATTGATTTTGTGGAAATCAAGGGCTCCATTTGCAATTCAAGTCATATAAATGTGACTTGTGATTAAGTCAAGATCAAACTAATGACATTGACAGTAGTATTTATATCGATTTCAAATATATGTTTTAAAATAATTGTTTACACTTCAAAGATTTTTCTAGACCATTATGTAAATGATGTGATTAATACATGGAAGAGAGAGTAGATATGGCAAAGGACGGGTTTGACCAAATCCGATATCTAACTTGTCTCACTTTAGACCCACCCCGACGCGCAAACGCGACGGATCTAATCCGAGTTTGACCGGTTGGACGAGCTAAAAATTCTATATTTTTTAAATTTTACTCATTATGCAATAAATTTTTTAAAAAAAGTAATAAATCATTAAATTTACTTTCAAAATTTATACTATTAATATTTAGTAACAAAATAAAATATTATCACAAGTTAAAATCTATTAATTTATATTCAACTCATAACAAAATAAAAATTATATTTATATATTTTCATTTTAAACACATCATTATAAAATAAAAATATTTCGATTCTAAAATATTATGAGCTAAAACTAAATATTAAGGTTTACGTTTTCAATAATAATATATAAATATATATATGTGTGTGTGTAGAAGTTTATGTACACTTATATATTAATATTTATATTTTTTAAAACGGAAAGTATACACTAAACAGAGTCAACCAAGTTACATCACAAATAAACAAAGGCAAAGGAGAAACATGGTCTTCCAACCAGTCATGAAATCTACTGCCCTAGCCATAACATGAGAAGCTAGATTGCTGATCGATAAACAAAAATAAATAAACAAGTTTGAAATCATTCGGCTTCAACAAGCATACCCAAACTAGAATCATCCAAAGCCAAAACATTGAGAGCATCAACTCCAAGTTTAACATCTGAATTTATAATAATATTTGGATAGTGCAGTTCTTTGAGACAGCTTAGAGCCTCCCGGATCCCCAAAGCTTCCTCACTTTTTTGGTCTTGAATGCCCAGAATGCTACCTTGAACCGCCGCGATTACTGTACCTTTAGAATTTTCCCACTGCAATAAAGGCCTTTGTCGTAGATAGGTGTGTGTGGTTCGGTCCTAGGATGTGTTGCAATCCAATGATAATGAATATCCATAGCAGATGAAGAGATGAATACAACCGGTTTACACTTTCCTTGCCACACCACTTCATTACAATCCGGCCAAATACTCCACCAAATCATAGTTTCCATCTCACCATCTCCTGGATTTTTAGTACTGACAAGATTGTGTCACCATTCAAACAGATTAACCGCTGACCCATTGTTGCTTCCAATCGAAGTTAGACTTCATACCCTTCGCACAAGAAGACATCATGAAGCCATGACGGCACAAGGGACACCACTCAAAGACCGCAGCTCTATGATTATGCATCGCCTTCATGGTTATCAAAACGTTGGATAAGCTAGCTCCTCCAAAAAATTTCCAACTTCTGTTGGGACTTTTAATTTCCAAATCAACTTCTAATTAACACCCACATTGGGAGGGACATTAAACTGATGCTATATTAAAACCTTGTATCCGCTTTAACAGAATAAAAGCCTTTCCAATCCTCCTACAAATCCAGCAGTCATCGTGAGACAGACAGCACAACGGAGTTGATAGTCGATCGCAGCTCTGGTGCTCTTTCGATAAATATTTGATTTGTATTCGAATTTATTCAACTCGAGCTCAACTCAAATATGTTCGAATTTTTTTTAGATCCGAACTCGAGACTAAATTATTGTATTCGATAATTCATGAGTCGCTCGCGAGCCTTAATATTTTATTAATAGAATATAATCATATATTAAAATATATATAAGTTTTGAGTCTTTCGGAAGTTTCGAGCTTTTGAACATTCATTCTAGAACTTTACTATCCGAACAATAGTTCGAATAACTCGTGAATTAGTTTAATTAGTTCGGGCCAAACTCGAACATCTTTTCGAACAGAACTCGATCCAAGACACTAAAAAATTCAAGCTTCGAATCGAGCTCGCATATACTAAATTCGAGAATTTTTACTAATATTCGTTTACACCCCTAATCATTCCTCTACTGCGTTCCCAGGTAAACCATTGCCATTTCATCTCCAAATCAAATAAGCCACAATCAGTTAGTGTATCCCAGAAACCATTTACGAGTGAGGTGGGATACATGAAGTAATCTACCATTTTTTCAGAATGAGTTAAAATATCATTAAAATCTCCGATGCAACACCACAAAAGAGACGAACGATGAGATATGGCACGTAATAAATCCCAGAAAACGCATCGTCGACTCCTCTTAGGAAAACCATAGAAGCATGTCAACCGACAATCAGACCTTCCATGAACAAAGACTACCACATCTATAAAACACCAAAACTTTTATAAGATAATATCAGCAATTGTTAATTTTGTGAGACAAATATTTTATTTGGGTTAATATTACTTTTTATGACAAAAATATAACTTTTGTCTCACAAGAGATCTACTGTCTATAAAATTTTAGAAAATGGTTGGAGTTTTTCCATGTGTTGTTCTTGCCAAAATAAGGCAATTCCCTCGCCATTGTTGACGTCAGCCACTCAAAAAAAAAGCCTTTGTAGCCTATTTTTATTCTGATAATATCAAAAAAAATTCTTTGTATATTTACTTTCATTAGGAAAACAAAATTTGGCCTAAACTTGGACATGAAGTCCAAAATCTCTTGAACTGTTCATGGGTTGCTTAGTCACGAAAGTTCCAACTAAGTCTACTCATGTTTCTTTTTGCTGGCCTTAGGACCAGAGTGCGCCTCAATAAGTTTTGTATGATTTTGTTGGGCCATATTCACATATGACTTATCTGTCCCATTATGCAGATAGTCATTTTTAGTACCGTCCTCGACAATCCTTCTTTTCGGGTCCACAACTAAGATAAAGTCCTGCTCGAGAGCTTGAGAAATTCGACGTTCGACTTTACCTTAACTTTTCCTCACCTCTCACCTTTCCAAGTTGTCTGCCCATTTGTCCCATCGCAATTGATCGGGGTCACAATTTGTATCGATTAAACAAATTGTTGCAATTCCCAAAGTTATACACTCTCGATTAAAATAATTAGATGGGTTTGGATGCGAGTGAATCCTGCTTCCAGTCAAGCGGTGATCCTAAGCAAGATGACGATCATCAGATTGAGAACCGGAGTGAATCAATGTTCACCGATCGTTGCCACAAGACGACGAGAATTTGCATAGAGCCATGAACCAAATAAGTTCTCAATTGACTTATCTAGATAATAGAAAAACTTCTCACATATTTGGTCCAAGTGACCAAGAAATCCACAAGAAAAAAATTATAAAGTGAGAGTTCTAAGTGCTTGAAGTTGGGTCATCTATAGACATTCCACGTGTCATTAGTTTTCATTCTTTTTTCAGGGGCATTCCAACATTCAAAGATAATCGGAGACGTAAACTGTAATGGAAGAATGAGAGGAGAAGATGGTTAAAATTTCAAAATAGATAGGATGTAATACGAGATCGCGTTTAGATTCGATGTATTGTCATTTATGTGTGTCAATTCGGGTGGGTCGGATTGGTGCATAGTACTATTTAAAAATTGATTGACCCAAACACGACCCGACCCGAAAACTCCCAACCCAAACACGAATCCGACTAACCCATTTTTTTTAATTTTTTTAAAATTAAATAAAATAATATTTTAATTTAAAAACATAATAACAAAATCTCTTTTATATATATAATTTAAATTTAAAAATCTAATTGTAGAAAAATAAAATGCTATATTAAATATACAATTGTTTAACAAATAAAAAATATACAAAATAAATATTAAATTATGTAATATTATCAATTATGATATAAATATATAATAAATATTTTTCAGATATACAATATATAAAAATATATGTAATATTATTAATTAAATTTTTTTAAAAGAAGTTAAAATTTTCGGGTCAACTCGAACTTGACCCAACCTGATCATTTTTTTTCGGGTCAGCTATCGGGGTCCAACTCGATTTGATCCGAACTCGAAAACGTCAAACTCAAACTCAACTTGATTTTTTTTCGGATTAAACAGTATTGAGTTGATGAGTCGAGTCTGATTTTAAGAACACTGTTGTCATCTTAAGAGAGAAATTGATGCGTTTTTTTTAATTAAACCAAATAATCGGAGAGCCAACATAAAACGGCGTCGTCTTGTCGGATAGATAGGGTTTAACAGTTGCATTTCCTGTCTTGGGTTAAACCCTCACCTCATCAACAGGAATCCATAGTGATAGTGGGAACTGGGAAGACACTCGGGACCTTTACTCTGTCGCCCATATTTGTGCATATAATGCCTGTCAAGATTTTCCCACTCCACCTGCGTCTCTTGCCCGGAGCCATGAAATCAGACCTGGTTGTTCTGAGACACTCCATACCCGTTTTCTCCCGAGTATTCCTTCACATGCCGAAGCATTACATTTCCGGGCCCCCTAATATAAAAACTTGCCTCTCGCAAATCCAGGTTTCATATGGAGGTCAATTTGGCGTCAGCAAGTTCTCGACCCGTGCGGGTCAGGGGATGAAGGCATCAAAGAGTTTGATCGAGGATGAGAGCGAGCTCAGCGACTGGGTTAGTGGGTTGAGCTCGAACTCGTTTAAGAAGACTCGAGTGTACAGTGATAGTGAAAACGACGAGGATAATAATGTAAAAAGTGAAGGTTACAGGAGTAGAGAAAGGGGTGGGAAGAGACGAGGGAGTGAGAGTGGATTTGATAAAAACGTTGACCGAGAGGGCAGGAACGAGAGGAACTACACTGACAGTTTGTTTGCCGGGGGAGGTAAAGGTCGTGATTCTAACAAATTCCTGTCAAGTAAGGGAGCGAAGTCTGGGGGGAGGTTGGATGAGAAGAATAAGAGGGACGATCGTTTTTTTAACAGGGGAGATGATTTAGGTTCAAGCGACAGATGGAGGACAAATGAGGGGTTCAGAGAGAAAAGTCCAGAAATGCGAAATGGGAGGGGGGGAGGGAGGTTTAGGGGGCCGTTCGATGAGAAAAGTAAAGATAGTGATAGTCTGTTTGGCAGGGGAAGGGATTCAAAAGCGAGACAAAGTCCTAGGAGTAATGAGGACAGAAGAGTGCAAGATACATGGAATGGAAGGAGTGGAGGTGGTGTTCGTGGGAATTTTGCAACGAGGAGTGAAGGGAGAGTGCAAGGTAAATGGAATGGAAGGAGTGGAGGTGGTGATCGTGAGAATTTTGCAATGAGGAGAGAAGGGAGTGGAGGTGGTGATCGTGGGAATTTTGGAACGAGGAGAGAAGGGAGTGGAGGTGCTGATCGTGGGAATTTCTCAATGAGGAGAGAAGGGGGTCGAGGTGGTGATCGTGGGAATTTCTCAATGAGGAGAGAAGGGAACGGAGGTGGTGATCGTGGGAATTTTGCAGTAAGGACAGAAGGGGGAAGGGCTGGAAGAAGGGGCATGGCTATTATGGATGACAAGGATGAAGAGGAAGAAAAAGAAGAAGAGAAAGGCCATAGAAGTTTCAAGGAATTGCTTGATAGTGATGGAGTGGATGATGATGATGAGGAGGAGGAGGAGGAGGAGGAGGAGGAGGAGGATGGCATGGACTTGGCTGAGGAAGAGGAAGAAGAAGAAGATAATGGGTTATTTGACAAAGCAAGTGATTTTTCTGAGTTGCAGCCTAACTCACCTAGAAGAAGTGATACATATCTAAGTGAAAGCAGGTAATTTTAAAGCTTCCACCTTGCATTCACATGAATTAAGGATCTCTGCCTCCTGTACTGTACCTATCATGAAGCATTCTGTCCAAAGTTGGGAAGTTTGTGTTTTCAGCGCTTGAAGGATTTGTTAATTTTATGTTTGATGGATTTTTTTATGCCATGTGAACTTCTGTTATTTTATTGAATTCTTCAACTGCCTACTTACATGTATGTCACGCAGGTTTGATCAATGCTCCATCTCGCCTTTATCCCTTAAAGGAATTAAAGATGCAGGATTTGAAAATATGACTCTGGTGCAGGAGGCAACACTTCCTGTAATTCTGAAAGGTATGCTTAGAAGCTCTTTGGAGTACTCTGTGATTGGATTAATGAACCCATGGTACGTGTAAGCACTATTTACTGTTTATAAGTAGTTTTTATGCTCAAAGGGTGACGTCACTGTTCTCTTTATATTTATTTCTTCTTTGGGACTGTTAAGTTGTTTATGATGGTTTGGTAAAATTAGAACTATATTCCTATGAAAGAGGCAGTTTTATACGGTGGATTTATGTCACAGGAGTGGATGGAAGATAGAAAATGTGATGTATACGACCTTTAATTTTTTGCCTGTAAACAGTTTGCTTTTCAGTACTAGGATTTTATTGATTGTTCTCATTAGCATAGCTTCTTCCATATAACTTAGTTTTTGTTATAGTCTGAATGCCGTTGATTTTTTTATTTGTGTATTTTGATTGGTGACAATTTACCATAATTAGTGTTTTTCTAGGTAAGGATGTGCTGGCCAAGGCAAAAACTGGCACCGGAAAAACTGTAGCTTTTTTGGTAAAAGCCATTGCCTTCTGCGCTATGATTTTCTCTTCTTGATGACTTCTTTTGTTACCGGAGTCTCTGACTTTTCAAAGGCTCGGGCTTTGTCCTTTGTGTGTCTGTGATTTATCATTTATCGCAACTCTAATGTAGTATTCCCAGGAGCTACATTTGAGAATCATCAGAATTTCTTTGTGTAACTTTAACATCTCAAGGTAGTATGATTAAAAGCTTATTGTTAGAGTCTTAGACCATGCGGCCTTTTGCATCTCCATTTTTTGTCGGCTGTTTTTAATTGTTGAACATGATGCTATTTTTATGCACAGGCAGTGACTGGCTCACCATTAAGTTCAATCTGGCGTTTTGAAATTATAGTTAGATATCGGTCTATGATGTAATAGAAGATCCTAGGAGCTACATTTTGAGAATCATTAGAATTTCTTTGTGTATCTTTACCCTCTTAAGATGGTATAATTAAGAGCTTATTATTAGACAATGTGGCTTTTTGCATCTCCATTTTTCGTCACCTGTATTTAATTGTTAAAGATGATGCTCTTTTTATGCATGGGCATTGACTACCTCACCGTTAAGTTCATTGTGGCATTTTGAAATTATAGTTAGATATCGGCCTATGATGTAATCAGAAGATGATGCAGTATGTAAGCGTCCTTATATTTGGTATCTAATTTCAGCTTCCGGCGATTGAAATTGTTTTACAATCACCATCAATGACTCGTGATCAAAAGCGACCTCCAATATTCGTCCTCATTATATGCCCTACTCGTGAGCTTGCAAGTCAGGCTGCTGCGGAGGCCAACACCCTATTGAAGTATCATCCTTCAATTGGTGTTCAAGTTGTCATAGGAGGTACAAGGCTTGCCTTGGAACAAAAACGAATGCAAGCCAATCCATGCCAGGTACTGGAATTTTCCACCTCGTTAGAGACTTCTTCCATTTGGGGGGTTTTCTGGCTTCTTATGGGGAAATGCTATATCATGTGTAGCAAATTTAATCTGCATTCTGCTGTGTTTGTCAGTATTCTGTGGTAATCTAATGTTCGGTATTTTGAGTACTAATCTGTGTCAGTCAGTCTATTTGCATGGATTCTTCTACTTAAGTCTGCTACTGTACTTGAGTTTTGTAAGGAAGCCCCAATCCTTGAAGTGATGCATGTGTTCTCGGTGCAATGCCCAGTATGCCTTTGTTTTCTACTAGCATGTGCTTCGCATGCGAATCCGTACTTTATATGTCACACATTAATAAATAAGATATTCTAAAAAAAATTAAAACATATGAAATCAAATTTTGTGTGTGTAATATTAACTTTTTAACTTTTTTTACAATCAAACAAAAATAAGTAAATTTATCTATTCTAGAGTTGTAGCAAACTCAAATAATTGAAACACGACATATAAAGGAAAGTAACAAAAAAATTCTACAAAATAATGGATTTCAATAATGCTTAAATCATAATTTTCATGGATGGAGCACACGTAATGACAATCAACCATCAAACTAAAATTATCACGAGTGAGTGATATAAAAATATCATAACTAATGAAATTATCAAATCGATACTAAAACACAACCATTAAAATTATTTTTTATTTAAATAATACTTAATGCTGACTTTTGCTAAAAAATTTAACCTCTTATAATTAAAATATATAAAAAATCGAAAATTATGATAGAAGTTGTTGGTTATAAATTTTTATTAAATTTGTTATTTGTTGTATTTTCCTCGTCTTATTTATTGATATATTTTAATTTTTATTGTATTTACAAATACTTTACTTTTTCCAATATTTCTAATACTTTGTAGTTGTCGTATATAACTTGAGTTTTTTAATTTACCTGTAATTGAATTAACCGACGAATCATGTTCCAACTTTTGAGCTACTATGAGCTTTATTTGATATCTTTTAATCATTTGACTTTCTTTTTAATCATTAGTTATGATATTTTTATATCACTCACTCATGTTTAATAGAAACTCAACAATTATAGAGTTAGGTGGATTATAACAAATTGTGTTGTTTAAGTTAAATAATTTTTCAAACATTTTATAGTTAAATAACTATTGTATAATTAATGAGTATAGTAAACTTAGTTGATCACATCTTGATTTATTTCAATCAAATTTGTCAGATAATATAAATTTACAAATGATTTACTGCACTTTTTCGATTTTTTTCAGAGCTTCTAATGGCAAACTATTTAAAATCTTCCAAAAGTTTTGTATCTTTGTTGGATTATAATTATAACGCACTAAAAATTGGATAATAATTATTAACCATGATATGTATTATTCTGAATATAGATTATGCTATAACAGGGGATAGATCAAAATGGTGTAGGAGATCCACATAGCTGATCCCCCTTGATAGGATAAAGACTTGTGTTTTGTTGTTTTAAAATGTATTAAAATTTATAATTATTCATATAAAATCTCTAAATTTGTTTTTTAGTTACGAAAACTATAAAAATATGTTAATATTGAATTTCACGTTATTATATCATGTTCAATTTATTAGGTTTATTTTACTTCTATTATAAACTTCAAACTTTATGAATTTAAATTCTTATTCTGATGTAAAATAATTGTGCAATTTATGTGATCTACTTGACTCCCATTTGTCACCCTCAGTTTTATGATAATTGATCATTCACTCCATCTAGTCTTACCATATAACGTAACATTTTCACTTCTTGCAACATAAAATCATACACCCTCACCTTCCAATTTTATGCTGTTAAAATCATATTCTCTCTTTTTTCTCGTGAAATTTTCTATACATGTTCTTGCTTATTCTTCCCTTTTTAGTACATATTAATAAAAAGTTTATGAATCACAAATATTTATCAATCAATTAAAGAATTTAAAAATATAATTATGGCACCAAGTACAGAAACATAATTAATGTAAAAATTTAAGTGGGAAATGAAAAAATACTAAGCTCACAGTAACAATAATCATAAAGTCCACATTATTCTAAAATGAAACTTGAACCAACTAATTAAAGAATTCAAACTATGTGAATGGATTATCAACAATGTCCTATTGATGCTCATTTATTTCTCTAGTTGGTCATGCTCATATGAGTGTATCAGTGAAGATATTTTGCAATTGAGTGTACTACTTATGGATACATAAAACCATTTATTTTGTTAGTAATAGTATACACAAACAATTAAAGTCACTAATTCTGTATATATATTTATATAAAGTCACTAATTTCTGCAACTTGTCGACATTCTTCCCTGCTATTTTGTGATTGCAGAATAATTTTATTGTTGGTAATCAGTATACAAATTTTATATCTTAAATCCAGATTCTTGTGGCTACACCTGGAAGGCTTAGAGATCACGTGGAGAATACCGCTGGGTTTGCGACTCGGCTGATGGGTGTCAAGGTTTTGGTTCTCGATGAAGCTGATCATTTGTTAGACATGGGATTCCGCAAAGAAATAGAGAAAATTATAGCTGCTGTTCCAAAACAGCGTCAAACACTTTTGTTTTCTGCTACTATTCCACCAGAGGTAATTGTCTTTTTTACTTTTTTGCTGTGGTGCTAGGTTAGGGTTGGTATGTTCTAAACATCAGTAACGCAGGTTCGACAAATATGCCATATTGCTTTAAAAAGAGATCATGAATTTATCAACACGGTTCAAGAAGGGAGCGAAGATACACATGCACAGGTAGACTTATTTAACTTTGTCTTCTTTTATATCTTGCTACTAGTCCTTGAGTGTCACGTTCTTCGTAATATTAAATCATTCAGGTTCGACAAATGCATCTTGTTGCTCCTCTTGAAAAGCATTTTTCACTTCTTTATGCTTGGCTGAAAGCGCATATGGCCGATGATGTAAATTATAAGGTATACATGGTTCATACGAACTTTTTATGGTAATTTCGTTGAACTGGACGAACTTTCATTGCTTCTTTATTTATGCTTTTCTGAAAGAGAGCATCCCTGATTTTGTAAACTGTTGGGTACACAAGATTTGTATAAATTCTGCATGGCAATTTCATTGAGCATTTCTAGGATATTTTAGTTATAACTCTTTAGAAATGTTGTCAAGGCATTTTTTTAATCGAGCCAAAGGGAGAAATGCCCTTCTCCTTGTGCGGGGAAATTTCTCGGAGTAAAAGGAAATAATCTATGGACAGTTATAAAACCAGCAAATTCTCAGGAGACTCGACAATTTGCCAATGTTGCATGACCGTAGATTGAACTATTGAGAAATGATAACAGACATTTGCTCAATGAAACTAAGCAGAGAAGATTGGGAGGATTTATGATGCTGGAAAAATTATACAAAGAAAATCAGCTTTTAATAATTTTCATCGTGATGAGTGTTAATCTTTTATTCCGTTATATTATGCGCCCCCTGGAATTGTAAATATCATTTCATTTATCACCATACCATTCATTAGTCTTATCATTTCTTTGTCTGTTGATCCTGCCTTGCTTCCTCATTTGCGAAGATTCTTGTGTTTTGCACAACTGCCATGGTAACGAGGCTCGTTGCTGAGCTTCTTGGTGAGCTTAGCTTGAATGTCCGGGAAATCCATTCTCGAAAACCTCAAAGTTACAGAACCAGAATCTCTGATGAATTTCGGAAATCGAAGGGCCTTATTTTGGTAACATCTGACGTGTCTGCGCGTGGAGTAGATTACCCGGATGTAACTCTTGTCGTACAGGTTGGTCAACTTGATCTTGCTTTTTCCAATCATTTAATGTTTACTAAGAATACCGTTTTCTCTTGCTGAACAAGATCACCTCATGTTCTTTAGAATTCAATAATCTGGACCTTATGTCGTGCTTACAGTGTGCATTAATTACCACCTAACTTCACAAGTGAGCTTTAGTTGATCTTTTGTACACTTGAGATGTGTAAAAGTGAGTTTTTTTTCTATAGATGGGAGTTCCTGCTGACAGACAGCAGTATATACACCGATTAGGTCGAACTGGGCGAAAGGGAAAAGAAGGAGAAGGTGTTTTGTTATTGGCTCCTTGGGAAGAGTTCTTTTTGTCCGGTGTTAAGGACTTGCCAATATCGAAGGCATCTGAACCATTGGTTGATCCAGACACCACAAAAAAGGTAAACACTGACTACCTTTTCATAAATGCTTATTTTTTAAGTAAATATAGAAGCTCATTTGAGAGAAAAATCTCGTCCCTCGTTTTCACAGGTCGAACGTGCATTAGCACATGTAGAGATGAAGAACAAAGAAGCAGCATATCAAGCGTGGCTTGGTTATTACAACTCAAACAAAAATGTTGGTCGAGACAAATGTAGGCTCGTAGAGCTAGCAAATGAGTTTAGTCGAAGCATGGGGCTCGACAATCCTCCAGCCATTTCTAAGCTGGTCCTTGGCAAAATGGGACTCAAGAATATTCCTGGTTTGCGCTCGAAGTAGTCTACAATCTCATGTTTCGCCCTCTACAAATTCTGTCATACAATAGTCTCAATTATGTCATACAATAGAGAGACGTGATGGCAACCCGTTTAAGTTTTGTCCCCAGTAGGTTTATTTGCATAATTCTTTAATTAATTAAGAAAGCAAGGATTTTTAATCTGTTCCCTTTTTTATTTTTCAAAAAACAGTGTTTCACTTGCAAGGGAGAGAAGGTTCGATTAAATTATCTACATGTCTTGAAAATCGCGGTGGAAGTATACAGAAAATAACCAGGATCACTTATGCAGAAAATTGGGGGCCAACGCACGTAATTACAATATTTGTCATCGAAAATTTTGTGACTCAATTAATATGGGGCATTTCCAACATCTTGATAAGAATCGTGGAAAATGATACAAAGAAATTGCATAATTCCAAGTGCTACCTGCGGCACAAAGCAATTCTAAGTGACAAAATTATATGAAGATCTAATTCTAGTTTGTTAGAATTACAATATGTTGGACCTGTGACGGTAATAAAAGGCAAAAAATACGAATAACTCCTACTCCTTTGATGCTTCCAGGTTTCAGATGTGCATGTTGGTGGGAGGTTGGCTTAGCTATTTTACATATAGACATGTACTGAATAGCGTGATCATTCTTGCACGAAACACACAAAACGAGATATATCCCGTTCTACTGGGAAAGGGAGTGGTCCGTTCAGCCTTAATTTTCATTCTTCCAAACACTGTTAACACGGGCAATTGCTGTGAGAAAATTCTCACATCTTCCTAGAAAAAATAGAAATACTTTCATCACAGATCATTCATATAAAATGGGGAATTTTTTTGAAAATCAAAATGTTCAAAGCGAAAAAAGTAACCAGCTACATACTACAGATGATGATTTTGGTTCATGGCAATACCTGTAATGATGAGGGGAAGATGGTTGATCAGGTGATGACCTGTGCTCAGGGCCCCCATTAAGTCTATTATCCATCCCGGTTTGACTTCCCTCATTTAGTTGTAATTGATCGTTTATACCAGAAAAAGCTACCGGACCCAAAGAACCAAACTCAAGTGGTTCAACATGAGAACTGTAGCTGGCATTATGATCAAATGGGTACAGCATCACCATTGGTGGAACAGAAGGTCCATTAGAAACGCCATTGGGATTTGCAGCTGACATGGGATGCATGCTGTAAGCCAAACTTTGAGGGCCATTCTGACTAGGATTTGAGCGCGAAGGGCCATTCTGCGACTGGTAAGAAGGGATCGACTCGTGCCTATATGCATTCCATGATCGCTCAGCACGACTCTCACTAGGAGCCAATCGACCGGTTCTCGTGTTAGATTTATCAGGTTGACTGCGATTGTGACTGCGGGTAGCAGCTCGTGATTTCGAATTAGCATTCCAGTTACCTTCTCTGTCACCATAATTATCATTCCTGTCATGGTTATAATTTCCCCTTCTTGTACCAGATGAATGCCGCTCCCTGACAGAAAGCTTCTGAAGCAATGAAAGAAATGTCAAATTATATTTGGAAAATCATTTTGAAGTAACTTTGCAGTCAAAGCCAAACAAGGGCATGTATTGCTTCTAAATTTCAGAACAAGACATGCTATGCTAGTAAATCCAAATCCTAAAATGTGGTTAATTACACCCACTATTTCAAGCAATAATCAAACTAGGACAAATGTCATGGCAAGCACTCAGCCTAAGTATGTTAGTTTGTTAATCCCCTCTATCTCTGTAATGCCATCACTTCGATGTCTGAGTAAAACGACAGGTTCTAATCACTTTCAGCTAACAAGATCATAGTTTCCAAATTTCTTGCACACAAGGTGCTGATTATTTAACATTGACATGCCAAAGCTACAGAACAATAAAACTATGTCTGTTGCATCATTCACTGTAGTCTGCCAAATAGACAAATATACAAAAACAAACGAACAAACATCACAAGCATTCTTACTGGATTAGGTAGGTATGTTCCAGTCCCACTGCGATATCTTGGCATATCATCCATGTAACGTTGGTATACATAGGGAGGTCTACTGGAAACCGAGTGAAGTGGTGCAATAGGAACCAGATGGTGGCCATAACTAGTCATAAGCTGAGAGAAGATGTTTGTGTTGGTTGAATAAGTTCTGCCAGTGTTGTCACAAGGAAACTGACCTTGGAGATAGACAGGAGGGACCATCACGGGTGAAGGATAGACCATTGGGGCATGATACCTTGGATTTTGACAGAATCTTCCAACCTGTAAATTTTGCCAATGGCTAGCAAAGTCGCTATTAAGAATATCAGACTTTTGCACGTCAGAAGCACCCGTGATAGTCACCCCACTCAAAGAACTACAGGAGTTGAAATCCTCTAAATGATCAAATTCCTCAGAAATACAATTCTGCCCAGATTCGCTCGGATCTAAAGTATCATCTCCTCCAAAATGGCCACTTGATGCATCAGAAGTTCCGGTCTCGGGGGGAATATTATACAGTGGAAGCATTGTTAGAAATGGGATTGGTGGCCCAGTAGGATAGAAAGTAATCAATCCAGAATTATCATTTATTCCCTGCCTCAACCCGTTACCTATGAGCATTGGAGCAAATGGCATCATCGAGTCAGATCCACTAGTTTGAGCAACTTCCAAGCCAGACATATGATGCCTTGGAAACTGCAAAGAAGTATCTTGCTCAGATCCTGTGTTCCTTTCTACAATTTCACTCTCCAAATTTAACAAGGTACCCCATTCCTGGTCATCATCCTCAGCCTGATTAGGTATACACTCAGACATATTTTTGCCTTTCCCATGGCTGGCAGATTGATCTGTAGAGAATACTTTCTTTCCCCATTTTTCTTTTGTGGATTTAGGAGTCTTCACTGATGATCCATCCCAGGAGCTTTCTGAAGAAGTTCTACTTCTCAAAGAATTGCTATGAGTTGCTGACGAGAACCTAGAACTTGCTGATCTTTCTTCTGCATAAACCTCATTATTTCTAATATCCTGATGAACAAAACTATCACTATTTTCCAGCACTGATCCACGTTTTCCCCTTGCATGCTTATTCTGAACTCTTGTAGCACCACTTGCTCGAAATGGAGGGATATATTTTAAACCAGATGACAGCTCCGGTGGTCTATCATCAGATTGGATTGTGTCAAAATTTTTGCTCTCGGGTTCATAATTGCCAGAGGAGCCAATACCTTGATCGTGCCAGGCATCATTATTGGCTTCTCTGGAGTTCATTTCTACCGAACCAAAATTTTCAACGCTTTGTTCAACGGAATCTTCAGAAGGTAAAGTCAGTTCAACACCAGGAAAATAAGGGGTCATTTGGGGTGAAACTAATCCATGAGCAAATTGCACATTTGCAAAAGATGGATCCATAAAAGGAAAATTGGTAGGAGCAAATCCAGGTATATTTCGTTGAGTGTATCCCATTGAGCCAAGAAAGGATGGAGGAATTTGGAAAGGTACATGAGGTGATGTTAAATTTAATGGAAGATGAACTTGTCTGTTGAAACCTTGAAGCGAAGCAGATGCCATCATGTTCACTATATCTTGTTCTTCCTGGTGCATCATCTGGGCAGTGGGGGTGGATGAAAAATCCTCGCTCATCGAATCTAAACCAAAATCTTGGTTGTGACTATGTGAATTGCTGTTGTAGTCAGCTGTAGTCTCCAGAATTGGCTGGGGTTCAACATGCCTCACAGACAGAGTGTCATCATTCGAAGAACAACTTTTAGGCCTCTCCAAACTTTCAGATCCAAGATTCTTTCTCCCATTACTCTTATCAAGCCTAACAGAAGGGTCACGAGAATTGGTAGTTTCTGCTTGTACACTGCACCGCAATTGAGACGAGACATCACCATATGCATCAGTCAGCTCAGGACTAGAGTGTGTTCTTGCAAAAAGAAACCGCCCCTGGTTGTCATTAATCAAATGATTGCCTTTCAGGTCTTTTTGAGCTTTAATATTAATTGCAGCCTGATCAAAAGATGGGTCTCTTCCAATACCTTGTATGCTGTTCAAATTGAATTGACTTTTTAAGCTTTGTGTGTGAGAAGCTGCAGAAAACTCACTTGTTGGTACCATTGAGGCCGAAACTTTTAAAGTTTCATGGGAAACACCACTGACATTTCCCTGCATCTCTGTCTCAAGGAAAGACTTTTCATTAATCCTTTTCCCACTCAATACATTCTTAGACTTATCAAAATCACGAAAGCCATCTGGATTTGATAATTTCAAGCGCCGTGAATCAGCCCCCGGCGCATCAGGCCGATGACCACTGCCATGTCTTTCCCATGTATTCATAAAGAACTGATTTACTTCATAAACTAAGTTCTCTTTCGGGCATTCAATTAGTCTAGCCAGTCTTTTAGCTCCAAAGGCAAATGCACTTCTTATCCTAAAAGAGTTACCTGAGAAAGAAAAGAGATAATTCCATGATTCATAACAACTAGAAAAATCTGAGAAAGAAATCTCATTACATGTCAAATGTTATACTGGAAAAAACTGATTCTTGCACATTGCAATGAGAACTAGCGATAGTTGAAAGCACACAAAATAAGATGGGTGATTTCAAGGTGGATAAAATTAATGAATTAGCTAAATGAAAAACAAACTCCACATACAACACACATAATCTAAAGCACTTCTAGCACCAAGAACATGCCTCTGCATGCCAAAAACTTTCAGAATCATTAGATAACTACGAAATAGCAGCAGACAAAGGTAAGAAAACCAAATAGAATTACTAGATAGTATGATTGTCGGTAAGTATGACCAAACAAAGATGAAGAAACACAATTGTAACAATACCAACCTTTACTAACACTGCGCCCAAGATTGTTGTTCACGCGCAAAGGATCAACTACATTAAAATGTTTGGAAACAAATGGTTGTCCGTTATTTTCCTGGCCACCAGGGACTACAGCATAAACAGAGCTACAAGCATCAAGAAATAACTTGCTGAGTAGCAATTCTCCGCTGTCCTTTCGAGGAGATTCAGCTGTAAAATAATGGATATTCTATCGGCAATTAGGAAACACTAGCATACATAGATAAAAGCATAAACTGACAATTCAGAGAACTAAATACCAGTTACATCAGGTAGTGAACTAATTGCTACAGGCCCCCATAAGCTAACACAAAAACTGTCCCAGTCAAAGTTGCTGAAGAATTCCAGAAAACGATAAAGAACCTGCAAGTTTACATAACTTGCTTCAGAAGAACACTCGAAAGAAGAAGAAAAAAAAGAAAGCGAGATACGTAAGAGTGAAGTAACCTCAAGAGGTCCATGAAAAGAATTGTTGAACACATGAAAAATGTAAAGAACTAAGGTCTCCAGGGCATAAGTAGATATAAGTCCATGATGAGCACCCAATATACGGCTTTCATAATAGCACCAGGCCTTGATCAGTATGATACTACGCTTGAACAGATGATTCTGATTAATCAGGTTATCAACCTGTAAATAAAAACAGCAAGTTTTCTTCAGAGAGCTATTTTTTAGCAGCAAAAATTGATAAATATAATCAAAATGCATATGATGAAACATATTCATCAGATAACAACTTGATTCAAAACCACTCACCTCGTCGAGAAAGCACAGTGTACATAACCCACCAACTTGATTAAAAGATATATCCACCACAATATTTTCAACAAGACATTTAATTATCTTCACCTGAAATATATAATCATACAACAAAAAAATGAAAACGAAGCAGTTGAAAAAGCAACAATCCACTCATCTACAGACTCTAAGCAACAAATTTGGTAAGTTGTCACAAACTTAAAAAGTAAAAGATGGACTATGATCAATAACAAGATTGATAATAAATATTCGATAAACAATTGTCCATTCGCAAAGAAGGTTTATAATATGCTTGGACAACTGAGAAACAAATAATAGCACATATACTCACTGCTACAAATGCTGTAAGTCGCAGCATAATTTTACAAGGGAAGCAAGATGTGTTAAGATGGGATAATTTGGCAAGAGAAGCTATAAATTTTGATGTGGAGAGCTTGAAAGCATAATTATTCAGGAACTACAGAAGTTTGGTAAAACCAATGTCTTAGGATCCCACCTGACGAAAAGTGTATATGACAACTACAAAGGGCACACATTAAACTACAGGAATTGGAAATTTACTTTTTGAACCAGCAGTAGGCAGCTTCATGTTGGTGCTTTTATAAATGCAGTGAGAAGACAGCAAAATATTTATTTTGAACGAAATGGAGCTGACGCATTAAAGATGGCCAATTTTTCTAAAAAACTAGGCATAAGTGAGAAGACATACTTCTGCTTGGATGTATTGAACCTCCTTCACATGAAACTCAGCATTCTCGTTTTTCTCCTCATTCTCTAACATATCACGCACCTGATTGGCCCATGTATCTTTTAAAACTTGATCATGGCTAAAAGCAGTCAAATCAATGTCTCCATCAGGCAGATAAGTCTTCAAAGGAACAGAGCCAAAAGTACAGACCTGTGGCAAAGTAAAGAGAGTCGAATAACTAAATCAACAAGACTAAGAGGATCTATCAGCAATACAATTCAAATGAAACATTGTTCATAAGGACATAGGCTCCACAAAACAATACCAATCAGCTACAATGAGAGATAAATGGTAATCATCTCTGAGCTTCATAATACTGGATACAAGTAACCAGCCATTCAACCAAAAAAGGATTATCTTTCTCATCTCACAGAAGCCACTAAGTATTATCACTACTTCAAATTAAATTTTCGTGTCTCATGCAACTTTCACAGATTCACTTCTACTGATGTAGTGTTTGGGTCATTAGATGTGCATTCTAGTTTAGCAGCACATAATGTTAACTCCACCAAAAATAATTTTACATCATGAACCCCAAGTATAACAATAATTTGGCCCTCATATGAAAATATTCAACCTTCATGGCTCAAACCAAAATGACTAAATCACCAAATAAATAAATATTGTTTAGCTACCATGAAAAATTCTGAGTTTAATAAGTCTAATCCAAACAATATACGAAATAGAAATGTTTCCATCTTTATAAAAATTCAAAAGCCACCATTTTATGCATCCACATTTTAAAGCAATCATTTAAAAAGCACCATCCACTCGCAATACTACAAGAATACGTCTAGAATCATTCCAAACACCTGGCAAGGGAAACACTTCATAATGAGTCGCTGCACGTAATCAGCAACAGCATTTCGGCGCTCCTCAGACAGTTGATTGGGCTGAATGCATGCAATGAGCTCGGCAGTTCTCTCCTCTGCTTTCAGCCACCGTTCAGTGTCGAGTGCCATCATTATTGGGCCTGCACCAGGCAAAAGGCCATTCGGCAACGGCCCACCTGTCTCAGACCATCCCTCATTTTCTCCCATAAACTACAACCTTTTCTACACGGTAGCTTATAGCATAAAAAAAACCAAAAACCAAATATATTCCTTCTTGCAATCGAAGAAGAAAACCAGCTTTCTTCAGAACAACCTATAAAAACTCAAATTGCAATCCCCAGAATGTAGGAAATTGGGCATATAAAAAAATCCCTATGAAGGAAACCAACAGTAAAGTCGTCAACTTCGAAACAATTTACTCTAAACAATCACAAGATTGGGATAACAATACTAGTCAACACTAATTTTTTCTAGATTTCAATACAGAACTTCTTACGTCCTCGACAATATTAACTAAAACACACCCCAGCTAACAAATTAATATGAAACAAAACCCTAATCAGAAAAATGACCGCATTGCAAACAAAATCATATAATACTTGAACAGAAAACACTCGATTCGCCTTTTGCACAAATCAAAACACTGCAGAGGCAAGGGAAGAAAATAAAAGATCGTCGAGATATAGAAAGACACAGATAAGGGGTTGGTTTTTATCCTTTGTAATATTGATTGTCGAAGCTAATAATAACAAAAATCAACTCTCTTGTGTGGGAATTCGGGGTGCTGATTGGGTGTTCGAGAAAACTGGGAAATTTGAAACTTTGTTTGAAATTTTGAGGAATTTGGTTTGATTCGATTTTGATTTAATGTGTGTGTTTTACTGTGTGTCCAGAAATAGGAACATAATATTGGTAAAATGATTTTGAGGAATAGCAATAGGCAGCAACTGAGTGATAGAGAATAACAAACAATTTTATAATGACTATATTAAATTAAATTAATTTACTCTTAGCAAAAATTTGTGTGAGACACTTTCACAGGTCGTATTTTGTGAGACATATCTTTATTTGGGTTATTCATGAAAAAAATATTATTTTTTATGATAAGAGTATTACTTTTTATTTTGAATATTGGTAGGATTGATCCGTCTCACATATTAAGATCCGATCTCACATTAGATTCACTAGTTACTTTTATGGGATACTTTACTTTTTATTTATTTATTTATTTTATATAAAATACTCATTATGATATATTAACCATCTTTGGGACTGCGAGGAATGCGTAAAGCACAATACGATGGCAAGTGAAAATTAATTCAAATATGAAATGTTAAAAAAATTTTTGATTAAAACTATTATTTTTATTTTTCGTAAAGTTTTTAGATATAATTATAAAATTAAGTTATTTTGAAGCAAAGTTGAAAGCCAAAAAAAAAAAATGGTTTATCAACATAAAATGTAATATGCATACAAATTTATTAATTTCTTACAAGTACTTTGAACCAGAATGGTGTTCTCTCGTATGGCTTATTTATGTTTATTTTTCTCTATAAATTAAGTTGTATTATAATAATGACATAAAAACTGCTGTTAGCACATAAATATGTACCATCAGAATGAATTACCTCAATCTCCAATAATAATAAATTCGTTATGATCACTATTCCTCGATATATTATGCATTTTGCGTGCTGTATTGTTAGATTATTATTTTCTAAATATAAACTTTTAAATCAAGCAAAATAGATATGAATAAAAATTAGTTTAGTTATAGTTAAATAATTAATATATTCAACATATTATTATGCTCAAGTAATTCAAGTACTTAATTTGTATGATGAATGATGATATATGCCTTAGGTGAGGTTCATGCTATCCGATGAAATCCCTTTCAATTGAGTCACCTTCGACAGTGGGGGGAACAAGGTTCTTGAACATTAGGAGACAAGTACTGTTTGGAAAAGGGGGTATCCGAACGTGGATGGAAGGGAAGTTTTTAAGTAGAGAGTCATGGCAAGAAATTTAGGTCATTATTATGCAGTAAAGCTATCTTTTCTAGCCCAAATCTTGCGCTCTTTTTTGTACGAGTTAAGGTGATTAACTGATAATGAAGAATCAACTTGGTTAGCTGAAGAATCAATATGGTTAGCTATCCACCAGCATGCATATTGTTAACCAACAATCTCTTCAATTTATTTACAGTATAAAACAAATGTATTTCCATATCCACTCTTAAGATACAGTGTGATCAGTTGGAAATTACTCAGACACAGCCACACGGGTCGATATCTTTTTTGTCATTTCCGGCCTGTCCCACGTATCACATGTATGGCTCCATGCATGCGGTGATCGTGAAGTTAAAAGCGGCCATAGCTGGTTCCTCTGTCTTGTTGCTTTCCTGACTATCAGTCTCGTATGCTGTCGTATAACTTCATTCATGGCCTTCAAGTAGTTGCTTGAATCATGATCCCATATGATTGTACCCTCAGAGCCATAGGCTGACGGGTCGCTTAGAGTTTCGAGGGGGTGAGGAGCATTTAGGAAGGCTCGAAAAGCATTCTTGGCTAGGGAACTGTTGGTGCTGTCTAAGGCATACAGAGCACTGCCTTGAGGTAGTAGAGGGTGAGGTGGAGATGACTTCTCATCCGGCTGTAGGATGAATATTTTCCCCATTGGAGAGTACAAGAGTTTCTGTGTAAAGTAACAAGAAGATGTGTTAGATATGTCGGAGAAAAAACCATGGTACATTATACACAAGTCTGATTTACAAAACTACGGTGTTTTGAACCATTGCCCAACACGAGGCCCAAATGTGCTGAATAAGTGAGATATTTATAGAAAGAGTAATAATTACTTACATTCTTATTTAGACAAGGGTGGAACCGGAAGGTGCTATTTAAGCGCTTGAGTACTTGTGCAACGTAGTTGGGGTAATTGCATGAGAAAGCTCGTGGGACGATATCTCTGTGCATCATCACAAAATGAACATGGTTCTCGTCTATATTTAGTTCATCAAGAATTTTATGGCCTCCACAGAAGATAAATGGCGAGCCAAAGGTGACCACTGGAAGAAGAGCTGATGGCTTCACTGCCTGTCTTCTCAACAGCATCAAGTTGACCAGTAGAGCGAGACTGCCACCAAGCGAGTGTCCTGTGAATTGAAACTTTGCTCTATCACCAAATCTGTTCAGATGTTGTTTTATCTCCGGCAAGAATTGGTCATATATGCCTTTTGCTGCTTCATATATTCCTCTATGAACTAGAGCATCCATTCCCTGCCAAAATTGATTTTTTTTTTTCTCTCAAATGAATCCATTTATGTTCTGTATAGACTTCAAAGAATTGGGATTTGGTGTCGATACTCACCTCAAATATGGTTGGTTCAAAAAAGAGATTTGCCTGCCAGGATGCCAATGAGTCTGACCCCTGCAATTCAAATATTCAGTTAAAAAATTTGTTTGCATTCAAAATTATACTACTGATATGCCTAACTATTCAATTCTTTTATAATTTGAGAATGTCACGTTTTTCCACTTCATCCATGTCAAATAATTTTTCTAAGTCAACTATGATATGCTTTTTTAATCTTGAGATAAGAAATTTACCTGGATGACAAAGCTCCGAGTATATATGCTGGAATCATCACATATGAACCATTCACATGGCGAGGAGTGAAGTGATTGAAGGTCTTTTGCCGCCTTCTCCTTTTGCTTCTCCCCGGCAGCAACCACTGATGTCATTGTTGAGGCTGCTACACATGCAGCTATCTCCGACATGTAAATTCGTGTTGAAGAAATCACATCTTCCTCTATTTGGCACTCGTCTTCATGAGGTGAGAACGAAATCTCTTTTGTAAGTTCAGACTCAGTCCATATATTTGTTGAATCCTTGGTTCGAGATTGTACATAACATGCAGCAGATGCTGCAATATCATGATATGCAGCTGGTGATCGAGGGTGTAGTTTCTGTGTAGAATTTCCTGCTGATTCTGATCCAGGAAGATCTGTAACAAGCAATCTCGTGGAATCCTGGTCGATTTTATCTTTAAGAGCTGCTGCTTCTGCCTTCTTTTCCAGTGACGATGTAACAAAGTCCAGGCCATAACATCTCTTCAGATCCTCAGTCTGCATGATATGGAACAATATTATTGAGGTATGGTAGCACAATTTTTTTTTTCATTATGTTTTTTTTTTCTCGTTTTGAAGCTCTTGTTGTCTGAGAAATTCTTTCAGTTGAGAAAGTTCGCTCATTTACACAATACCTTGATATCTTCGATCACATAAGCCATGTTGCACAAGAAAGACAGCTGCGCATAAAGCTTAGTATCAGACCTCGAAATGTCCCTCAACAATGAGGAGAAAACATCTCTATCGATAGTAATAGCCTCTCCTTCTGCATCATCTTCGTATTCCACTTCACAGCCTCCCTCTTCATCACAACCATCATTGTCTTCACCGACATATTCCTCATCCTTCTCTTGTGTCTCTTTCCATTTGTTCCGTAGCTCCATGAGCCTCTCGATCCAGTTCGCCCTCTTCTTCCCACCATCGACCTCTATCTCCTCATGATCAGGATCATTATCTCCATTGACATCAATGTCTTTATTCGTGTCTAGATAAAAAAGAAATGACCTCAACGAATCCGGAATCATGGCACTCGATAACTGGATGTTGAAGAACCCTGATCGACTATTCTTTAGCTTTGGTTCCATAGCTGACGCCCTCACCCGGCTGATAGAACAACAAAGGTGGTTTTCGGAATATGATCTTCGTAATCCAGTTTTTCCAAGCAATTCATTGCTCGAAAACGACCGCCAAAGCATTTGGCTTGCGTTGTTCACATCTCTTGTCGTGGGATTTGTAACCGGAGACAAAGAGCATGCCATGACTGCGACTCTTTCCTCACAAGGGAGTCGAGTAGCTAGTGTTCCAAATTACCTACAAAACTGAGAAAAAAGAGTTTCTTCTGAGACCAAAATTGTACATGGTTTTAAAGAAGCTACATAGTGACAAAAATCCCACCTTGTTTGCAACGAGGAGATTGAAAAAGATACCATTTCCCAACCGTTAAAGACATTTAAAAAAATAATAATAAAAAATTGAGGCTGAAGAGAGAAATTCATTAATTTATCTATTTACGAAACAGAAGTAAAGGGGATGTGATTTGACTAAAATGCCCAGAACATCCTAATTAACAATATGATCTGTGAGAGAGAGGTCTTTTGGTAACTTCATTCAGATTATTGATTATAAATGGAAATAAAATAGCAGTCTCGATCTGGAAAGCTTTGTGGTTGTCACATGTCTGCTTCCTTTTAACTTTGTTAGTATCAATTCCTTCATTAATCCAACCGCAATTTTGGTTTTTAGGTTTGACAAAAACTTTATAGTCGGCTAGCAAGAAATCTCGCCAAATATTTCATTACCAATTTTACAAGCAGAAGTAATTATGTCTAAAAATATGTGTACACCCAGCGGTTTGAACAGAAACATTAATATGTTTTTTTTAATAAAAACAAAATGTATTTTTTAAAAATAATCTTCCCATGTTTGATTTCATTCGACATATACTAACGTGATATTAGCCTATCCTCGTTTTCATTATAAACTTATATATAATAATAATAATAACAACATATAGTTGTTTTTATTTGAATAAATTAACCTTCCAACTAACGTTCTAAACTAAGATCCTTTATCTGTGTATCCGTCCCTCAACCCCAATTAAATACTAACCCATGGCCTATGCGGAGGAGGCTTGACCATTTAAACTAAAATACCTTTCATTGGTCGGATAAGACAGGAGACCCGTCTTAATTACTACAACACATTATTTTAATATCTTCATTGGATTATTTTCATGACAAAAAAAAAAAGGAAGAAAAAAAAAACAATCGTTATACTAGTAAATTGATATATAATTAACGATCTTAAACTTGTCCTACTCCAACACATATAGCCCTCCCCCCATTTCTTGATCTGCTCTGATCGAATTCATTGAGGCATTAAAAATGGCGAGGCGATCCTAATACGTGCCCCCAATAACGTTCAGTACTGGAACACGCTTTTTGGTGGTGCAAACCCAACAACAAAAGTATATTCTTAATCCAAGATGTAAAATCTTCGCCTTGTTAGAGATTAATTAAGATTATGTATAAGTACTACAAAAGGTATTAAGTATTAATGCTAACTTACTTTAAGAAAAAATATTTTGGTCATATTTAATAACCCAAAGAAAGAGAGCGAGAGAAACTATTTGAAAGTATATGATTTATAATTTATACCTGGAGGCTGGAAAGTCGAAACAGATGGAACAATTTAATATCAAGAAAATGGAGAAGTTCGTCGTCTTCCTCCCCTCGTCTGCTGTTCGTCATATCTATATAATAATTGCATCAAATGAACTGAAAGAAAGCCTCAAAGATTAATGAAGAAAACACGATTTTGAACACGAAGTCGTCATTAGTCATTACGCATGTGTGTGTGCAGTGGGGGTATTTTGTTTGATCTTTGCATGCAGAGATACACAGTTCTTTATGTGTGTGTTCTTGTATGAGATCCGGAGATGGAGAATATTAATATATGCTATATAAAACTCACACACACATTCATTCTTGATTTTGCCATTACGAAGTTCTCCATATCAGTTGGTCATTTATCGTTTCATTTGACCGATATATACTTAGATCATCACGCCGAGGGCATTTTGGTCACGGAATTTGACATCTCGCAGAGGAGGGCACGCACGGAAAGGAAGTGGGTTGGGGGTAGGTACAGAGGCTGCAGCTTTTGGCAGACAAATGTGCGGTTGCATGAAATCAAGGAGAACACTTCGCGACACACGGATAGTCTGTGCAATTCTTCTTCAACCACTTAATTCTTTCAGCAAAATTAAGAAGAAAAAATTGACGGGTTACTCGGCCCATTTAATATGGGGAAATTTTTTAAATAACTCTGTGAGTCGACTTGTCTGCAATGGATCAGTTGTCGGCCTATTGAAAAACCTTGACGAGAAAACAAAACGCTCACAATCCGAGGGGCCTGTGACTTTTTAAATTAAGGCCCAGTTATATTATTAGTATGAATTCATAAGCCCATTCACATTCAAGAACCAAATACAGTTGCCGACAAGTGTTATTTATTTATCTGAGTATAATTTTTTCGAAAATAAAGTTTTACTCTTTCAGTTCGAATTCGAGGGCTTGTAAGTGTTATTACTTGAATATAATGGTGGTTTTGTAGGTCAAGAGATATTCAAGTCCATATATAGAGCGGTTCATTTCCGGGAATATTGAGCCCTTACTTTCCAATCACGGTGCATATGAAAGAAAAGGTGGATTGGGCTCGCGCTTAATTGTCAGCATGAGACCAATTAGCATGTAAACAAACAGTGGCATGACTCGAGCTCGAATCGTGTCACCTTTTGGGGAAATAACAGTACGACATCCGATGAGTAATGATCGGTACTAGCATCAATGATCATAATCATGCATTACAACATATAGAAAGTTTTCACCAAGAAAAAGAAGTGATATATATTACATATATACATAAAAATTAAACATAGGGAAGCTAGCAGGAGGACTGATAAATGCTAGGGTTGAGAAAAAGAATTTCGGAATTTTAGAAAAATCAAAAGCTAGGGTTGAGAAAAATAATTTCGAAATTTTAGAAAAATCAACTCGTGACAAAATGATCATCAATTTCTTTTTATTTGAGAGTCCGGCGGGGTGATCCGTATATGCAAATAAAATACATTTGTCTGAGTAGGCCTTATAAATTAAACCAAACATGGTTTGAGTTGAGTTCAATAAATTTCTAGTTAAACTCGAAAAGTAGGAATAATCTACACAGAGATAGAAGAAAGACAGAAAAAAACAGATTGAGAAGAAACAAACAGTAATATAGTGGCTAGTTGTCATACTAGAGTAGAATACATAAATTACTATGTGCAGAAATTAAATACACTTTCTCAACTTCTCCATGTATACTTTCCACAAAGAACGCGTTTTGTTAACTAAATACATAAGTGATATATATAGAGGATCAGATACTTGAAAGACAACCTGTGAAGGCGGAAACGGATATGAAATCGCCATAGGTAAAATGCCACAGAGAACAAAACCATGACAGATTTTGATCCTCCCCTCAAAGGCTTCTGGCTTTTAAACAATATATATTTATATTGCTGCACCAGAAACCTTTAAGGGAGAGGAACAAAGGCGGCCAAGGTGAAAAGACGTCGTTTTAACTTGGCTTCAGGGAGCAAAGGCAAACTTGTTAGTTCTCCCCCAAGTTCTTCTAGCTTGCCGTATGCGCATGTTTATAATAAAATATGTAAGTGATTGATTAGTAGCATGATTTCTGCCTACTTTGCATCATTTGATGAAGTATCATAGCATACAACAAGCTAGAAGCCCTTGAGGGAGAGTAACAATCACACCTCTGGACTCTTGTAGTAGGAATGAGTGAGTACTTTTAATTTGGTGGTTTGATCATTTGAAACCGAGTAAAAACCCTATTTATAGCAAAATTTCCAAGAGAATGTTGGGAAAAAGTGTTTTGTGGGACCCTAATAAATTTGGCCTTTTATTGTTCAAATCTTATAAGCACTTCGCCTACGTATAATAAACACAGGTGGGAACTTGACATGAATGGCTTAAATGGACGATCACTTTGATCCATGATGAGTTCCCCTCCAATATATAATGAACCGTTGGATTTTGTCTGCTTCGATTTCATATCATTTAATTTATCCAATTTTATTCATTAATAATTTAATCATGCCGAATGAAAATAAATTATATTTATAATGGTTCAATATTCAATCGTACCAACTTACCCAAATATCAAACAAATTTAAAAGTACCTCTTAACTCCTGAATCATGTCCAATGCACTTAGTATGTATATGTGTCTTCATATTCTGTCGATTACTACTCGTCTTTAAATCAATTACTAGCAAATTAGTCCATTCTACACAGGGATTAATGCGAGCCGGGTCCGGTGCTCCGTCGGATCTGCTATCAAGATAATGAAGGAAATAAGAGCAAGGAGATATATCTCTGCAATATGGTTCCAGCTGTAACCTGCACACAAGGAAAGAAACTCGTGAATGGGCGCCGGAGGGGTGTCCGGCGTGGCCACGCCGATGCTTAAGTCAGCAGGGTACTCAAGCGATAAAACCAATGTAGTCAAGTGATGACTGTGTGATATTGGTGTGAATGAATGAATGTAAATGTAAAGGGAGAACCTGGTATTTATAGTAGGAGAAGTAATGATGACCTCGTTCTTCGTGCTACCTACTGATTATAGTAGGACGGTTATATTCTGACATGTCAAATCATACACTAGTCACATCCCGCCTGTCTGACTTTGTCAACCACTTGGATTAGTGTCAGAGATAGGACGGTCGCTCACATCCAATTCTGCTAGTGTACTCGAGAGTGCGGTGCTTATATCGAGGTGGCCCGGTTAGAATGCCTATCGGGGGCTTACATAAGAGCCCGGGCGTCTGGTTGCCCGGGGAATAGAGCCCGGACTTGCACCTGTCCGGCTTCAGAAGAATCCATCCTGCAGATTGACCCTGATTTGAGAATCCATCTGATATCCCGGGTCATCCATGACCCGGGCTCTTACAGGAGTATCATCACACATCCCTTAAATAGTCGGGCTAGAGTCATACTCGCTGTCCCGATTAGTCATGCTTGGATTCCCAAAGAGATGATCAATATGGTTTTATAAAAGCATCGGGGGCTTCATGTCTCCTAGATATGGGATGAGGAGCCAGAGTCTCGTGTCTCATGGACTTGAGATAAGATGTCGGGACCTCGTATCTCCCGGACTCGAAATGGTCGAGGTGCGGAGCCCCGGGCCAGGGTGTGGGTCCCTGGACTTAAGAGATAACCAAGGTGTGGAGCCCTGGCCTTCATGAATGGTCGAGGTGCGGGGCCCCGAGCCAGGTTTGAGAACCCTGGGCTTATAAATAACCAAGGTGCGGAGCCTTGGGCCGGGGAACATGTCCCGGAACTTGGGAATGGTCGAGGTGCGGAGCCCTGAGCCAGGTTTGAAATCCTGGGCTTATGAATAACCAAGGTGCGGAGTCTTGGGCCGGGGAACATGTCCCGGGACTTGGGAATGGTCGAGGTGCGGAGCCCCGAGTAAGGTTTGAGAACCCTGGGCTTATAAATAACCAAGGTGTGGAGCCTTGGACTTAGCAGATGGCCGAGGTTCGGGTCCCCGGGCCAGGCTACGGAGCCCTGGACTTAGCAGATGGCCGAGGTTCGATCTTCGGGCCAGGGTACGGAGCCCTGGACTTAGCAGATGGCCGAGGTTCGGGTCACCGGGCCAGGGTACGGGTCCTTGAACTTAATAGATAACCAAAGTGTGGAGCCCTGACCTTCATGAATGGTCGAGGTGCGGAGCCCCGAGCCAGGGGACGGGTCCCTGGACTTAATGAGCAGCCAGGGTATGGAGCCCTGGGTCTTGGAGTGGTCGAGATGCGGAGCCCCGAGCCAGGGTGCGGAGCCCTGGACTTAAGATAATGTGCCGGGACCTCGTGTCTCCCGGACTTAAGATAAGATGCCGGGGCCTCATGCCTCCCGGACTTAAGATAAGGTGCCGGGGCCTCATATCTCCCGGACTTAGGGGCCTCATATCTCCCGGACTTAAGATAATGTGCCGGGGCCTCGTGCCTCCCGGACTTTAAAAGATTTTTGCTTCTCCTGCTATATTAGTTTTATTAAAAACCAAATCACTAACCTGGAAATACTGAATCTAAATTCATTTCCGATAGAGTGAAACTTCTCTAGTTGAGCTAAATTAGGTGACTAATATAGCTGTATGTTGCTGAGTACATAGCAAATGCTCTTCATGCCAATCCGGGATAGCTGCTGAGCTTTGAGCCCATATGAAATCTACATATAAGATCTGAGTACCGAGCTGGTCGGACTTGTATGTTTGCCAAGCAGAGTTGGGCTTATTTTTGAATGGAAACCCTATCTACGTCTTGAGCTCAAATTCCCACAGACGGCGCCAATGATGCGATCCGGGCGAAATGGACGAGCCGGGTCCGGTGCTCCGCCGGATCTGCTATCAAGATAATGAAGGAAATAAGAGCAAGGAGATATATCTCTGCAATATGATTCCAGCTGTAACCTGCACACAAAGAAAGAAACTCGTGAATGGGCGTCGGAGGGGTGTCCGGCGTGGCCACTCCGATGCTTAAGTCAGCAGAGTACTCAAGCGATAAAACCAATGTAGTCAATTGATGACTGTGTGATATTGGTGTGAATGAATGAATGTAAATGTAAAGGGAGAACCTGGTATTTATAGCAGGAGAAGTAATGATGACCTCGTTCTTCGTGCTACCTACTAATTATAGTAGGACGGCTACATTCTGACATGTCAAATCATACACTAGTCACATCCCGTCTGTCTGACTTTGTCAACCACTTGGATTAGTGTCAGAGATAGGACGGTCGCTCACATCCAATTCTGCTAGTGTACTCGAGTGCGGTGCTTATATCGAGGTGGCCCGGTTAGAATGCCTATCGGGGGCTTATATAAGAGTTCGGGCGTCTGGTTGCCAGGGGAATAGAGCCCGGACTTGCACCTGCCCGGCTTCAGAAGAATCCATCCTGCAAATTGACCCTGATTTGGGAATCCATCTTATATCCCGGGTCATGGAGGGGTATCAGGGATCATTCTTTCCTGATAATTCATCTTCTTCTCCCGGAGAAGATATAAATGTTGGAAATTTGAATCAAATTTAGAGTTTGAACAAAAATTATGTCTCATGAATGTGGGAGTGTCTTTTGGCTCTCAACATTCTTGGGTTAGTTGTGGCTCATTATTGTGGAAGTGTCTTTTGACTTTCCGCATTATTGAGTTAATTGAAGACTTTTGGCTCTTCATATTCTTGAGATAATGGGAATATAAATTGAGTTAATTAATCTTGCACGACTCTTGGTGTGCATTTTGAGGCTTATAAATAGTGTGTTCATTTTCTTATTTCAAAAACATGAAAATCTTATCTCTTTCAAGCATTCTTCTTCCATTTCATATTGTTAGCTTTCCATTTGGCCTCCGTTAAATTTCGGTGATAAAGTGAAGGTACGTTTTCAGTTCGCCGTAGTTGTGCCTCGTGCTAAGCCACTGCTGGTTGTTCTGTTGTATCATGAGAAACAGACGTCCAAGACGATCCTCGAAGCACATACAGGAGGAGACAAATCTGGTTTAAGTATACTGTACTTCGTACAGACCTCGGTTTGTTTTACTTTAAGCTTTACTCTACTGTGTTTTCTTCACCGTTTAGTTCACTGGTTTTTACGAAAGTTTACTATATTTCGATATATTGTGCAACAATAGATAAAGAGTCCAATTCATCTTCTACATATTAAATATGTTTTTCGGACAAAATTGGAAGAAAAAAATTGGTGTGAAATGTCAAACTAAAACGATTACTTCAAGTTCCTGGTACTTTATAATTTGGTGGAAACTCGAAGTTTGATACAGATAAACTAGAATATGAATTTAGTGGTTTGTATTGAATAAAATGCATCGAACATAAAGGTTTGCTATATTTTGTAAAATGCATCTACATATTTTCTTGTATCTTCTTATCTTCCAGTATGAACAAACAGAGATATATAGGGCCCCTCAAAGACAAAAGTCAACCATCCGAAAACAAGAATATAGCATCTTACCCAATCAATTATTTCCCACATTTGATTCCTTTTGATAATTTTATCTTCATGTACATTTCAACCCATTTCGAATATTCCACGCTACAACGAGATATACAAGTATTACATATAATATAGATAAAGGAAGCAAGTGCTGCGAAACATATTGGATTGCAGTGCAGCAAGTGGCCGCATACATCTCAAAATCCAAACATGCACGCAAAATATATACGCAGGCGCTTATATGCCGCAAGAATCCTCATACTATCTGCAGGAATTCTTGTTTATCGAATATATATCTATAAATTAAATTTCAAAAGTAAAAAAGATAAAAAAAATATATATATATATATATATATATATATATGCTGAAAGTTTGGCTTCAGAGTTGAGTGATGGTTCTGTACACTTCAGTGGCACCGCGTCTCATGCAAAGTTTGGCTTTTGATAAATGCTGAAAGCTACAGATGACCCCGTTGAGAAAAAGGAATATTATATAGGGGTTGGTGGCATGCATTATAAAAGAGAATTTTCACGTACGTAGTGCATAAAATAATAAGGTAAAATTATACTGTTTTTTTAGGTAAATCCGTGTTCTGCTGTAGAAAACGACCTGGAATTATTAATTCTTATATATCTATGGAACCCACAACGACCTAAACTTCGTAAAAATAAATAAAATAGGCAACACAACATCATGAGTATATATATAATATCTATAATAAAATTTAATATCATTAATTCATATTATATATTTTTTTATTCTTTTTTTTCCTGGATTTTTACCTGTAGCAGCAAACAATTTCAACACTAACACAGATCATAATAAAGCGACAAAAAGTTGTTGATTTTCTTTGTTTAGGTTCTGCGCCTTTTGTAGACCTTGAGGTCCCGCACTTGTATATATATATATATATTTTAATGAAAAAGGATGGCAATACTTTAGAATTACTATTCACAAATTTAAACACATAATGTTCATTAAAGAATATATAACATGTTTTCCGTGGAAGTATGTATGTATCTTATTAATCTTCTTTTGACAATGATAAAGTAAAAAAAAAAAAAGATTTGTTCAAAGTGCCATATATAATATGTTTGCCCATTGGTTTATTATTGTTATAAGAATTCCGTACACCTTTTTGGAAGAGGCAAATAGAAAAAACAAGAGATGGTGAATCAAAATATATAAAGTGATTAATTCATTAATAAATGGAATCAAATAGTTTTTTTTTATATAAATATTTTATATCACATACAAACGTCTTGATAGAATCAATAACATAATTAAGAAACTGTTTGGTTGGTGAGATGGGATGATAAAGAGACCATAATTATTTTGTAACTCAAATTAATGTAAAATTTAATTGAAACGCAAGATGATGCAAGAATATTGAATCTCATTAAAATCGTACCTAAATATATTATACCTTATTTTAAAATATTTAAAGTATTCTTAAAAAAAAAAGAAGATAATTAATGAATCAAATTCCCCTCATCTTTTAACTTGTACTTGAAACCTGAAACACGCGAAAAATAAGATAAATAGTAAAAATAATCATCTTAAGTTTGCCTATTTTGTCTGTTGATTATTTAAGTATTCAAATTTGTGTTTTGATCTTTTAAATTAGCTTATATTTTGAGTTATGTTTTGCTGAAACAGTGACTTTATTTTAAGATTGTTAAAATATTTTTACAACAATTCTCCTCCTCCTTTTAACTTATAGAGTCATAGTTGAAACCCTATGCGAGAAACGTGTGTGCCACGACTTCTACCTATGTCCACAATTTTCAGTGAAGTAAATGTTTTTTTAATGGTAAGTGTGTGTGTGATTTCTAAAAAAAATAATATATGCATTAATATCGCAAAATACAACATACCACAATATATGTTATGCAAATTAGTTATTATTTTCTTTTTAATTTATTGTTTTACAGGTCTCCAAACATTTTGTATATTTTTACAAATAGATTATGCCAAACCAAGATATAAAATAAAAATAATTATGTTTAATGATCCTTTCGACTTCTGGACTCTAAATATCAAGATAATTTCGCACACACGCGCTCAAGAAACAAATGTCACAATTTTTTTTTTCTCTTAAGCTATAATTTTAAATACACATATGAATTTTACCTTATTGATTTCTGCATGTGATTTCAGGTATTAATTTTAATTTGTTTCAGTTAACGTACGTACATGTTTTTATGCAATTTACCCTTAATGCCACATGACAGAAATGAAACAAACTTATTTTTAAAAAAATTTTATATTCAAATCTTCTTTTACTAAATCACCAAAAACTTTTTATATTTCATTGAGACTTCCACGTTAAGAAAATAAAACCATCTTACCCACTTTTAGAGGTCCCCGCCAAGAAATTTTACTAGATTAAACCCTTGCTAAATATATTTAGTATTGAATTATTGGTCCTTGCTCTTCAACTTTATATCTATATAAGCGGCCGTCCATATTAAGATGGCCAATATATGCCCTCCAAACCAAAGAAAAGATATCCAAAACAAGAAAACCCACCCAAAAGGAATCCCACATTCCCTCCATATGGAGTCAACTTCTTCACCCCGGCATGCCATCTCCTACCATCAGTAGGGAATAGGTATGAGATATTCACTCACTCAATCAAACCAAAATTTGAATTTCCTCGCAAGTTAAAGAAATAAGTCAGTGATACATGAGTCATGAAGAACAAAACGATGTCAGCTTTACAATGACCCTGTGCTTAAATAAAATACAAGGAATGACGAGATGTTAAATAAAAAAATTTATATCGGCTTTGCAATGAATATGTTTAATCAATTACCAAGAAAAAAGCGTACACAAAAAAGTGAAAAGGAGATGACATCCAGTGTCGGGTTATGGGAAAGGATCTCGAGTTCGAAATCCGGTTAAGACCCCTCCTCCCCAGACATGCATATTTTATTTTAAAAAATAAAAAGGATAAGCTAATGTTCCAGCAGATCAATTGAAGTCCTCCAAAGGCATTTAACTTGGTAATCTGTCTTCCAATTAAGCCTCAACTATTGGTGAGGTGGTCAAATTTCCTTGAATTAAACTTGGGAATGTTTCGAACACATCAACTCGGTATGGATTCACTTAGCATAGACCAAGTAGATACCTGATTAGAATACAAAATCCAAGTTGCATGCTTCTGTTTGAAAATTCCATATCATTGGTATGCTAGATAACCTGCTGGTTTTTACAATATCCATTAGAGACTAGAGAACCTCGCATTTATCCTATAATATCTATCATACTGGAAGAGGGAAATATAGGAGGAAGAAGGTGGATGATATCAAAATGCATATGACAAGAACAGCAAAGCATTACTTTACATTTCAAGACGAAACATATAAAACCCACTTGTACATCTCGGTTAAAATTTTCAGAGCTCTAATGTTTAGAGACAGCAGATTAGGCATTTGAATTGAAAGAACTATCTTGTATAGATGAAACATAGTACATAGCATTACAATATATCGTGAATGAGTAAACGTAGGAAAATTTAGAAGATCAAAACAAGAAGTGAATATTCATCTATTCTTAAGTTGTCTCTAGGATTTAAGTGTCCAACAAAGATCCACAATAAGAAAGATTCAAGCTCCTATGTTCGATTCTTTTTCTAAAGAATAACGTCCACTCCAAGTGGTGTAGAATAAAGAGTCGATAGCCTAGAGTCGGGCCATTTGGATGTAACCATGATAATTTCATTTTACCAACGTTCTCTTGGTTTGCCATCTGGAAACACTGGAATTGGATCATTTTCATCACTTTTCCTTGAGCCATTAACTTGCTTCATATTTGGTTTGGTCCGTTCAAAAATTGATGACGAATCATCTTCTTCACTGTTGAATTTTGGAGGCAAATCATCGTCATCACTCCAATCATCCTCTGAATCCCCATCCTCATCATCACCATCAACAAAATCATCAATCTCGTCAATTCCTAAATTGTCAATGTCGGACCATTCATCTTCCTCATCTTCACCTGATCCTCCCTCAGGTTCTGTCCCTACTGCTTGATCTGAATCAGTCTCTGAAATATTTCTTCTCGGGAATCTTGGAACATTAACAAGTGCACGAAGTTTCTCCTTGATGAGCAACAATTTGTCCTTTTCTATCAAATGAGAATCTCTGTACGCTTCGCGTAGGAACACGGAGTCTCTATCCCCTTTCAGTGATACGTAAAACATGTCCGGATGCCTTACAAACATCCCCCTGAGCTGCTGAGAGAATCTAAATTCATCTCGAAAATGGGTCAAATGATCTACAAGTGTTCTCTTCTCAACAGTGAGGCTCAAGATCTCATGAACAACACCACATGCATGTTTTTCTTTCTCCAGCGTACCAGACCTCAGTCCTGAAAATTCAGAATAAGGTGATATGTAAGGCATGTCTCTAAATTGACAAATCCTTCTCATCTCACCTTTGGAAAGGTTGAGCCCTCTAGGTAGCTTCACTCGGTTAAATTTTGGGGTCCGATCAATAATTAAATTTCTCTCTTCCAGCTCCCTTTCCTTATTCTCGTCTTCCGCTAGCTCTGCTGCAGATACAGCAAGCTCAGGATCCCAATGAGTCAACTCAAGAGCTGGCCCTCGACCAGTTGTAACAACCTTGAAATATTGTGGATACCGCTGACAAATAGTATCACGAAATTCCAGAGGCAGTCCCAAATCAGTTTTCAAATGTGCGATCTTCTCCAAAAGAATCCGTTTATCAATCGACATCATCAACAACTTCCTCAATTTAACAACCAACAAATCCTCCATTTCATTTCTGACCTTCATCTCCTCGAGGTATAGCCTCTCCGCCTCGGGTGTCAACTTGAACCTAAGTGAATATACCCCTTCTTCCACAATCTCAAACACAGCAGGAAACTTCTTCAACAAAGAAATAAACCGCCTCCTTTTTTGCAGTCCCAAAGCTTTCCTAAACCTACCCAAATGACGAAGTGCCATAATTCTATCTGGCTGACTCGTCAAAATCTTCCTAATTTTCAAAACTAATTTAAGCTTTTTGTCCCTTTGAATCACGTTATCAAAGGGAAGCTCTTTCCTCCTCTTCACAACACCCGCTCTTATTACAGGAATAGACAAATCATCTCTCCTTGTGCTCCACAAAAATTCATTCTTTTCCTGAAAGACTATTTTTTCCCCCAGAAACGGAGTCTTCCCCGCCTGTTTGGCACAAAATAATGAATGGACATCAAAACAGAACTTAGGCTTTTGAAGCGGTGTTGACTTATATGAAAGGAAAAATGGAAAAGTACCAAGTGAAGATGAAACTTTCTGGGTAGAAAGCAACAACTTTGGTTCCATAATACTCTCTAGTTTCTTCGTGGAATCAAATGGAAATATATCATAATACAGCAGAAGACACACTAAAAATTACCATTCATGCATAATCTACAAGAAGGAAAATGGGATTGATGGAACTCACGAAATTAAGTGACTGACCTCAAGGAACAAGCAATTCGAGAAGCCTGGGTTTACCAAACCCAAACCCTCCCCGAAGATATTTAAGTGTTTCTGAGTTAGAACTCAGACGTAGACGTACTCTAGTGAAAGAAAAGAACAGATAAGATTGGAAACTGGCGCTTCTTTTATATAGAATGCGACTTTAATTTCACCTTCGCTCGGTCTAAATAATTGACCCGTGACCGGCCCAAAACTTAGTTTTGAAAATTTCGTACAACCAATTCCTAATATACATCCCAACTTTGTTGTTAAGACCTGAAAAGAAATATTTATCCATTAATTAAACTACAATTTTAAGAGTTCGTGGAATTTTGGAGAAATTAATGGTTTCAAAAACGAAACAGTGCATTGATTTATTTATTAAATATTTTGAAGAAAAACACATTCATTTTAGCTTATTTTTAGCCCTGAGTAAAAATCCAATGACAAATAATTTTATTTGGCATGCGGTGTCTTTAAAAACAATATGTAGATAACAATAGGGTAGGGGGGTGCACAAGACGTAATGCGAGCCGAGCTTGAGTATCATACTACTTGAGATTAACTGATTGAATTTTTGTAAGTTTGAACTTGATCGAGTATTCAATTTTAATTTCGAGTTCGATTCGTGATAATATCACGTTAGTGCGTTAATCGAGCTCGTGTACGAAAAGTTCGAAAATATTTGTAGCATAGTATTAGAGTTTAATTTTTTTTATTTATTTAGACAAAAATACCTTTAAATTATATATCATTGATATATACACACACATACGAATCAATTAAAACCCGAACTCGACTAAAGTGAAGAGTCTACCTACTCGAGTTCAACCAAATGAAACTCGAATCGAGTTTTTCCCCAACTGTTGAGACGAATATGAATATAACAAAAAGTAAATAAAGGAGAAGAAAGAGTTGGTTAAGTATTCTTCTATAGGCACTATATCAGTTAGTCAGTATAAAAAGAATGAACACTCTATGACATGACATGAGAACTTTTTTTATTCATTAAATAGGCAGACTAAAACTAAAATCTCTCTTGAATCTGGAATTATTCTCTCTTCTTCCCTTACTTTTTAGGTGTCTGACTTACTCGAATTAGCCTCCCAACATTCGTTGCTCTAGTTGATAATCGACGTAGTTGAAGACACGACTAGAAAATAGTTAACACCATATCAATATCGATAATTGTGTTAAAAAAAACATAATTATATACTGAATTAAGCAATAAATATTAAAATGTGTTTAAAAGCTCTCTAGAGTTGGGCGTCGTAGACATTAATTATTCAAATGATCGATAATATTATAAATGTCTCACATTAAATAATAAAACTAATAAAAATTAGTTGCCGCTCACAAACTGCTAAGCTTATCTTATATCACACATGCTACTATTCTAAAGCTAGCATATAACTATCGGAAAACACGTGTCTGTTTGAATTTAATGTGATAAAAAACAAGGAACAAAAAACCAGAGAGGTCTGCATTTGATCTTTCCCGCGGCAGGAAGGTACTTGAATATATTTCAGGTTTCTTTTATTTTTTATTTATTTATTTTTTACCAAATATGTTCCTGACTTCTCCGAACCAACTCGCTCAAAATATCCTTGGCACAATCATTGGAGTGCAACACAGTCTCCCAATATTTCTATCCACAGTGGAACGTGTGATCCCTCACTTGTATACACTCAGCTCCCTTCTACGTTTGCACCAACTTACCCCGACTCAATATCACCACCGACTTGCCAAATATCCGATTGCACAGCACATGAACTCCAAAAACATCAGACTAGCTGTTACTGTCTATCTTACGCTTCTCATGGTTCCTAGAGCTTAAAGGATTGAAAATACAGTGATTCAGATCGTGTCATGGAGGCCCTTAATGCAGTTGGCTTGACTCCAATTTCGGTTCTTGCTAAAAGATCGGGGCCCAGAAAAAATCTGTCGCCGGTCATCGTTTCCCCATTCAAGAATCAATCCTTCTCTGTTTCAAGATGTATGGCGGGGGTTCTAGTACTTTTATCTTCGGCTATGGGTACTGATATTGCAAGAGCATTGGCATATGATGAAGCTCTTCAGCAATCCGTGAGCAGTTTGGCCCCCGATATTGATTTCAGTGGAGTTATTGACAGTGTTACCAATTTTGCCACTGAGAATCCCACTATCGTTGGCGTCGGAGTGGTGTTCCTGGCGTTGCCCGTGGTGGTTTCTCAGCTGCTCATCAAATCCAAGAATTGGGGAGTGGAGAGTGCAAAGACTGCTTATGCGAAGTTGGGTGACGATGATAAGGCTCAATTACTTGATATACGAGCACCGCAGGATATTAAGCAAGTGGGGAGCCCGGATATCCGAAGTTTCAAGAAGAAGCCGGTGGCTGTGGTGTATAATAAAGGTCAAGACAAGTCCGGGTTCTTGAAAAAGCTGTCTTTGAAGTTTAAAGAACCTGAAAGCACCCCATTGTTGATACTCGATAAGTAAGAACTGTGACCTGTTTCGTGTTTTAGTTCTTGATCTGAAAGTTCACAACTTTCAGTCCATTGTTTATCATACTTTGTTATGCTGTATTTAAATTCTTAAAGATAGGACTATAATGCCGGGAGATGATCTAGCGTGCGCGAGTAGGGCTAGCTATTAGCTACTCAAATAAACAAAAGAATTCATATTTGATACTGCTCGACAAAGTTCATAGTCTGCTGCCACTTATAGCCTATAGGCATCGTTATTTGTTGGTATCATCTCATTGTGATCGACTCTTCATAGATAATGCGAACACCATTTGTGCCATTGGCCAAGTTCTTGATTTGTGTGGATCATAAATCATTGATGAAGAATGGAATTTTATTAAATAATTAACTACTTTGTACTAGTGTTTAACCTTCACATTGTGGGTGTTTCGGGCTCAAGTGATACGCAGTTGCAACTTGCAAGTACAATGGCCCAATATCAGCCCAGTTTGATGCTTTTTAAATTATGATGAAGCAGGTTCGAGGGAGACTCTGAACTTGTAGCAGAGCTGGTTACGGCAAATGGATTTAAATCTGCTTATGCAATCAGAGATGGTGCAGAAGGATCGAGAGGATGGACGGTGCCTGCACACTTGTTCTGAAATTTCATAAAACAAAATTCAACAATATTAGTCAGAGACAATGGTTTGAAACTTAAACTTACAAAATGATAAAATTATGCAGAAAAGTGGCCTTCCTTGGATAGTTCAAAGTAAAACGTGGAGCCTTGACCTCAGCGATTTGACCGACACCATTGGTGTAATGTCTTAACTTGCGCTATTTACCGAATATAATAAGTAAGAACTAAATATCTCTTCTAGTTCAAATGTACCATGTTCTTAATTTTATCCAAAGAAATGCTAAGACTGTAATTAGTGTTTTTGCAGGATACTTCTAATGCTTTGCCTCTAATTCTTGGTGTTGCGGCTGCATCTGGTATTGGGATTTTGTCTTTTACAGAGGTTCGGCATCGAGGGAGGGATTTTGATATTTTTGTGATATTAAGGGACTATTGACTCATCTTTTCAATTTATTGTACAGGTGGAAGTACTTCTCCAAGTTTTGGGTTCTGCTGCTCTTATTCAGTTTATAAGCAAGAAACTCCTCTTTGCAGAGGTCCGTTTGTCGATTAGTTTCTTGATTCTTCTTGCGGATTTTTTATTTCTAACGTTAATATTTGAATGTTAGTTCTTGTGAATTTATCTGATTATTAAAAACTTTATCAATGACAAGCAAATACAGCAGCATACGTTACTGAAATATCATACTGTTTATAAGTGAATCAATCGGATGTTTCTCGACATTATCATACTGAAACAAAGTTTGATCATTTTCATCGACAGGATAGAAAGCAGACTATACGGCAAATTGAAGATATTTTGAACTCAAAAGTCGCTCCAAAAGAACTTGTGGGTGACATACAGGTATCTGCCATAATGAATGTGACATTGTTGACGAAGGTTCAAGTTGTCACAGAAAAAAAAAAAAAAAAAACTCGAATTCACATCGTGAGATTAATTTCTTACATGATTTTGATATCGAAATCGTTTAGCAAATAGGGAAGGCCCTTCTACCCTCGTCTGTGACTAGCAAGGCTCTGCCTGCTCCTGTTGAAAGTGCCATCCAGACAGCTGAGCCCGTACTCGAGGGGAACAGCGCATCAGCAAAAGTAGAAGCAACTCCAGAGGTCAATTCTATCCCACAAGCAGAAGCTGAAGATGTGTCTCCTCCGGCTCTATCCTAATGTAAGAAAGTTAATATACAAAATGTTTTTACTAGTTCTTTTCGATTATTTTAATTCGATATATTTTTAATATCTTATTCTTACTATTCTTGTTGATGTATGCAGTATCCTGATTACAAGCCTCCATCTTCTCCTCCTATGCCTTCGCAGCCATAGAGTAGAAATACTTAATTGTGGTCGGATTTCTTGTAGTTGTAGAACATTTAATCCTTTTCATGATCTAATTAACAATATATATTTTGTTACAGCCAGAATGTATCTTATTTCTAGTATATCTGAATTTCGGGTTTGTAATCTTTTGAATGGTGTGGAGTTTTTTTCTTCAACAATAGAATTTAAAAAATAACGATGGAGTTAATATCTGATATTCGGATATATGACAAAAGTAGTCAAAAATAGAAGTCGAAATGAATTCATATGATAATTTTATAATGTGCAACGGTGAAAAATATCTTATGAGAAAGTAGAGTTTTTAATATATTGGATACGAATAACACAAAAATAACATAATTTGAAAACAATATCCGTATTATTTTGGATTAAAAATATTGGTAAAAGAAGGCATTCCCCCGTCTTTTCTTTTCTCTCAGTTCGAACTTTCAAACGGTAACTTAGACGGCATATCCAAAATTTAGCAAAAGAAATCATTTTATGTTTATTTTTAATTAGATTTTGGAGGAAAGGGAAAACACATGGCCAGAACGAAACACCCTGCTGTCCGCCGAACCGTCCGCCGTAAACCCGCCGGTGAGCATCATTATGTGCGAAACGTTTCCAATGTTGTCCTTTTCATTTCTAGCGACTTTTAGGAACCCTTATTCATCTTTAATTTTTTAATTATTGGTTTCTCTGCAGCTGCAGGAGGTACTTCAACTTCAACTCCTCAGGTTTGGTGAAAATCTCGTTCTATTCGACCTTCTTATTTTTCAGAAATGTGATTTTTAACTATGTTGAATGTTATTGAATTCTGTGGTTTTAATTTCCTTAGCGTTCCTCTAGAACAAGGGGTCATGGAAGTGCTCCAACAAGTGAGTTTCTCTCTGTTCGCATGTCTGTTTTTCTTTACTCGTGTTACTTTTGTGTAAGTTTAATAGCGTTGCTGGCAGGTTGAGTACAATTTATTTTGTAGTTTAATTTTTTGGTGTTGCTGTTGCTGGGGGGTGTCTAGGATAACTTATGTCTTAGTTTAATTTTTATGGGTTGTGGTGTGATACGATTTCTTTACTTTTTTCAGCTAGTAGAGCTGGGCCTGCACAAAAGAAGCGGCGGAACAAGCCCGGGACTGTGGCTCTGCGAGAGATACGGAAATATCAGAAGTCCTGGAACCTTCTAATACCTGCTGCTCCATTCATCAGAACTGTAATATCCAACATCATGTGAATGCTTCCTTATAATATGTTTTCAGTTTTATCTTGTGGTTCTTTAGGATATGTGGTTAGAATCGGAACAGGAGTGCTCGAGGATACTGGTGTTAGATAAAATAGTCAATATGGATTTGATTGGGCCGTTTGTGCCACCCGTGCATAACATTCATTCATTGAATTTTATATTGGCTATTTTTTATATCTTTTTGATGCCATGATATAAGTAGTATCATTCCAAGTCTGTTCTTTCGAAGGCTGGTTTGCAGCCGGGTAGATAAAAAAATGGACTACAGGATGTCTATAATATGCATGGTTTGCTTTGTTAGAGTTTGTTTTTAGGGTCTTATCTGGGTGTTTATGAGTATATGGCATCTAGTGATTGGAATGAGCATACTCAAGGACACTTGTCTTTTTTTGAGTAACTAGTACAGAGGACCCGATGGGAGTGCTTTTGGAACTCAATAGATATATTCACTTTATTGAATCACTCCCAAATTGAATCTGATAGATAACCACTTTGTCAGAGTAACTAGCATTTGGAATGCTTTTTTTTTTCTTTTGGATGTCATGAGGTTAGCAATATTGTACCAAGAAGGTATACAACAGTATAGATAACCACTTAACTACAGAAAGTAATGATTATTTGGCTCTGTCGATCAAGCAAAACATTGAACTGTAAGCTTACTTGGCACTGAAGCACCGAAAGAATCATGATTTTGCAAGCTTTATTTGTTTTTCATGAGATTTGAAATCGACCCACAGGACTTTTGTGGAAATTTGTCCTATATTTGTCAGATGGAAAAAGTTCAAACTTACTTGCCTTGTGATTGACTTAATATCTCAGGTGTAGCTTTTTCTCCCTCAATTTGGTGTCCTGTACAATGTTAATTCACATTCCACTGAAACATATGTTCGTATTTGTTTCCCCCCCTGCTTCTATGAACGAAATTCTTCTTATTGTGATAATATAGAACCAGTAGATATATATCACATAAACACAGACTTGTGGGATTATTCATATATATGTGCCTTTATTATATGACATTACTAGCATGAGTTTTCATGACAATGTTTGTAAAATTATTGAAAATCAAGTTTTGGCTCGAAATTCGGAATGTTAATGCAAGATTTGAAGCTTCATTTCCTGTGTGTTGGTTTTTTCTTTTTAAATAATCCTGGAATGCCGAAATGACCATCGTGTAACAGGTGAGAGAGATTACCTCCTTCTTTGCTCCACAAGTCTCTCGCTGGCAAGCAGAAGCGTTAGTGGCCCTTCAGGAGGTACTAATACTTGTAATGTGTTGCAACTTGATTTAAGACGTTCTAGCTTGAATCCTTGTGATATACTCAGGTTTTTACTTTTTAGAAATAAAAACAGCTTCTTTGGATGACTCATCTTGTGGCACCAATCTCTATAACATAGACTTTGTCCAATTTGTTAGGCTATTTCATTTATTCTAAGAGAGTGTTCTAGTAATCCAGCCAACAGAATCAAATCAAGCACAGGTAGACATAGTAAGAAAGAGGCGAAAATGCTCTTCTGAAAATGTGTTCACTTCTCAGAGCAACTTGTTAATAATAATTTTGGTTTTGATTTTGATTCCTGGTAAATTACCTCCTTCATTCCTGATGTTGATTGAGTAGGGATTGAGATCAAGGATAAGAGTGGGTGCGATATGATTTGGAGAAGGATTTGAAGTTTGAATTTCAGATGGCTCACCAATTTGGATGTATATATTTATTGATGCAAAAGCACAAACTGAAAGATGGTGAATTTGAAATTTACTCTTATCTACATTATTTCAGACATTTAAGAGTGTAGAATAGAATTTTCTGTCATGATACAGAAACTATTTTAAAGCCCAAGCATAATTTTGACCTTTTGATTTCTACGTATTTTTTAGCATGGCTATTGTGTGATCCTTTTTAGCTTGCTCTTGTAGGCCGCAGAGGATTACATGGTTCAACTGTTTGAAGAGGCAATGTTGTGTACAATTCATGCAAAGCGTGTGACTATAAGTAGGTTATCATCCTTTTACTTGTTATAAATACTTTACACTGATATTCGGCCTAAATTAGTTTGCCTGAAATCAACATACAAAATCTCAAGGCTATTAATAGATTCAAGCGCTTGAATAAATTGATCTTCTACTGTTTGATGTTTTTCAAAGAACTTATCATCGCATGAATCGTGTTGAATCATTCTTTACTCAGTACTCCAATTCATTTCCATTTTTGAATTGCTCAGTGAAGAAGGATTTTGAGTTGGCGCGGCGAATTGGAGGTAAAGGGCAGCCATGGTGAAAGCATGTCACCACATTACTGTGCAAGATTTGACTAATAACCCGCTTATTTGAAAATTTGTAAGCAATGTAGAATTGCGTCTAACCATTAGCAATGTCATGCACAGTTAGCTTTTACGTCGTTGACAAGAGAATTCTTTTTGGCTTTTCATGTATTATTGCAATGAGTGGGTCATGAGAGGCATCTTATACAACAAAAATTAAAGATAATGTAGCTCGTGAAAGTGATTCCTTCTTTAATTCTGATTTTCTCATCACTCTGTTTTCTGTACGTACACGCTTCCTAAACTTGAGGCGACACATTTCTTGAATGTAAATAATTTCTCACCAAACAATCTTGCAAAAATCTGCAAATACATTAATGTTCTCCGTAGCAATCATCTGCAATATGATTTAAATGCAACTAAATAAACGCATGGATTGGCCCATTTGATTTAACAGGCAACCACACGACGGTGATCAACCATTGCAAATAAATCTTGAATTTCATGTGATCTATTAAATTGTACCTTAAACCTTGAAGCTAAATCCTGTAGCAATTGAGGGTAACACTCGGTCCATGTTGTTTAGGCATTTTCTCGATTTAGTCACTCTTGATTTCGATTAACCCAAAATAAATTTTGGAATTTATAAAATTTGCTATTTTTTTCTTTTATAAAATTAAATTTTAGAATATCAGAAGCTTTTAATGCCTTATAAGATATCTTTAAATTATTTTTAAACTTTTAAAATGATCGAAATAACTGATTTTTTTTGCTTGTCTCAATTGGTTTGCTTTTCTTTCCAATTTTTTTTCCCTTTTTGATAGTTAATTTTTACAACTATTTTAAATCTCAAATTTAATTAAAACCTGCTACTCTTGAGTCTTGGTACACAATTCGTGCATGTAAATTGAAATTTTTTTATGTTTAAATAACATTTGTATAAACACAACAAACTCTTATGATACGCTTCCACGGGTTAATTTTGTCAAACGAATATCCGCCCTGATATAATTAATGAAAAATATTGTTTTTTTATGATAAAAGTATAATTTTCATTTTAAGTATGAATCGGATTGATCCGTCTAATGAAAATAGATTTGTGAGATCGTCTCACAAGAGACATACTTATGTATTACACATTTAGATATTACATTAAAATAGATAAGTTTTTTAAAAAATTTGATCATTTTAATATTCAAAATTATTGATAAAGAAAAATGAATATTTTGGTGATATATAATAGTTATAAATAAACTACAAATTAACAAAAATTGATTTTTATGCTATATTTTTTAATCAAATGAAGAAGTATATGAGTAATTTTTTTATCTATCAAAATTTTTTATCATGTCCCTGAAGTCTGGATAGACAAGTATAGATAAGATACTAAATCAACTACTAAAATATTCTATAAAATCTAAATAAAAAAAAATTTAAGATAAACCTGCTCAAGTTTAGTGACCAGCGAAATCAATTGTTATCACGCCCTGAAATCGAGATGCGTCATCGACGTTATTTAACAATTAAAATCGTAAAACAATAAGCCATGGATTATAAATTACCGCATCAGAGTCTTATCTTATCTTGTCATGTTTCAGAAATTCCTTACCACTTTTAATTCGAATCCTAACAGTGTATTTTCAAGATTTCATAGTATAACAAAGAGATCATGTGGAACGAAACATATACGTAATCGAAAGTCATGAAACGTGTAGTGTACGATCGAGTTTTAAAAAACAATAACACCATTATTTAAAACATATTTATAAGCTCATTTACATGTTCTTTTCTCGAAATAAAGTGTGAATGAATTGCTACTCGAAATGATATTCCCTTGATCCTAGAAATTGGCTCAAACAAGTGTCGAGTGTTGTTCGGAATTCAGTGATGCTTGGCTTGTTTCTTGGACGAAACTTTTGCTTGAAAATGAGTAGAATGTTGCTCGAGTGTTTTGTTATTGAAATATTGTTTCACGAATATGAGAGATTTCGGGCTTGTGAAATGTGATTTATGTATAGCAATTGGTACGTTTTTATAGAGAATTGGTATGACATTCCACTGTATGTCATGATCTCATGTCATAAGTCATTACTCTATGCTTATTCAGCCACTAAGCTGCGTTCTTTTTTTGTCATAAAGTCATGTTTAATTAGCCACTAAACCCCGTTTTTGCACCACTATATAAATATATGTACGTGGATTTTTAGGGTCTTTACAATTGTCCCTTCAAATTGATTTTTTTCGAAAGTTTTTCTAAAATATAAATATCATTATGAGATATAGCAATCATATTTACTCCGATTAAATTTCTTGGACCTCCCACAAGCAAATATATGTATGTAAATTGTACATTGTTTTAAATCACGAAGCCTTTATAAAACAAAATTTCCCGTTTAATGTCTTCCTATCTACCGAAAATTTCCCAACTTGAAGATTCCATTTTTTCTACAGCTAATTTTTTGCTTTGATCTTCCTATATGGACAGGTGTCGGCAAAATCAACCCAAGATTCAAGATGATGCGTGGTGTGAAGGTCATCTTTCAGATCTACTGTTAAAAATTTAGGTGCATTAATTTTAAGTGGTGTTGAGTTATTTGTTGAACTATTTTTGGTGCAGAGGTGAGCAGTATCGAATATGAATCCATAGACATGAATGAGCAAGAAGAAGATATCATTTCAAGAATGCACAGGCTTGTGGGAGACAAGTAAGAACCCAAGTACTGCATGTTTCTTATGAGACAACGTTACTGTTATTAATTTATAAAATGAACATGCATGATTGAAAAAACAAGACTTGAGCATGCGGCCGGCCGGTAAATTTAGAAAACAACTACTTCTTTCTGAAATTCAAAGATTTAAGTCCTTTTGCTTTGGCATAAACCAGACATAGACACGTATGTATATAATCTTCAGATAAAAATAAATCTTATTTCTGGGGTTTATTATGATGGACCTAGGATTCTTTTCTCTGACATTAACTGTTCAACGATCCATATTCCAGATGGGCATTGATTGCTGGGAGAGTTCCGGGTCGAAAACCCGAAGAGATTGAGAGGTATTGGTTGATGAAAAAGAAAAACAACGATGTTTTCATGATCAAGAGTAGCAAAGCTGGGATATCACAAGAATTTAAACTACTTTCTGGTTAGCATGCATTGGCGACGATGGAATATTGAGTTGATTAATTAATATTACTATACTTTAAATTATGTTTGAATTTGCAGGTTCAAGCAAGCTCGCTTGGACATAGATTAATTAAAGGTCGAATTTAAACTTGATTTCTTTTATTCGAACTTAAACATTAAATTTTATTGAATAAATATTTGTATGCATGATTCGAGTTTAATTATGAAATTGTTAAAGTATAAATTTTCTTTGTTCCCATTTGAGTAATTGGTTGATCCCTTCTGTAGTTCTGTTTAGTGAAATTAGGGTTTTCTAAATCATATAGATTCTATTTGAACAAGTACTTATTAAACGTTTCTATAAAAGAATATTTTACAATTTTTTTTATAAAATGTTTCAAAAATTATTTTAAAAATAAATATGTGTTTGGAAAACTATTCTATAAAAATATTTTTATAGTTGAAAACAAGTTTGAACAGCTATTAAAAAAACGATTTTTTAGTCAAAAATAATTAGAGAACACTTTTCTAAAGATCTTATTCAAAGATGTACTTTAATTTTTTTTAACTAATAAAACACTAAATAATTTTAAAATACTTATCTAAACAGAACAATAATATTTTCGATGTAAATTCCGATCAATATGTCGATAATCCGTGGAGAATAACCAGTGCAACTATATATTATTTCAAAATATGATGTTTTTCCCAACAAATGCTCCAATTCACAGGTTATGAATATTGAATACTTGATACTAGAAAATATTCATTTTTAATCATATATTTTTTGCTTTGTAATTTTGATCATCTATGTTTTCAAACAAAATAAAAAAAAAACGCTCAATTAGATCTGAAATTTATAAAAACGTCGCTAATTTTAGCGATGATTTATTCAAATTCTGAGCGACGGTTTCCTCAAATTATCGTAAAATTTACAAATGGGTGTTAAAAACCATCGACCATCGCTAATATATATATTCAGCGGAATTAGGTGGAGGTGTTGTAGCTTTGGATAGTAACAAAAGCTTTTAAATTAATGTGTTGGTACCGTCACTTAAATTCATAGTACATAATTGGTTCAATTTTACAATCAAACCGACCCTCACCATTGATTAACTTATGAGAGACTAAGCGGACTGGACAGTATCCTTAATTTAAAGCTAAGGACTGAGGGAGCATACTGGCCTGTGGGTGACCAATCTGCGTACAATTTTTGTTTTAGTAACCTCTGTGGGAAAAACCGATATTTTTTTCATTGCGATTAGTGTCGAGTTAGTATTTTCTTAAAGAAAAAATATATACTCAAATTATGTAAAAAATTGAAGGATGCACGTGGCAAAAATTGAAATGTGAAGATATAGATAACTAAAATCGCAAAGAGCTTTTGATTGTTTTAATTTATAAAATCAGTAATATAAAATTTTAATTATTCAAAAAATTATAGTGTTAGAATCGAATACATTTTTTAGAAAGGGTGAATAAACATATTAAAATTTTCTTTTTTGAAAACTATTTGATGCTCAACAATAATGTTAACAACGATGAGCTATAATATCGATCTTCAGAGTGCAAAAGACAACTAATAAAATGAGTGGGAAAATAGCTAGTCTTATAGAAACTCGATGAATCAAAGTATTTTATGAAATCAGTGAAACAATAGCAAGAATGTAATTAAGTTCCAAAGAGTAGACACATGAAGATTTTTTTGAAAAATCGAAGGACATAAGTCCCGTCTTCTTCTATTTTCAGAATGTATTACTAGAAGACTTTGATTGTTACAAATGTGTTTCTTCTGTTCTATTTTATAATCACACCACCAAAACTAAATGTGTTCCAATATATAATATAATCGTTGTTTTAAAGTTAGTGTTTAGTTACATATTATCTGATAAATGATAATAAACATGACATCAAAGTTCTGTCTTGGTCCGAATGAGGATATATAGCGCATTTCTCTTCAGCATGTCTATGGAGTTTTGAACTGAAGAGTCTTCGTTAAAATAATAATTCATTTTCTTTCCTCGGTATGATTACGAAAGGTGTAAAATTATTAGACCGTTCTGGATCATCAATACTATCAACCAATATAAATATTTTTTTAAAAAAAAATTCCCTTGAAATCATAATCTCCAAATATTTATAATCACTATATAAATAAGCAAATAAAATAAAATTACACGCTAAGTTATTTCCAATTCCCAAACCTCCAATCTATTGTTTGAACTCTTTGATTAAAAATTAATTACATTCTTTTTTTATAAATTATTATTTTTGACTGATCTTATTATTAATTAATATTTTTAATATATTTATTTTTTTTTTTGAAAGATTTTTAATATATTTCTCTATTCATTATTTATGAATTATCTTATATAATTTTGATTGAATGTTATCTTTCTACCACATAATTGGTTTTTTTTTTTTTGGCAAGCACCTGAAGTATGCAAAACAAAACAACGGAAATAAAATTTTATTTATTTATTTATTTATTTTCGTCATTATAGCATTTACCGATTAGATTTAACTAACAATATAACCCAACTAACAAATAACCGTAAGCAATAATATTATAGACATAAAAGAAAATGCCAAAATTGTCCCAAAAAAAATGAAAGACGGAGCCTGAAACTCAATTTTGATAATATAGCATACCAAAATCGTAAAAACGTCAAATATAGATCGCAAAATATTCAATTTTCCTTAATATATATAGACTTATTTTTGACCGAGCATGCTAAAATTAACTTCTCAATTTCAAATTTCACGATCCTCCTATTTTTCAGTTAATTTTAATTTCGAGATTGAATATCCAAATTATTATTTTTAGATTATTTGGAATGATATAAATAAAGAGTGACCAATTGACAAATGGATTTCCTGTTGTGCTATGTGTGCATCTCTGAATTCTTAATTAATTCTATGATTAAATCATGATATTCAGGCTCTAAGTCCAAACATAAGTTATGATTAAGTCTAAGTGTCAAAAAATTTAGTTTTAACTATTTGATCTGACATTTTTTTTCATTTCAACTCCCTGAACTTAAAAATCCAAACATTATATTACATATACCTAATTTAAGTTTATTGATACTCAATTTAAGTCACTTGATATCTAAAATGCATACATTTGTACCTTATTTTCAACAATATGTATCTTATAGTCCCAATAATTGTTAACATTGCACATCTAAAAATTATAATTATATACATAATTTGATTCAGTTAATACTTAAAATTTGTACATTTGTGATATAATTTTAATGATGTGTACATATATTTATTGTTTAACTTTTCTTCTCTTATATGTGACATAAATGATACATCCAACTAAAATTCATTAATATATGAATCTCATTGATTTATGTCACAATTTCAACTTTATGTATCTATTTGGACTTAAAAAAATAAATGATAAAAATATGTGAGTTCAGATAGCTCTAACTAAGTTTTCTGACACAAACTAACTCCTGGATTAAATTTGACATCATGAACCGAATCAAAACTTCCCCATATATAATTCTAACTTGAGAAGGAATCTTTTGTTACAAACTTGCATGATATTTTGGAATTTGGATATGAGTTTGTAAACTTGCTATGGATATTTTGGAATATAGATAAGGATGCATGTGGTATCTCAAGGAGTGAAAATGAGAAGCAGAAGTATGGAATATTTGAAAATAAAATTTCAAAAGTTAATATAAGCTAAAGTTTAAAACTTTGAGTGTTAGCAGAAAAATTAATCACAAACTTAATTTTTTGTAAAATGACGATAATATCATTAACATATATAACATTTATCTATTCCGCTTATCTAAATTTGGATATAGATATCATCAACAATGTACTTATATAATTATTATTATATTTTTAATATTTTGTATTAAAATTAATGTATCTTGTTATATTACGAATGTTTGAAAATTTATATCAGATTAATAAAAATGGAAAAACAAATTATAAAATATGTACAAATGCACAAAATATGTATATAAAAAAACTAGAAATGAAAATTATATAAACTACAAAATATTTTTTAGTTATAAATTAATATCAAATCATAATTTTAAACAATTAACAAAATAGTAGAAGAAAAAGGGATTTCAATTTTACATCTAACTTCTAGCTAAAAATTATAGAAGTTTAAGCAGAAACAGATAAAATAAAAACATAATTGTGATAAAATACATAATGAAGAATAAAATAAAAACATAATTGTGATAAAATACTCAGAAAATAAAAACAATGGCCTTGGAATTAAATTTGTTTATTATTGTGATATTTATCGTCTTCTGCACATCAATATCGCCTACTTTTGTCGGCATGAAATGGACGTAACTTGGTTAAACATTTCCAACACGTTGTTTGCATTGGATGGAAATTTACGATGGAATATCAAAGCATAAAATTGTAATAAAAAATTTGATGACACTGAATTAAAATTGTGATCCACCTTGTTCTATGTGATAAAATTTAAATATTTAAAATGAGTTTATAATATATTACAATAGACTTTTATAACAACTTGAGTTAATCATTTTCGTAACGTGAGGACGACGAATACGAATTAGTTGTTATAAGAGTTCATTGTGAAATCACGCAAGCTCGGATCTGAACTCGAGACGTGACATAAATCGTCCAATCTCATCGTCCGACCAAACATTACTTTTTAAAGAATGATTTTTTAAAAAAAAAAAAACTTGATAGGTGAGATCTACGGAAAAAAAGTGTAGACTCATATGTATTGTTAAATGTATTCTTAGACGTAATGCTGGTGGGTGGTATTTCCTATTACTATTATATTGTAAATTTCTAATGTCAATTCGGTAAAAATTGATTTTATTTTCAATAAAAAAAATTATATGATGATTTAATTGATTTTAAAAACATTAAGATTGATTTAATGTTTCAAATTTTTTTTGTAATAAAGTGGTTAGCTGATGACGTTTTAATTAAAGTATATGTAATGCAAATGAAAATGAGAGGTTTATTATTATTATTATTATTATTATTATTATTATTATTATTATTATTATTATTATTTCAACTCGCTCATATGTCCATGTTGTTGTTATTATTAATATTGAAGTTCCAACTCGCTCATAAAAGCTCTGTCCATGTTCAGAGAACAGTTATGAAAAGACAAGTTGATGTTACGAATAAATAAATTAGAAAGACTGTGAATTGGCCCAAAATATTTATTATTTCAATTGAATTTCGATTAGTGTCATTAACCTTCAAATCGATGTCAAATTATGCTAACGGGTTCGCGTCATTTTTCTTATAAAAATTCAACGCGTATGGAAAAGTAGCAAAACACACACACATGTATATGTACATATGTTAGGCGAGATGGCTTATTATGAAGTCAAAATCTATAGTTATTAGTTAAACCGTAAATTTATTTTATTATATTTGTGAAAGCACGTAACATACATATTTCAATGTTAATGAATCGAGCTGATAGATACATGAGTTCGGAGATATGTGTGTGTATTTATTGGTGTTGTTTTATATCCATTATATATCAGTCTTATCTTTTTCCTATCGTCGACCATGTTCCCAATAGAGATTGTATTATCCGTTAAGATCTGACTTCACTTTTTTATGGTCCATCTAACTAACAAGATCAAGTGAAAATGTCAGTTTTTTGACGTACAATAACTTTCCAGTAGGTCATTCATCTCAGTACTACTCTCACCCATGTATGTTTAACCAAACAATATCAATTGTTTTTTTAATATTAATTATTATCGGACTTAATATGTTTGGAGATTAATAAATGGAGGTGAACATATGCTATGTCGAGAGTAGGTATTCTGGTTTTTGTTTTGTATAAGATGATCGACCGAACATCTCATTTTTTTTTTAATTTTTCAATGAGATAATCGACTGATCACTCGTACGAACATACCTAGAGATTTACTCCAATATAACATAGACTCACCGAATAAACGTCATATTCTTGTACTTGACAGATCAGATAATTGTCTTTCGAGTCCTCGGTAGCCACCATTTTTCAATTAAAAAATCAAACATTTTTATGTCAAAGGGGATCATTAGTAATCTAACATACATATAAATATACCACTTTCATTTGTGAATTTTCTTATTTGTCCTTGTTCATTTATTTTATTTAATTTAATTTAAGTTAGCAAACAAATTAATAGGTTATCTTAAAGGTTTTTTTTGCAATTCATTGTCCATCTTAAATGAATTTGAACATTAATACACATTCCTCTTTCTTTCCTAACTTCTATGCCAAAAAAATTTATTTAATTAAATTTTCTTGTTAATTTAAATTAGCAAATTAAATTAATATGTTTTTTTAGGAGTTTTTTGTAATTCATTGTCCATCTTAAATGGATTTGGACATTAATACACATTCCTATTTCTTTTTTAAATTTTAGGCCAGAAAAATTATTTATTTACATTTCTTAGTAAAATCTAGCATCTAACATACATATAAATATATCACTTCTAATTGTGAATGTTTTAATATACCATTATTGATTTAATTTAGCAAATTAAATCAATAAATTTTTAATGGATTCTTTTATAATTTATTGTCTATCTTAAATGTCTTTGGATATTAATGCATGTTGAATTTATCAATTTACCCATGATTTTTTTTTTGTTGCTGCTAAAATTTGTTACTAAAATTAGTGTATTTCTTCATAATTGCTAATGAATATTTCATATTTATATCTTATATTTTCTTTTATTTTACATATAAATAAGTCACTTTTATAACAAATTGATTTTAAAATAATAATTTTTTAATGGATTCTTTTATAATTTATTGTCTATCTTAAATGTCTTTGGATATTAATGCATATTGAATTTATCAATTTACCCAATATTTTTCTTTGTTGCTACTAAAATTTGTTACTAAAATTAGTGTATTTCTTCATGGTTGCTAATGAATATTTAATATTTATATCTTATCTTTTCTTTTATTTTACATATAAATAAGTCACTTTTATAACAAATTGATTTTAAAATATGAACTAAGAAGCATCGTATATTTTGTAGATATTGAAATATGTTAAAGATTATTTGTAAGAATATTTTTTTAACGTAAAATTATTCTGTGATTGCAATTTTGCAATACTTTTCTCAAATTACTTTTTTAATGAATTATTTTTTAATTGTG
>NC_133308.1:127080-130038 GCF_012295235.1 Primulina huaijiensis
AAAAATGATTTCTAGAATGTAAAATAACAACTATATCATATTTGTTAGGTGCAATAATTGTTTATGTAAGGTATAACAATCGAAATGTGACGTTTGAATTGTTTTACGATTTTAAAAGATTTTAGTTAATGTAGCATCGTTATCCTGGTTATAACCTTTGGTAAAGCGGCAAATGCATGATTCTACAATTGGTATATATAAGAGTCAAAGTCATGAGATCAATTCTCATATACTGCAATTAGTGTAATTATTGATATTGTTGGAGTGCAATAATTGTCTTTGTTGGATACATCGATCGAATCATGATGATTGAGCTACTATACAGTTTAAAATATTTGAGTTGATTTGTAATATCTATTCTAAAAAAAGAAAAAGTTAAACAAAATTCGCAAGGAGTTAAAAGTTNAAGATTTACTCCAATATAACATAGACTCACCCAATAAACGTCATATTGTTGTACTTGACAGATCAGATAATTGTCTTTCGAGTCCTGGGTAGCCACCATTTTTCAATTAAAAAATCAAACATTTTTATGTCAAAGGGGATCATTAGTAATGCAACAAAATAGATCAAATAAATTATGTTGATTGAGGTTCTATACGGTTAATTACAACTCAACGGTTGAAAATGAATGTGAACAATTCAAGGGATACAAAGATATACATGGTCATGGATGGATTGGTCGGAAAATTCAGAGACACCTCGTTCAAAACTTAGTTCGCCTTTATAATTTCAAATTTTGCCTGATATAAAATAGTTTGCCAAAAATTTTAAGTGGTCGAGTAGAGCTTGTTGAAGTATTTGTCTTTATTGATTAAATTTTTTAATATAATCGAATTTTTACGGAAATTATTGTAAACTGGATTGGTATTTCCAATCTTTCGAGCAATCTAAATGATATCAAATTAAAAAGAAAAAAGAAAAAATATTATCACACATCGGGTAATTAGATATCCGGAATGATGAAGCAAAGGGCCGCTTTTCCATCGGTGCGATCAGCCGCATCCTCTCCAATACGTAGCCCAGGCTCTGTGTATAGGGGGGCGGGAGCTCACGGCTGTGCTACATGGGTTGAACGTATGTCAAACTTGTAATCTAACCAATTTGTGGGTTTACTCAGATTCCTCGAAGGTTGTTCGATCGATGTTTGAAGAGTTGCATATATTAAAGATTCAATGTTCGAGGGCGTCTTTCTTGGATCTAATATCATCACTTCAATGACATCATTTGAAGTCGTCAGCAACGTGTTTTTATTTTTTATTTTTGTTTTGTGTAGAAAATAAAAATAAAATTTTGTATAGAGGTATGACGCGGAAGCTAAGGGTTAAAAGAATCTTTGAATGGTTCGTTTCGTTGACTTTCTCGCCACCACATTCCTCATAATTATAAATGATATATATATATATATATAAATCGAATACATATATTTTAAAAAGGATTATTAAAATTATAAAGCGTAATGATTGGTTTTATAGACCCTTAGCTTGTTTCGACTAATTTAACAATTTCAAAATTCAAAAGACAGCTACTCGTAGTACACAAGTGCTTGTTGTTTATTTGAAATTTTAGGCTAAGAAATTATGTATACCTATGAGTTGCCAAGAAAATCAAGTGTAGAAACATCTCTTATTTTTCGTTTGAAGTATAATAGGTAAATTATTGTGAATTGATCCACCATCTTTCTAATAATTTACTTGCGATGGTCTATAAATTATGGGCTTGGGTGTAATTTCAATCTGTTTTGTTTGATATATTTTGTAAAAAAAAAAGGTACAATTTGGATAACCACAAAGCTAAGATGTGGTGGCGCTTTGAAGTGGTCAGCTTGTCTTTGATCCATAATTCTCCCACCACCATTTTCATACTAAAATCCAACCCTCCTTTTCCACACCTTCTGTTCTTTATTATAAAATCACTCTCTCCCCCCTCCTTCCACTTATCGTTCAGAAAATCTTTCGCCATCTCCACTCCCAATTCTCACATTTATTAGAAAAAAGAAGAAGAAGAAAATTTGTATTTTCATTTTATTATTGATGTGATCTGGAATCAAGAAAGGTTCAGGCAAGTCCTTTACTCCAAATTCTTGATCAGTTGAGCCCAAAAACTTGTATTTCTATTCGTTATTTGAAATGGAGAAAGCGGGAACTTCGAGTCAAGAGACTGTGTTCAGTGAGCTAACTCAAGGGAGGGAATTTGCGAATCAGCTGCAGAAGGAGCTTAATCCCGCTGCTACTTCGAGGGAGGCCTGTGCTTTTTTACTGGAGAGGATACTTTCTTCTTACGATAATGCTTTGACTCTGCTCGATTGCATGGCTTCACTTGGTAATGGAGAACACCCTACAAAAATTTCTGTTTTCGATATGTTGGAGTCACCTGTTTCGTTTGAGGGTAACCACCGGAGTGAAGCATCGTTGAAGGATTCTAAGGATCAACTCCACGTTTCCAAGAAAAGGTAGTTAACTCTTTATCGGGGATTTGCATTTGGGTTAATCTTAAATTAATATCTTTATTTTGATTTGTTTCTTCGGCATTTGCAGAAAGACACTGCCGAAACTGAGTGAACAAGTGCGCGTGTGCTCCGGGACAGGAGTTGAATATGACGGCTATAGTTGGAGGAAATATGGACAGAAAGATATTCAGGGGACTAGACATCCAAGGTGAGACGTCATGTAGACTTGATGTTATGGCATTTAAATCCTTTAATTTAATTTCTTGGATATTAGCTAAATTAGAAATTCTTGTTGTAGCATTACGTTGATCGAGAGAAAAATTTTGTACTGATTTTACGACAACTTTTCTAGCTGATTCGTCCAATAGTTAGATTCCAATGCACCGATCACGATCTATACATGTATACGCACGAATTCATTTGAGTTGTGTGGGACGAGCATCAAGGCGATTCAATCGGTCTTGTGGTTGAAACTCATATTTTTCCTAAACCAAAAAAAAAAATCTATA
>NC_133308.1:130072-155269 GCF_012295235.1 Primulina huaijiensis
TATATATAATCTTTGTTCATATAATGTAAGTGGCCATCGCCGGATGCTGAGGACGTGTCCCAAGTCCTAAATCACTCGGGTGGCATGTCTTGACTCTTGTCTGTAGGGATCGGGGTGGTGTGGGGTGGGGGTAGGGAATATATATTGATTACGCTTGGATCGAATGTCACGCTGATTTACGTGTATCATTTTGTAGAGAATACACAAAATTCATTTCGAAACTCCTTATGTTAAACCTGAAACACGGAGTACGTCTAGCCGTCTAGGAACTTAATAACCTTATTTTCAATGAAAACCAGACCTTGAATACTTGGTGACATCTGACGAAAGGTGTCAAAAATCGCAGGGCATATTTTAGATGTACGTATCGCCATACACAAGGATGCCTGGCAACGAAACAAGTCCAACGAACCGATAGATACCAGTCGACCTTTGATGTCATTTACAGAGGTAAACACACCTGTATGCAGCAGATGATGAAGCAAAATGGTAATGTCGATATTAGAAAGAAAGAAGAAGAAGAGCGCACGAAACCGAAAGGGGCCCTTAAAGTTGAAACTCAAGAGAAGTACAGTGAGGAGGAGAATTTTCTTGATTTTTCCTTTCCAACTACCCCAGTTGCTTGTGAAAATATGGAGATGCGATTCTGTACGATACCTCAGAGCATCATCGAATCAAGCTATTCGCCTCCATTTCTGTCTCCAGCAACATCAGAGTCCTACTTCTCACTGCCTCCAAGGCAGATGAATGATTTTGGGATCGACCACAATTTACCGAGTTCAGAATCAGATTTTACAGAGATAATCTCAAATCCAACTCCACTGGCAGATTTCCCACCCGGTGACTTTGATTTCTTGATCGACTTTGTTGATTTTGACGCTCCTTTTCCTTGATTGCTTCTAATAATGCTACATAGTTTACTGCTTCACCGTTCCTTTGACAAAGAAATCATTCTTTTCTGCTTGAAGGATTCGATGATACTCATTCAGTAGTTAGTCTTTTGGAGTCATCTCTGACTCTTGAAACTAGTCTAGCGTCTAGCCGGTTTGAAATATAACTGGTAAGAAATTGAGTTTTTTTTTTAACTAATTTTCTCGGGTGGTGCATAGGGTGTTTGTGAAACTTTCATAAAAAACTAAGATCTATTTCTGTTTAATTTTCATCCCAGAGAAGTGTATATTTTTTATATTTTACGAGGGATTTTAGTGTAAACAACTCGAATTATATTGGCCTCCGAAAGATTAATTCGATATAATAATTAATTAATACTGGAAAGGACAAAGTCAGTGCATAAATAAAGAAAGAAAAGAGTCGAGGAACGTGCACGGTGCTAAAAGACAAGATCACCAAGTAAACATATGACCCTATTCTCGAAGTGGGCAATCCAAGTTGAATAAGTTTATAGCCCAAGTTCTACTTGTTTCTTTGCGTAGCTGACGCTATCATCCAAAACCGTCTTCCGATCACATTCATATTCGAAACCTCTCTCCGTAAGCAGCGTAGAAACCCACTTGGTTTCTCTTTTCAGGCATTCAAATCGCCTGAAAACAGAACAAATATAAATTTAGTGCGACAGAAACGCCCTCAACCTGCTAATGGAAAACAAGAACTATAAAGTCCAATACTAGCTAGGAAACATAAAAAAAAACTTGCTCTTTCTGGATAGTAAAATCTGGATACTTGCTCTGGTAGTAGCTAGCCATTTCAGCTATGGAAACGTATCCATTCGAGCATAAAAATCGACCACTGATAGTGTCTTCTTTCATAAAGAAAACGTGGGTCGTCAATGTGAACGATTGGGACTCTTGCAAGCAGCTCTTCTAAGAATTTCAGGGAGTTGTATGCAGATTCATCATTTGTCAGCAGCGCCAAAATTGACTGTAAGCTTCCCGGTGTGCTTGGCATTAGAGTTCCACCACCCACAAGGCCACAGGCCAGTGTCACCACCTCTATCTTACCATTGCCAGATCCCAAAATTTCCATTTCAGCCAAAGTTTTCGACAGGGTGTATTCCTGCAAAAGTTTTCGGTTATACTCCTGTCTTAAAACACATTCACTCAAACGTTGAATCGTTCACCCTCCAACTTCTGAACATGGGCGTGTTAGAGTAGATGCCTTACAAGCCAACTGTTGGCTAGGGATTTTATTGACTCAATTGTAAAGAACAATCTTTATTTTAATATAATTCATTATTTCATGGTTTGTTATTTCTTTATCTGTATACCCATGTTATCAAACATAGATAAAGACCTTGATTATACTTTAATACAAATGAATCGTAATTCGATGTTGAAACTCGTTTGTAAACACTGTATAATCTAAATTCGTTCCTAGTCGATTCAGCCGCCTAAAACATGGATAAAGGTCGCTTGAGCTTGAGACTAGCATCTGTGATGTTGTGTACTGCGTTTCTTGGTAAGGGCATAGAGATGTCCAAACATGCAGATGGGTAGTCATATGATGATTATACCGAACAACCCTCCCTCGGACTTTCCAAGTGGTTATCATTCATCGAGAGGATAAGTCCGTGGTTATGATTGTACACCATTAGTCCTTACGACCCGGGACAACACTGAGGCTCTATATGCTAGGGCTGTGCTTTGACTCGTTTACCGGCTCCAGGAGAGTCATCAGGTGGCGAGGTTGGGTACAATTGCGACACATATAGGAGCCAGTGCATTGTAGTTGGGGATTCACCGCTCACCTACAGGTGTGGATATCCTATGTGATCTAATGTAATATTAGTGCATGGAATCTCTGGCCAAAGTATGAGATATACGTTGGAGAAGGGGTTCTCCAATAGTACACGCGATGTCACTATTATATGTGTCACATAGTTATCGAATTAATATGCAACCCTCGATGAACCAATGGTTGCAGATTCGATCGGGATATATGAGATGAAGGGACCGTACTGTACGTTAATCATAATCGACTGGTTCTTGCAGGCACTATCAGTGATACCTAGGGAATCATGGGGCGATGCTACTAGACGCTCTTACCATGATCAGATGGGTGCAATAAAAAATGAGTTCTGACATTCTTGATCAAGGTGTTGATGAAAAGAATGGGGCTAACTAGGGTAAGCCCGAATAAGAATAAATATTATTATGAATCACAAAGAATTGTGAACTCACGGTTAGCTGTATCCCTGAACCATTGAGGGTCACACAAGCACTGGATCGTTTGTTCCCATTGAGAGGATAAATTCAAGGAGTTGAATTTATATTATGATATAGTAAATTCAAGGATTTGAATTTATGATAATTAAATTTTGAGAAAATAAATTCAAGGAGTTGAATTATGATATTGTAAATTCAAGAAGTTGAATTTATGAAATTTGGAGAGAATAAATTCAAGGAGTTGAATTTATAAAATTTGATAATTTAATTTATTAAACTCAAATGTTGAGTTTATTAAATATTAAATTTTGGAGGTGTTAAATTCAAGGAGTTGAATTTATAATTTAAATGTTAAATTCAAATGTTGAATTTATGATGAATTTAATTTATTAAGCTCAAAAGTTGAGTTTATTAAATATTAAATTTTGGAGGTAATAAATTCAAGGAGTTGAATTTATAATTTAAATATTAAATTCAAATGTTGAATTTATAAGGGATTTAAATTAAAAGTAATGGGTATATGTATAATGGACTTGTAGGAGTACAAGACCAACATACATATTAAGGTTCTTAATTGGACTTTAAAAGATTAATTAATTAATTAAACTAGTTGGACTAGAATAATTAATTGATTAAGCCCATTAAGTATTTAATTTTATTAATGGGCCCTAAGCTTATATATATGTGTATTAGGCTTAAGGTTAAACACAATTCATTCACAATTTTTCGAAAATCCTCCTCCTTCTCTCCACAAAATTTNAACAAACATCACAGAACTGATTGGCTGTTCATCCAACCAATTTAAACATTCAGATGAATTCTCAACTTCGGAATTCGAACCCATTTGAATCAGTGGGCCAATTGCGTAAATATCTGGCTTACCCTTCTCTTTTTGCTGTAAAGCTTCAAATGCACCCGGCTCTAGTTCTTTAAAGCTGTTCACTATAACACCTTCAGGCTCCGTTCTAAACTTATTTGCGAGATGCAAGATCCATTTATAGGCGTCGTTTTTCCTGTCTTGCGCTGGATCAAGAAGATCGCTTCCATGTATCGGGATGCAGCCTTGAATCTGCAACTTCTCCGGTAGATCGCGATACTCACACGACACCGTTTTATCTAACTGTGGCAGGTGAAAGAAAACAGACAAAGTCATGGCGGAAGATGGAAAGAAAAGGTAAGTCGGGATCTGGAATTCACGAGCCACATCAAATGTATCAACCGCAAACATATCAGCAACAAACGCAGCAAACTTCTTGCTCCCTTTCAAAGACCCAACAGCATCGCGAATCAACGGAACGGAGCGAGTGATGGTCAGTGCGATACGGGTCTCGGGCTTTATATTTCCATGATAACCATCGAAGGTTATTTGCGGGAGGATGATGTAGTCTATGGCGGGAGGGAGGGTGAAAAGGAAGGATCTCTGAGCATCGGAGAGGGGTCCGTTGTTAGGCAGGAAGAAGGTTGTGGAGAAGTGGTGGTGGTGGTGGAGTTGTTTGACGAATTCAACTAATGGAATCAGGTGACCCATGCCAGGAGTTGGGACGACTGCGATGTGCAGAGCGGAGTTCTCCATGGTGGCAAAAATACAAGTGTATTTCTGGAAGAATGTGTTGTGAAGAAGATGAAGTGTATGGGTTCTTCATTTATAGCAAGTAAATTGGTGGACTCTGGGCCACCCTTGGGCCCCACCAAAATTTTATAAATTTTTTTGTTTTTCCGTATTTTTTTTATTTTTGACTTATTTTTGTATTTTGTTATCTTTATTTTATTGATACAAATTTGAAAAAAACTTTTAACTATGAGTAATTTTTTTAAAATAATCTTCTGTAAATATTTATAATCAAATTTGATTTTAGTTCGTATTTTGCTCAAAAAGTAAAAGAACTTAATGTAAGTTGATTTTTAATATTAGCTTTAAGTTCCAAATATATTTTTAGACTATATTTATAATAACACACAAATATATTGAATTTAACTAATGTGATAATATAATTATGCAGTTACTATATATTTTATTATATATTTATTTAATTTCTATTAATACTAAAAGTTTTATAGAATTTTAATTTTTTCAGTATGAACTAATGTATGTTTATAATAATTGATTTTGAGAAAAATAAAGTAATGATTTTGTGAAATTGCGCTAATATTCCTTTGTGAATCATGTGATATTATATGATTTATCAATTATTTGAATTTTGTGCATAATGACTTAAATGATGTATCAAACTTTTTGTTTTCTATTAATGTCCATATTATTCTTTGATGTTTGTCAATGTCATTTTTTTTTTAACAACTGGTTTTAAAAAATGACGTGAACTGACTTTAGCTTTTGACCGCAATGATTCTTACGAGTAAAAATTTTGAAAAATCATTTTTGGAATTAAGATAAGGCCATACATCGATTCAGTTTATGGGTAACAAAATATCGATTTCAACCCAAATAACTTATCGAGCTGAATTAATTTAAAAAATCAATTTGTTTAATTGGAATTTTGGTTCTAGTTTTTAAAATATAGTACATGCCGTTCTTGTCAACAAAATGATTCAATCACAGTTGAGCACCACTATCGATTTGATGTATTTACAGATACAATAGATTTTCAAGTTGAAGAGCTTAATAATAGATTCAAGGATGAGACAGTTGAACTTCTTAAACTTAGTTGTGCTTTGGAACATAAAGAAAGCTTTAAGCAACTTAATGTTGATCATATCTATCGACTTGTTGAAAAATTTTATTATCTTGATTTCGATTCACAAGATTTGCATCACTTGATAATGCAATTAGATCACTATAAACTTGTTGTTGCTGGCCATTAAAGATTTCAAAATTTATCAACTATTTCTAAATTATGTCGAAGATTAATTAAGACAAATAAGTCAGGAACCTACGATTTGATTGATATGTGATTTATATATTTTTATCTACGTCGTTAACTTATTTATCAAATCTTATATATTTATTTAATTGACAGTTTGATTCATCTTGTTTTAACTAGTCCCGTTTCTACAGCAACCACGGAACGAGCATTTTCATCAATGAAACTTGTTAAAACAACTCTTCGTAACAAGATGGAAGCATAGTTTTTCGGAGATTCTATGGTAATCTACATCGAACGAGATTTGGTTGAAAAAATTGATAACGATTTAATAATTAATGAGTTTTATTCTAAAAAGAATCGAAGAGCACAACTTCGGTAGTGTTTTAGTTCCATGTTTTTGAAGGTGTTAAATATTAAATACTCTTGTTCTATGTTTTTATGAATTCAATGTTTACATATTTTTTATTTTAAATTTTTTAGTTAATTATTTATTTTATTAAATACAGTATGAGACGGAGCCAGCCCCAGGTAATTTTGAATCCTGGCTCCGCCCGTGGACTGGAGTTTCTTAGCTGGGGCCATGCTATTCTTAATTCTTACACATGTTACAAATGTTCATTTTTGTAGCAGATATCTTGCTAAATTTAAATCATGAAAAAATATTTTTTTATATAAAAAATCACTCTATGATATATCAAATCGACATATCTTATGAATATAGATCACAGAACCCTCGCACTCGCGCGTACACATTTGGAAATGATAATCGACTTTGCCCATTTTCAATTTGTTTACTTTTTTTATGCTTTCATTTTCTCGTGAATATCATCATATATTCACTTTCAAACCTAACAAAAAATAGGTTTATTTTGATGTATTTTATTTTCATATTTTGATATTTTAAATATTATCAAATATATTTTTTGTTTTTATTTATTGAAGGAGCAAAGTGTATTATGAATAGAGCATAAACCAGAGAAATGGAAGAGAATTCTTCTCTCTCTTGTATTCAACGAAAGTGATCAATCATACATATATATACATGAGTTGCAAACAGCTGTCAAAGGCTCCTAAACCAACTTAACTAACTCAGTGTGCATAAAGCTAACTAAGCTAACAAACAGAATGGAACAAGTACACGTGTTTAAAACTCCCCCTCAAGGTGGCTTGTAAAGGTCCTTTATAGCCATCTTGGACAGTAGCGGGGCTAATCGAGCAATGGGTAAGGGCTTCGTAAAGATGTCCGCTAACTGATGTTGTGAGCGGATTGGCAAAAGTTTGATAATCCCTTCATGTACTTTGTCTCTAACAAAATGACAATCGATTTCAATGTGTTTGGTGCGTTCATGAAACGTTGGATTTGAAGCGATATGCATCGCAGCCTGATTATCACAGTAAATGGTTGCGAGATCAGTCATATGGATAGAGAAATCTGAGAGTAATTGAGTCATCCAAACAATCTCACTTGCTGTGGTAGCAAGGGATCGATATTCTGCCTCTGCTGATGATCGAGAGACGGTTGTTTGCTTCTTGGCTTTCCATGATACAAGGGAATGACCAAGAAATATACAGAAACCAGTAACTGATTTCCGAGACTCCACACATGCAGCCCAATCAGCATCACAGAATGCTTTCAGTTGTAAGGGAGATGTTGCTGAGAAGAAAAGCCCCTGTCCAGGAGCCCCCTTTATGTATCGAAGGAGATGATGGACAGCTTGTAAATGATGTGTGCGTGGTTGAGATATAAACTGACTGAGTTTGTGAACCGCAAATGAAATATCTGGCCTTGAAAAAGTGAGATATAATAAGCGACCCACAATGCGCCTGTACTGAGTAATATCCTCGAGGGGTTCACCATCATTGGAATTCATGCGAACCTTAGGATCCATGGGTGTCATTACGGGCTTGCTGGCCAGAAAACCTGTGTCAGAAAGAAGTTGCAAAGCATATTTGCGTTGAGATAGTATAATGCCTGTGGAAGAGCGAGCAATTTCAACACCTAAGAAGTATTTCAGGCAGCCCATATCACGAAGCTTGAAATGGCAATGTAAGAACTGCTTTAAAGAATCTATGAGCACAGGAGACGGTCCAGTGATAATTATATCATCCACATAGACTAATAGAGCTACAAATGAGGAACCTGATCCTTTAGTGAATAAAGAGTAATCAGATTTGGATTGAGTAAGTCCAAATTGGAGCACAACTTGGGAAAACTTGGAGTTCCATTGTCTCGAGGCTTGACGTAGTCCATATATAGACTTGTGAAGCTTGCACACCATATGATTCTTTGAATTAACCAGCTCCCCCTGAAACCGATACCCTTGGGGAATGTCCATATATACTTCTTCACATAGATCCCCATTTAAGAATGCATTATTAACATCCAACTGAACCAAATTCCAATTCTGACAAGCTGCCAAAGCAAGAAGTACTTTGACAGTGACTAATTTTGCCACAGGAGAGAATGTGTCTAAGAAATCGATCCCTTCCTGTTGGTTGAATCCTTTAGCAACAAGCCTAGCTTTATGTCTTTCAATGGAGCCATCAGCATGAAGTTTAAGCTTATATACCCATTTGCAACCAATTGAATGTTTGCCAACCGGAAGAGGCACAATCGACCAGGTGTTATTACATTCCAAGGCAGCTAATTCAGCCATCATTGCTTGCTGCCACTCTGGGTATTTATTAGCTTGATGATAGGATTTTGGTTCAAGTGCCGAGGACACATTAAGGACAAAGGCTTTGTAGGCAGGTGTTAATTGGTCATAAGAGATGAAGTTGGACAGTGGATATGGTGTATCATGCTTCGAGTTGAGACCAGGAGCTTTCAGAAGGTTGCAGTGATATTCTTGGAGATATGATGGTTGTCTCAGAAGACGAGTGGAACGACGAGGTAAAGGTAAGGATGGGGATGGTGCTGGAATATGATCCTGATGAGAAGTGGCAATTGAAGACTCATGCTGAGCTAGAGGGAGTACAATATCCGGAAATGGATCAACCGATGATAATGTAGGTGTATGATTATGAAATGGGAACATGGCTTCATGGAAGACCACATCCCTAGATAAAAAAATTTGTTTGTTAGCAAGATCATATAGTTTGTACCCTTTAACACCAGGTGGATACCCAAGAAATACACATGAACGTGCTCGAGGCTGGAATTTGGATCGAGCCGCAGGTAAGGTAGAGGCATATGCCAAGCAACCAAAAACTTTGAGCCTGGAGTAATCAACCACAGTATGATATAACAGCTCAAATGGTGTCTTGCCATGTAACAGACTCGACGGAGTGCGATTAATGAGATAACATGCAGTGAGAATGCACTCGTTCCAGAATGCGAGTGGAATGCGAGACTGGAAATATAAGGCTCGAGCAACATTGAGTAAATGTTGATGTTTCCGTTCAACCACAGAGTTTTGTTGAGGACGTTCAACACACGAATATTGGTGTAAAACTCCGCGTTGATTAAAGAAATCAGAGAAGGCTAATTCTTTGGCATTATCTGAACGAAAACACTTAATATTGCATTGAAATTGAGTATCAATCATAGCAAAGAAACGGGGAATTACATGAGCTACATCTGATTTTGACTTCAGCAGGAAAATCCATGTAAATCTAGTACAATCATCAACTAATGTGAGAAAGTATCGATGACCGGAATAGGACGGTTCATGGAAAGGTCCCCAAATATCACCATGGATCAAATCAAAAGGATGTGAAGAAACATGATTATTCGAAACAAAAGGTAACCTCTTTTGTTTTGCAAGTGGACATATTTGACATGTAGTGGAAGGGCATGGTTTGGATGCATCATACGGCAGTGTGTTATGTAAGTAATCCAGTACCTTGAACGATGGGTGNCCCACAAGATTCACATTGGCCATAGAAGAGTGCGAAGAATGAGGGTGACTGTCAGTTCGCATTCGTGGCCGAGATTTAAAACCAGGGGGATAACCATGAATTTCATAACATGTGTCTACCGTATGACCATGAATCGCACATTTAGTGCAGTATGGACGATCACGCCTCTTGTATTTGAACTTGGACTGCTGATCCTGACCATAGGAAGGCAACTTAGAGGGCTGAGATTTCACAGCAAAGGCCATAGGCGAGTCAGTTGCAGGGGTTAGGCTTATTGTTCGTTGACGTTCTTCTTGAGATACCAAGGAAAAGATTTTGTTAATCGGTGGCAGAGGATCCATTAGCAGTAATTGACCTCTGATGTGAGCAAAGGAATCATTCAATCCAAGTAAAAACATCATGATGTGCTCTTGATGATGAAAAGAGGCTAGAGATTGAACCCCACCACAGCTGCATTTTCCGCATGTACATGCTGGCCGAAAATTTGACAATTCATCCCACAGAGTCTTTAGCTTTGTGAAATATACAGCAACCGAATTCTGATCTTGATTATGATTGAAGAGTGCACGTCGTAACTCAAAGATGCGAGGACCATTGCTCTGCTGGAATCTGTCACGTAAGTCGTTCCAAATTTCAGCCGCTATATCAGAAAATAGAATGCTAGCTGAAATATCTTTGGATACGGAATTGAGAATCCATGAGATCACAACATTGTTGCTACGAACCCAGGCAGCATGTAGAGGAAGATCCGTTTCAGCTGGTTGAGGAATGGATCCATCAATAAATCCTAGTTTGTTCTTTACCGAAAGCGCTATACGCATCGCCCGACTCCAAGAGGCATAGTTTTCTCCAGTGAGCGGCTGAGAAACGAGTGAAATACCTGGATTATCGGAATGATGTAAGAAAAATGGAGTGAGCGGATCATCCACGACAGATCTGGACTGGGAACTCGAATCAGATGGCGGCATGATCACCGATCAGTTTCCGATTGCAAGAGATTGAAGAATTGACGATGCGTTCTCACCAGATCTAGGAATTTGGACAACAGCGGCAAAGAATTTCATCTGATACCATATTACGAATAGAGCATAAACCAGAGAAATAGAAGAGAATTCTTCTCTCTCTTGTATTCAACGAAAGTGATCAATCATACATATATATACATGAGTTGCAAACAGCTGTCAAAGGCTCCTAAACCAACTTAACTAACTCAGTGTGCATAAAGCTAACTAAACTAACAAACAGAATGGAACAAGTACACGTGTTTAAAAAAGTGAGAATCGAATTGCCTCGTTCACTGATCCTTTCTAGATACAATGATTGGCCGCATGTGTAACTTTTGTCTTTTAAGATTGCAAAACGGTGCGTTGCAACCAATGGGTACCTATTTCTTCTAGAAGATGACTATCTGATTATTAATTGACAATGTTCAAGTGTAAGTAAGCTAAAATAATATTTAATTTATGTAAGTAAACGGGTAAGGCTTATTTATATTTAATTAACTAAGGAAAGCCACTCGAAAATCACGTTTGTATTTCATGATAAATTTAAATTATAAAAGTGGGGCACAACTCCTTTTTCCGATCCAATACATTAGGGCTTTATTTGATTAGGATAAAGAACAAATTCTAAAAAATTGATTTTTGACAAATCCTTCCACATAGAGTACAACACATTGATAGAAGCCCGCGTTGATCACTTCTCGGCGATTACCCGAAAGCTGTGAGGAAAGTCGAAAGCTTTGCAAACCACAGCCTTATCGCTCACTCAACCACCCTCGGTTCTCTATCTATTAGGGGGTTAGGAAAGACCATATACGTTGTTGTATGTGTTATTATTATTTTTAATTATATTAAACAATTAATATGAACTTATTTTAAATTTAGAAGTGTTATTCGATTTAAAAAAATAAGTTTTGTTTAGAATTTTTTCTATGTAAAATATGGAGTTACTTGAGGAGATTTTAGTGGGGTAAGAAAAATAATTATGGAATTAAATATTTTGGTGTCTTCTAAAATAGTTAATATGATGACCACATTATTAATATAATACTAGTTACTTTGCACATGCGATGCGTGTGTGTACAGTCTTTTTTATCATTATCGATGGACTAAAGTGTAATTTGACAAATTATGGAGTGAGTAAATTGATATTTGAATTGTTGAAATAAAAAAAATAAAAATAAAAGTGTGTGTTGAAATTTAAAAAAAAACAAAACAAAACAAAACAAAATAAAAAAACAAAAGTGAAATATTAGTATCATTATATATATATATATATATTATATAACAATTAACAAAGTAGCCCAATTTTAATGCTCATGCGTGCTTTTTCTTTATTATTGATTATTATTATTAAATACAGTAGCACAATCTACTTTTTCGAAAATTCAAACCTAAACCTTGATTCAAAGCTTAAAATAATTGATTGATGTCCTTTTCTTTCCTCGCTAGATAACTAGGGTTCTGCCGATTGTTTGTTGGTCATCTGACACGAAATCTCATATTGGAGACTCAACAGTAACATTTTTCTCTCCCAACTTAAAAAAAACAAAAAAAAAACTAATAATTTGTTTATTGTTTATGTTGTTATGTACAATTTTTGGTGAATTCCTTTCTGATTTGTTTATATATTACTTGGCATACAAGTATGTAAAAATACAATCATGCGTAATGAGATGGACAATAGTTTCCTTGCAAATTGCGTAGATGCTTTATAGAGTTGTTTTGAGGTTTTTTGCTCTAAAGGTTTATACTCTTACTCCCGTTGTTTGTTAAGAACCTCAGCCTCATTGTATTGAAACGTTTAACCGACTAATAATTAGATAGTACAAATATTTGTATACAAGATTTTCTCCAGTGATGCCATCATCGTATATATGTAGGCTAATATCCTCTCCACACTGTTGTAAAACTTTTACTTGAAAGATGGTGGGTACAAAATAACATATATAGCCAAATTTACACAAAACTCGAAGAAGAATGGTACAGAACTTGAAGTAGAACCGCTGTCAACTCGAACGCCGAAGGAGCATTTCCATCATCAAGTCATTCCATGAGTCTATAGGTCCTGGTAAGCACCAGTGCAAGCAGTCATTCTGAATCTTTGAGTTTTTATCTTTCCCTGCATATGGATGGAACTGTCTGTAAACTCCGGGATGCCCGTCTGGTCTCAAGAGCGACAGAAACATTGTGTCAAATAGTTTCAAAATTGTCCCATTTTCGAATCCTATCGTCTCTGCGCTCTTGAACTCTTCAAGCTCGATATTTCTCAGTATCTCATCTATATAGCTTATCTCGATATCACCTTCTTTAAATGGCCTAGTCCTGTTACAGTAGCCACCAGAGCTCCATTCTCCATTCTCAAAGTGATCTGGGGTTATGGTTCTAACGAAAATATATGGCTTGTGATTCGAACCTGTGATGAATTTAAATGTGGAGTTCAATACCTTACGGTAAGCGTACTTGAATCCCAGCTGTGTTATGTTCTGATCGTTACAATTATGGCAGCCTACTACGGTTTTGTTCTCATAGTAAATTGCAGATTTGAGATACCACTTGCCTCCGGCTATTATAATGTGATCGAAATTGTGGTATTGTTGTGTCCACACTGTGTCTAGCTCATCGAGATGAAGCCGGATCATACCAGATGAAACTCCATTGTCGTCTTCAAACGTCACGGCTTTTGCCAGAAAAGGAGACCAAACGACTGAGACAGTGAAGTTATGCGAGGGAAACAGCCATCTTCTGTTTTTGAATGTTGAATCATGGTACACTTCAACCGATTGTTTGGTCTGCAAGACGATAATTACAAGCTCGCAAAACACTAAAACATCTCAAGACTGACAAAATAGAACATGTTACCCAAAAACACGAGAATGAACCCCAAAATTTGATTGAAAGTGGAGAAAAACAAACTTCCATACTTTCGACTAGAGGAAAAATGACAGCATAAATATATTCAAATTTTTCCAACTTGGACTCTCATATCGTTCCTTGAGTACATAGTAAAAGCTATTCTAACTCAACTACATTGTTAAGTAGATGATATCATTGATCAATGAGAAATTGTGTGAGCAGGGAGAACCCATTAATGGAGGGAGATAACAACTCGACCACACCCTCGAACAAAAAAATTTCAAATTTCACATGAAATCTTCTTGAATATTGAGTACCACATAAGTTTTTCCTCCAACAATTAATCACAAACAGGAAAAAAATGATCATAAGTAATTTGAAATGAAACTGGAGTTTGACAGAGACTAACAAACTACTTGAACAACCATTCGTCAAATCTAAGCCGCTGTAAATTAGACATTACACCAATGCCAGTGCTAAGGAGTAAGGACCACTGAAAATCAGCCAAGGAAATGACTATAAGTTTCAATCATAGATCTTGGATATGAATCGCCTCACATGCATGAATATGGAAAAAAATAGATGTCTTTAAAAGGACCCTTAATTAACACTCAACCATAAGTTTTTATTATAAAAGAAAAATCTTGATTATTGCCTCCAATTATTTTAAATTGACAGTTACTTTGGATGAACATATAGGACCCTCGGATCACATTACTTTTGTTAAATAATGTAAACAAAATCCAAGACGACAGCTTTAATCTCCTAACATTTATTGCCCAGTTCTCCAAGTCTTATTTGGACAGACATGATGTAGGTCCATTCAAATAGCAAAAAGAATGAAAGTACAACGTGAGAATTACTATTACTCGCAAGACTCTACCTTCAAAATAGTGTACGAAGATTAACTTATGATCACGGAAGAGTTCACAAATGTAAACTTCATAGAGTTCTGGTGCTTTTAAATGTACCTGCGAGAGAACGCACAGCAATGATTGAACATGATTGCGCATAATTGAATCACCAATAAAGGCTAGTGACTTGTGCCTCATTATATGGAGAAATTTATTCGGATCAAACTTGGGTAAACTACAGTTCCTCGGGTTCCAACGCCAGTATAAGTAATCCAAATCCGGCCTTCCGTTGTTTATACAATTTTGGGGAGACTCAATGGAATAACAGGTGGTGTTGGTGTAGATTGGACCCTTAGGATCTGGAACCCAATCTCCGATAAATAAATCGCAGCTCTCTGCACAAAAGGATATTGGACAAAAAAGATACCAAAGTTATAATGTATCGGTCAAAAATCAACCCAGTGGCATATAACTCTCAGATTCAAGAACTCGATACTCGTCTTAAATCTCTAGCCACCTAATGAACTAGGTGAAACCCGATATCCAGAATGCACAATTTGAATGTGTTGGTGTTTGAAGACAACTGTGCCAACAGGTACAGTTGAAACCAAATTTCTAAAGAGTTCGAGATCAAAGGAGGTGGGGAAACAATTTCATACGTTGAACAGAAGCATTTGCCTGGAATCAGTACATAAGGAGGCCAACAAAAGTATCTTTAATAAAAAAAATATACAGAGTTTTGCTCATAGAAAAATTTTGGACTTCGTCATCTTCAAATCACTCCTCAGTTCCAACTCAACGGATGTGCAACTTAACAGAACCGACAGAAAGTTCAATTTGGTGATTTAGACATTCAATTTGGTGGTTTAGACATTCAAGACATAAACCATTAGAAACCGATACACGCACAAACTGAAACTGAAAGCATCGAGTAAAAATACTTGATTTTCTCGATTTTTGATTGCATATTCATATTTTGAAACCATAACCAAGGAAATGCGCAGATACAATTTTTTGGCTCTGAACCCAGACAAGAACATACACAATTAACACAGATTGAAACAGGGGCAGGAAATATCGTGCATGGCTTCTGGAAATTTGGGAAATTCTCACCATTTTGAGAAGAGTAATTATCAAGATCCACCAATAGATCATCGGTATTTTCCGGTGGATCCGCCACTTGAGGTGAAAAATTATCGTCAGCATTCAATCCGAGCTCATTATCATCAACCACAGATGGTGAAAACAGTACTAAACTTGAAGAAAACAGGCAATAAGAAAGGCCCAGTAACAGAAAGCACACTCCCAATTTCACGAGAACTGACGAGACTGGGTTCCTGTAGACATTGTAGCTCAATTGTTTCATTCTTTTCTCACCTCTGGGACCTAAATACATTGATAAGAATATATATATATATATATATAATTCTTTGGTTCTCTGCAACAGAGATTGACATAAAATATAATAAATAGAATGAGCGGAAGAACAAATAAAGAACGATGAAATATTGACTCGTAGATTCTTGATATACATATATTTGAAGATATTCTTGAAATATTGATGATATAACTGAGAAGCAAAGGGCTAAATCTAATCTATTATAAAAAAAATTAAAAGGTGGAGAAATGTAAAAAAGAAAAGAAAAGATTAAAGTAGGGCAGTTGGTTCATCGTCACAAAAATTGTCTTCCAGGGTGCTTTGCGAAGTCTCATCCATATTCAGATCTCATCTGCCCAGTCAAACTAGCCATTAATGAACGAATCCCATACACCGCGGTGCACTAATGACAATGGGGTCGAAACGTTATACTCATCTTGTTGTACGTTTGAAAAACTAAAAGTTATATGTAAAAAAAAAAAGAAAACTAAGAGTTATATTATTATCATATAATGTAATTTGTAATTTTTGATAAAACGATAAATGTTCAGAGTCAAGATCACATATTCGATTCTGATTAATTACAAAAAGTGCAATTATTGAGATATCGTTAGGTGCTATAATTGTCTATGTTTAATAGAGCAATCAAAACATAGTGTATGAGATATTGTATGTTTAAAAAGATTAGAGTTGTACAATTATCACCAATTATAATTTTGAATTTTGATAAAATGACAAACGCTCCATCTTACGCACCAAATATTGAATTTAAATGACGTGCTGATGGGTTGGTTTATTTATTTCGTGAAATTAGATTATCATAATCAAAATGAACCAATTCATATTTGGTTTATATATATNCAATTTTTACTATATTAAATTTTTGTATAAAGTGTAATTATGTTTATATTAATTTTTCGTTTGGATTTTATGATATTTTACTTTTAGTTGAATAAAGCAATCAATTTTATACAGAATGGAACAATCATATTCATTGATCATAATATGAATATGAATACATCTCAATATAGACAAAAATAATTATTTTAGGAGTATTAATTTGTATAGTATAATGTAATAAACGAACCACTAATTACAAATAATAGATTCTATTTGAGGATTGTTTAGTTCTTCGAATGTTCTGTGTTTTTCGTTAATATCTTTAATACTCATGCAAGTGTCTTATTTCATTTTCAACCCTTTAGAAGATAGAGTAGATCTTTATTTGTGAAACGGTCTCACGGATCTTTATTCGTGAGATTGGTCAATACTGTTCATATTTACAATAAACAAAAATATGGTATAAAAAATAATATTTTTTAATGAGTGACTCGAATAAAATATTTGACTCACAAAATTCATCCATGAGACCGTCTCACATAAATTTTATGTAAAAATTATGTTTTCTAGATATATTTTTCTTTCGTATTATTATTTATATTTATGTCAGCACGCGTGTTTTTCGATATTTAGAGCTAATTTGAATATAAAATTGTTTGGTTTAAAAGAGTGATTTATTAAGCATTAATTTTTCCAGTCTTTATTTTTTTTTATTTTTTTGAAAACATGGAGAATTTCTAACTAATTTTGGATAAGGTGAAAATGTTATCACCCTTTTTGTAAAGGAAAAAAAATAGCCGACAGTTCAATTATAAATTGAGACCATACATTCATTGAGGATGAAATTTTATGAACCCATAATCTCTATCACTATCATCACAGGTGTTGTGGGCCTTAATGGGCCCTCTTTCTAAATTTTGAACGCCCCTTCGGCCCCATTAACAAAAAGCTAACCACATGACCTACCACCCATATCTCATCACATGGACCAATGGCAATAATTGGTTAAATTGTTTTATATAAATTATTTATCTAAAAAATTTAATTTTAAATACATTTCTATATTTTTAAATCACAGAAAAATTTCGTAATTTTTTTCTTAAATTGCCTGTTCTTGTCCCATGCATTGTGTGCATTTATATATTCATTATTTATACAAATCAAAACATTTTATGAATCAAAATTATATAAGATTGGTTTCATTTTGAAGTTTAATAATATATTAATGGACAAAATAACCTATTTCTTTATACTTACGTATTAATTCACCTGCCATAGATTGTTCTTACGAGAGGCCGTTGGAAGAATTTTTTTATTGACAATTTTGAAGTTTATCTGAGATTGTGTTCAAATATATGAATTTTAAATTCTTTGACTTGCGAGAATAGAAAAGTCAAGTGAATTTCAAATTTAATTCACTTCAAGTTATGTAATTTCAATAATAATTGAGGTATATTTCAAATATTTCTGAGATGATTATCATTTTAAAAATTCATTGTTTAAATCAATTCTTCCGTCCAAGTCCAAATACAACTTAAACACTTCTCAAAACAAATTGAGCCATGTTTTCATCTTAATGAAAAACTAGCAAATATAGTTTAAAGATAGCATCTTGATTTTGATTCAAAAGTTCAATGTCCTGCATGACTCAGTTCTATGAATTGATACTGCAAAAACAAAATGCTTAATTCTCAACGGAGTTCGATTACACGGTTTGCAGACAAAATCATTCACATTAAATCGGACGAAATTCTCGAGTACACAGAATCACATCTAGCCACAAAATCCTTGATAAAAACTGAAAAACAAGACAAAACATCTGATTATCTACATCTTTTCCAGGATACAGTTGCATAGTCGTGTCCTGAATCGATGATAAAGAAACGAGGCAATGCCGTTTATTTTCACAGGCAAGGACTGCACAGTGTCACAAATCCTGGAAGCTTAAAAAAAGGTTTAGAGATTTTACAGCATACATGCGAACATCATGGAGACATCCTGATGCATTCATGCACATATATACATTAGTCACAATTGGACAGGAATCAAAAAAATCATGTAATTCTCGTTGGTGTTTTGTAATCTTATTATTAGAGAAAAGAATATTGTTTTACGAGGAGGATTCATGCATACGAGTAGTCGAAATGCATACGAGTCCTCAGACAGCTGTAGGTTGTGCAGCTTCATTGGGATCCTTCATGCCAAATCCACGCCTTGCCTTCTCCACGCTGCACGATATTTAAGTTAGTAAATCATCGAAATGGTCCACGTTAATTATGCAAACTGTTTCAACTTATAATGATTTATTTGTTAAAACTATCAAGTAGGAATATTCCCATGAGACATCGTGACAGATAAAAAGATGTCCGAGTCCAAGGAAGATGCATTTGTTATGAGATGCTTGTATATTGAAATCTCCACCAAATTCAAGACTCCGTCGAACTGATATAAGTCATACTTCCACAGGCTATGGTGATGCCACATTATAAAAGTTATCTTTTTGTCATCAGTGACGGCCAATTACTTCATGCAGTGGAGAGAACATGAAAAAATTAATACGAGTGTTGAGGCTATATCAAAATATTGTGCAAACAAAGAGATTCTATAAACTCCACACAAGAAAAGAGCAACTCACGTTGGGGCAAGCTTGCCTAGGCCGGTTAGTTCCTCACCGCTATCCTCATCAAGGATTCTTCCAGATATCTCAAGAATGTATGCCTTCTCTCTCTCTGTTGGCATCCCCCTCTTTCCCAACAAGTTCAGATCTCTTTGGCAGAGTTCTCTGCCATTTACATACACGCGTGTGTTTCCACTAGAACAATTTTCAGGCATGTGATGGTGAAATTCAGGTATAAATGGCTGCAAGAAATGGCACGGAAATTTTATAAATGATAAAAAGCTGTTGTGGAACTTCAGGTCACTGTAAATTATAGAAAATAATCAACTGACAGGAATTATGCCAAGGCAAGGACCTCCCATAACGCCCCAGAATCCAGCTCGGAAATCATACCTGGTGAAAGAAAATTAGCACAAAGTTGACGAATAAAAGGGAGCTGAGCTTATTTGATACAGAGGAAGAGGGTGGAATATATACCAGTAATGCCCAGGGTGGATTGGTCCAGCAAGTCTTTCAGCTTTCTTGATTAATCTATCCGAAATTAAATGCCCGTTAACAGTGACGTTGGCCTCTTCCGGCTCAAGAGTTTGATTGGTTTTATTTGAATCTTTAAAGATCCTATTTTTAAAGCCAGCAAAAAATGACTCGGCTCCACGACCTCCTTGTCTGCTGCTTCCATCACCCGAATCAAAAGTTGTTCCGGTATTAGCATATTCATTGGTTGAAATATCTATCTCAGTCACTGGTGATGAATCGTTCATCGAAATCTGCCCAGTTGATGTCTTGCTTGGCAATATTTTGTCACTTTCTCCGGAATTGTCCATTCCATGATACTCTTTTGAATATCCGGACGATTCTACAAGCAGTGAGCCAGCAGGAGGTGAAGTTCCTTTGCTCCCAACTGGCAGCTCATTCAAGTTGGAACCATTTGGCGCGGCAGCCGAATTTTCACTATCTGGCATAGAACGAGGATTTTTAAGATCCATAAACTTGTTATCGCGTCCATTGCCAGTTGAAAGTTGTCCTAGTTCTCGATCCATAGACCAGAAATCAAAACAAGAATCATCGAAATCATCAGATGAAAAGATCGTACTAACTTGATTTACACGACCATCTACGTGTGTCTGCAGCATGACCGTATTGTCATCAACTTTTACAGGAGCATTCACTTCCTCCACATCATCAATTAAAACAACTAAGTTCTTGTTCGAAACTGTGAAAAATATCACCGTGGAACACTCCCCACATCTCATTTTCTTTCTGTCACTATTCTGGGAAAAAAATTTCTTAGGCAACTGGAGCAACTCAAAACAACTGTGGCACATAAGGAACGGAGCGCCACCAGCTATAGGACAACAATGTCGTCCACCAGAAGATAAATGCACCCTTTGAGGACGGGATCGAACAACACCATTAACTTCAGGTTTTACATCACCAGGCCATCTAGCGTTTGACTGTGGATTTTGGGATCTCACAGATGATGAATCGGACATTCTCCGGTTATATTCTCGTAGACCAAATGAACCATGATTGCCATGATTATACATCATGTCATTCCGAACACCAGAAAACTTATTGCCGTATGCAGAAGATTGAAAAGAGAGAGGAACATCTCTCTTGTTGTGGCACTGGAAACAAGAGCAAGATGGATGGTGACGGCTAACATTAGGAGCATATGTATCAATTGAATCCGTATAAACCATGCCATCACTCTTGTACCGTTCAGGAATATATGCACGAGATGGCTGATATTTACTAAGAGCCGGAGTTCTAAGCGGGTTTTCTCTTAGCATTTGTGAACTTAATGGGTCCCCATAACCCCGATCGTGACTAGGAGGATATTGTGGAGGAAAATATCCATTGCTACCCATTTCTTGCCTTCGCATCAACGGAGGTGGATCGTTGTATTGAGTTTGATAAGACGATCTTCTCATCTGTGAATCGGCATGTGAGTGTTGGAGAGCTCCCCTATTCATTCCCAATGATGTATCGACATTAGAATGTTTAGATACGTATGGTTCTGGATGAGTAACTCCCCCACCAAAAGGAAACTTTTCTTTACCCTTGTTACTCTGATCTTTTTGCTCATCAAACTCATTCAACTGCACGGCTCGATCTCTTCCAGCATAGGCAGCAGTGTTGAGCTCATCCATATAATCACCCACATTCCTCATTAGATTATCAAACCCATAACCAGCCTTTGGCAAGAAATTTGATGAGCCTTCATTTGAGTATCTCATCCCCTCATTATACATTATCTGAGCCCTCCGAAAACCATTAATTTCACTTATATCTGCGTTTCTTATATCTGCAGCTCGCTTTGATCTCCGAAATCCAATCTCTTCTTTCTCATCATCCACTGCCAAATACTCAAAATCTAGAGCAATTTTCGCTCGGAGTCCATCTGATCTTTTATCCTGTATTGCATCAGTCTCAACATCCCACTTCTCCTCGCTCATCAGACGAATCCTATGATTTTCAGCACCAACGCGCGAGATCCTCCTCCTCTCGTCTCGACTTGAAGAACTAATGGTTGATCTCACATCACTTTCTGAACCATCATTCATGTCCATCATTCTTTTCGCTGAAACATGTACTTTCCAGATTTATCAGAACGTGTCTCTACAGTCCTTTCCTCACCAGATTTCTCTAATAATTTGTTAAAGTCGACAACTTTGCTCTTGGCTAAAAAGTCAAACATTGCAGCAGAAAGAAAAAAATCAAGGATGAAACAACTCATTAACCACCAAATTTTCAACGTTTCCGGCATTAAAAAAAGGAAACTACGGAGAAATTTTCTGAGCTCCAAGAAAAACTCGTCCAATTTGAGAACTTGAGCTAGACATCCTTATAAAAAAAATCATATCCCTGAATTTTAGGTCTCCTAATTTTCCTGTTTCTTGAAATATTTACAGCAAAAAAGCTAAAAAAAACAATAGAAATTGAAGGAAATGTACCTTTAAGCACAGCACCACAACCACCACAGAGTAATTGGTGACCTCTGGAAGTATATTGCCACACTTTGGACAAGGACTAACCGAACTTCTGCAGATTCAGACATTAGTTTTACGCAACTTTCAGTCAATTTTGAACAAGCCCACAAACATATGACACATGTACATGCAAAGAAACCAAACGAGAATTTAACAAATGAGAAATAACTTGAGGTTTTGAACAATTTTTCCCAGAAACTTCTGCCGCCGAGCCGCAGAATCCGCGGAACACGAACAGAAGATAATATATCTTTTCAGGGAGAATCTGAAGGTACCACAAACATCATGTGATACAGCTACTTCCGTTACCTTTGCGCAGTTTCTTGGGGTTCACCGTTCGCTTTTGCTTGTTTCTGTATGCGTGGCGTGTTTCCTTTTTGTACAATTTCCTACATCCTAATATACAATACAGGCTATTACTAATATTTTTTTTAAGCAAGTTATTTGACTTTACTCCTAACTGAAATAGAATCTTTTTTTTTTTTTTTGAATCCGTCAAATATAATAATAATTTATTTATATAAATAACTATTAAATGAATTTAGTGCGAAGATCTCGAGATAACAAGTCACAAAACAAAACAGAGTACGTACGAGGTTTTAAAAATAAAAGGAAATACATATATTATATATAACATAAAAAGTATATAGAGGAGGATTAATCAAATTTTAGACCCTTCAAATTATTAAAAAAAAACAGATAAAAAATATCGAGTCTACTATGTTTTGAGAAGTGCTCATAAAACAGCAAGTCGGGAAATTTCTTTTTTCCATTTATACAAACACGCAAGACGTACATATTTAGAGCTAATTTTAAATAAAGAATTTTGTCGGATCAAGCAGAAGAAGAAGATGAAATGAGGGAAAGAAACGAAAGCATGGTTTTGGCCTTCGAACAGAAGGGTGAATACGCGTAATCTTTTTGGGGTTAAATGACAACTTTTCCTATACATTTTTTGACCAAGTCTACATTGCTATAAGTGCGACCATTTATTATTATTATTTATTGATTTAAAATATAACAAATACACGTTTAGTGGTCATCAACTTTGTTGGATACTATACAATGTTTCAAATCTTAAATTGTTTCTATACATTTCATGCATCCATTAAATGTTACTAGCAAAATTATTTAATGAGAAAGAGTTTGAAAAATATTTACTTATTACCTATCAAATGCATAATTCATATCGATTTGGCATTTGAAATTTCCTTTACTATTTTTTTTTATAATTATCTTGGTTTTTTGTTAAGTCGAATTTCAATTTAGTTCTTTATTTTTGTTTCTTTTTCTCATTTCTTACACAGACATGACGTCGATGTGACAACTAATTGTAATGAATGAGTATTCCCTTCACTTGCTTGGATAAATAAAACATTGCTAAAATCTCATTTCTAAAACTTTTAAATATTTATTTTCACTTTGAGAATGGAATTGATAATTTTTTTTTAAAAAAAAACTATGAATTAATTGAATAAATCCATGCTGGGGAAACTGCTAAAAAATTGGAGAGGAGTTGCCAGAATAATTCTTTTCGTGTGCAATGGAAGTCAATAAGAATTTAAATCAATGAATGATTCATATGATACGGTCGGGTTGCAATATTCTGACCAAATAATTGGGTCAACATCATTGGTCGATCCACCGAGTGACGTAGATTCCAATAATAAAGTATTAAATAACAATAAATAAATAATAAATCGTTGACTTGACCTCGTACATCTACAGGCTGTGCATAAGTCGTGCATCCGTCTCTAATTATTAAATCAGTAAATATTTATTTAAATAAAACTTTGAAAAGTATTTGGATCCATTCGTTTGAAATCAACAATTTTAAAAACATTTTAATTGTTTGGATAATTTTAAAACGATAGAATTCCAATTCTTATATCCTTTGTGTTGGTGTAATAATTGTTCATGTACAATAAAATAATGTAAACATGATGTTTGAGTTGACGTAGGATTTAAAATATTTGAGTTAAACTATTGTCATTAGGTATAGATTTTGGTAAAACGACAAACATTTAGTCTTATAATTGGTATCAGAGTCTCATGAATTCAATTCTCGTTGATTGCAAGGAGTGTAATTATTGGCATGAAATTTGTTGGTTCAATAATTTTCATTGTAAGTATAAGGATTGAAACGTGATACTTGAAGATGGCACAATTACTATTAGTTATAGATTTTGCTACTACATCGAGTATTTGTTCCTAATCCTTCCAAATTTAACGTTTTACACTAACAACTTTCTTAGTGGATGTCTGATTTTTATTTTCTTGATAGCACTTAATATATTTACAGATTTTATTTTAATTTTTTGCTGCGTTATACAATAAAAAAATAAAATACTTTTTTTCGAGAGATGTAAGGATTTGAATTGAGAATTATAATTTATTTTTAAAAAATAAAGAACGAGTTTTAAATAATTTTTAAAAAAAATAATTACGGCGGCGTTCTTTTTTGGGCCGTCAAATCTAGATTCACCAATCTACAACCTTCATTGTCCTCTATATATCGGACTAGTAATTGTGGGCTTCGGCAAAAGCCCATTTCGTAAAAGATGATTTTTAAAAAAAAAAAAAACAGAGAGAAATTAGATATTGCTTTCCTAATCCTACGACTTTTAAACTTGTCCTCTCATCCATTTAAATAAATAAATAAATTAATCACTAATAATCATTTTAAAATTAGTTTTCACATAAATTTTCAAATTTTCCAATAAAAATACCCCCAATTTAAAATGTTTCAACCAAATTATAATTGTAACACTACTAATAGACTAAAACTAATACCCACTTATATTTTTCTTTAAAGTTTACGAAAAAAATACAACAATAAATCGTGATTTTTAA
>NC_133308.1:155283-261666 GCF_012295235.1 Primulina huaijiensis
AAAAAAAAAACTGCATATTGCCTTAAATTTACACCAATGCGGCCATCTTCCTTCTCGACGAGCTCATTCAAGAGTTTGATAACACGACATTTACGCAAAAACCGAACCATCTGTTAATGATGAAGCAGCTGCAGGCTTCGGTGGAGGTGATATAAACCCCGACGATCGAGTTGAGTATTCGACTTTCTTAATCCACTGAGGTGCGGCAATAGCATGAAATGTCTCTCCATTGAATTACTCACTGGCCTCCCACCATTTCAAAAGCATCATATAAAGGACTCCCACGATCCCATATCTTTACGTCGAGTGATTCCTCCATACTCTTCATCTGATTTAGAGTGTTTCTTGAAGTTTTATACAGTTGTTGAGAGGGAGACATACAGTCACAGATGGAGGAGCGTTGGCGTCTTTTGTTTTTATATAATTACCCACTGCTCAGATTCCATGAATAGTTTCAAAGCTAAGGCACTGGCGACTAAATGCATATTCGGATTATAAATATTAAACAAAAAAAAATAATAATAAATTAGCAAAGTGTCTATACATAAAAATAGTATAAAGCATTTTTAAAAAAAATAATATAAAACAAACCAGTTTTTACATGTAATATGTACTTTATTGATTAAGGCAAACACAAACAAAGAAATAAAANTACTGTCTAAAATTGTTTGAGTAACATCATGTTTAAGAGTATTTCTCAATCTAAACAGGTCAAAACACAATAGATAAAATAACACGATGGCCATAAACATATATATTCATTTGTTCATATGACAAACTTTTCAATCAACGTGATTATGACATAATAACAACTTTGTCAAACCAGAAAATATTTTTTTCATCCAAATATCATTCATAAAAGAAAAACAATAAAAATAAATTAATAGAGTAATGGATTTACTATGACCCAAACCACAGTGTACTTAAATGAAGCACACAAAATTATAAGCAATAATAAAAAAAATATTCTCTTAATTAATTAAAATTAGCATACTATTGTTAAAATAAAACCACTAAAATTGTTATGAAGTTTAATTCAATTGCTTTTGCTAACTTTTAACCCTTTATAGATTTTGTTTACTTTTTTATGTTTGGTTTTTAGAACTACATATTTAGATAATTAATTTTATATCAGCATACATATTTTTCGGTGGATACCTTTATCTAAATTTCATTAAAAAATTTCTACATGCAAAAATGCTTCATAAAACAAAATTTTACATCTTGTAGCTTTCGAGCAATGGCTGTAAACAAAACATAGATATTGCTTTCTCTAACATCCATTTTAAGGGGAAAAGATTTCTAAAATTATTTTCAAAATAATCTCAAATTTAGCCAAAAATTCACTAACGATTGATAAAAAAAGATCATATGCCAAATCAGTAAATCAACTGCTATAACTATTAAGTCTCATTACAAAAAACCTGAATCACTTGCTATCATGAAAGATTTTAATTCACATGATTGTAATATAACAGAATAAGAGATGGTAAAAAATGAGAATGACTTGAACATTATCAACTATAATAGATCGAATTTCTACATATTTAACATCATCTTTGGGACAAAACTAAAAACTGAGTTAATATAAATATATATTCTACCTTTCTTCTCAAATGATAAAAAAAATGCTCTAACCAATAAAGAGATATCAGATAAAAATGGATCAAGAATGTCAAGTATAATAAAAGTACTTCAATTTATTTGTATCATTAATTGCTAGCTCTAGGGAAACATCAAAGGTTAAACAAATTATATATGTGAACAAATGAAATGAAAAACAAAATGAAAACAAAATATTACAATCATCATAATAGAATGCAAAACCTCTTTCGACAAACAAATGCCACAAAGAGGGAAAAAAATGTGAAAATAACAAAAAACGAATGTAACAAAGAAGAAAAAGAAAAGCATGGAGAAAACAATTTAAAAAAGTGAAGAAGAATGATAAAACAAGTGAAAAAAGAATACAAAGGTAATACTAAAGGTCAAAAGAATATAATAAACACATGAACTAAAAAATAAATGCATAAGACATCAATTTCCAGCAACATAAATATAATTGAATTATAACTACTAAAATGAATTAAATCATATTAACCTTAACATGGATAATGACTAAAATAACCCTATCAACTATATCAAAATGCAAAACAAGAGGTCATAATAGTAAGCTCACAAATAGAACTCATATATTTATAGGTATATAGATATATATATATTTATATCCAAAATTTTTTATGGTTGACATATAAGTTATTTGTGACACGGTCTCACATATCTATGTCCGTGAGACGAGTTGATTTTAATTCCGGGATTGATCAAAGGAAAATAAATGGCAGTGGCATATTACATGGTGTAATTGAATTTTATTGTCGTATGATAGTAATATCACTACAGGCCGATATTTTACATGCAGATAAAGTAAATGAAAGCAGCAAATTCAAACTAAAATGCAGTGCTGAAGTAGCTCTTGACGACATTATTAGACAGTATTTGAAGCACAATCTTGTTTGTTGGCCCCACGCATCGCGGCGTTTTGAACTGACTAACAGCGGATCCTAATCCAACGTAGTGATCCAAGATCTTGTGAAAAGTACCCCTCTTCACGATTCGGAGTTCGAGGGCTCCAATGGTGTTCACCTTCCGAGAACTCATGTACCCTGCATCGACGAATGATCTGTCCAAACAGTTGCAGCATTCTTGGAGGATTTCATGATTCGGGTCGTCACTCGTTTCCCAGAAGATCACATAATGGGCAGGATCAGTTGATATATCGACCTGGCTTGTAAAATCTACGACTTCTTGATTCTTCGCAGATAGCAGCTTGGCCGCGGCCTCAACTGATAGCTGTAGATCCTTCTCGGTGTTCTTGTCAATGTTGATTGTGAGAAGGAGATTTTTCCTGCAAACGAACTGGAGCTCGGGAGTCGAGTTGTGGAATCCTTTAACTTTGACTACGTCTCCTAATCTGTAACGGTACAGTCCTGCAAGAGTGCAACTTATAAGCATCATCTTTCAACAAACTTTGCAGTTGTCACTTGTCACACAAACCAATGAATGGTTCAGTACTTGAGCTACTCGAATAAATGTTACCACCGACGACTTATAAGAATTACAATCAATCTTACATAGGATTAATAATAAAGAATAAATTATGGGAACACCAAGACCTGGAAAAGATTAAAATATGCCTTCATACCATCCAACAACCACATGGCAAGTGGGTATCAGGAGTTAGTAAACTAGTTAATAGAATCTGCAAGCCTAAACAACAAGGTTCAAAGTATGATTTTTTAACTGCCTTAATGATTGAAAAAACAAAAAACTAGTCATCGAGATAACGTAAAAAACAGAGAAAGAAAAGAGAAACAATTGAGCACCTGCAAAATTAGTGACAAGGACTTCGTACTCCTCACCAACCTTTACTTCGGTTAGTCCAACAGGATTCGGCTCGACGCTGTTGAAATCATCGTTCAAAGGGATGAATTCAAAAAAACCTATATTAGGAAGCACAGCAAATGTAGCTAGTTCTGGTGGTAACTTTGGGTTGACATTCACTCCAATCCACCCTTCAGAGGATCCATAATCAGCACTTAATAACGGCAAGTTTCCAGCGTAATGCCGCAACTTCATTAGATAAGGCTCCATGGAACCTGTCATGATTCCATAAATATATTTGGCATTTGGAAACAACTCTGGGACCAATCCATTCCAGTTGCTTAATCCCAAGATCTTGTGAGAAATTGTATTAGCCGATTCAGAATCGGGCTTAAGAATCTTGGACACTGCCAATCGAACTGATGGGACCGTGATTCGGGTACTGAGAACTCCTTCTCGGATATCACTGACAAGTTCTTCCCAAACTTGCTCTAAAGTTCGGAAGGCGTGGATGATGCAGTGGGCAAATGTGGATGAAATGACTTGAACTTTGTCTCGGAAGATTAGCCCACACAAAAGATGACAGTATAAAGACTGGTGAAAGTCAGGGCCGAATATCACTTCATCGGGACTGCAAAATGGAATCTGCATTTCCCTCATTGTTTTCTTTATTTTTGAGTTACGGTACACATTAGTGGTGGCGGTTCCAGCTGCTAGTCCACCTTTTGTCATGAATTGTTTGCTACTGAAAATGAATTGTAATGCCTTTCCACCCGCGATTGGATATTCTCTGAAAAAGTAATTTGTTCCACTCAAGCTCAAGTATGGAATACCAAGTGTCAGAAAGACACTACAGGAAAAATACTAAAGTGAGCTTGCATGTGCATTGCTGTCCCGAGGTCAGAATTTACAAAACAAACCGAACCTTTATATCCACAGAGGAAACTTTTAATCAACACCCATTCTGGTCAACAATCGTGCAGGATGGTAGACAATACCTAGACTGAAAGATTGTGATTAAAGGAAGATCCATGTGCGAGAGCAGGGTGGGACTGCGCGCATGCAGTTCCTTGAGGTGAGGCATTTGAAGGGGATTTGGGATCGAAACTTGTAATCTTAGTTAAACTACATATAGGACTAATAACTTGAGACAAGGTGGAAGCGACCGGATTTTATTCTCATCGGGAGCAACTAGCATTTTGAAATTCCTGAAGCTAAATATCATTTGAAATACCTGAAATGATCGACAATGGAGCAAATCTTGACATGTAATGTCACGTTTGATACTCTGAAGAGTGAAGGCTATACTTTCAACATAGAGAACGCTAGGAAGGGCAGAAGAAAGCAAATGGAATGCAACTGATTCAAAACTCATATGATGAACGATATATATTCTGACATTTGATTTTTTAAAAAAAATAAAGAAATTTTATACACAATTACTACTTTTCTTGTCGAGCCCAGTGTGAGCAAAAGAATTGAGCTCTGACTGCACACCTAGGATATTCAAAAAATGCGAAAGAAATTTGTCTAATCAGAGGACCTCATGGATAAATTCAAATATCAAACAAAATAAGGTTCCATTAAGCCAACCTACAAAATTAAAGGGGCCGGGATCAGTGGACACCATCAAAATTACCTGTTTCTAAACGCAAAAGAAGTTTTGAATATCTGCAGGGTATTTTCCATCAATTCATCATTAAAAGGCACAAACTTTGGCTTCCCTTGTGTTGTGCCAGAACTGCAAGAATCTCAAATTTCACCCAACTTTGAAAACTTTTAAAAACCCGTAAATAGAGACGATGAATCCAGAAGATGGGTACCTCAATGAAATGGTAGTAATTGGTTTTCCAGTCAAAATGGGTGAATTTTGGCCGTCGGCGATTCGCTGAATGTAAGATTCCAAGTCCTTGTGGGTGACAAGGGGGATACAAGCCCTGAAGCTTTCAGGATCAGTTCTTCCATTGAGACCCCATTCTTGCAAATACTCAGCCTCACCATTTTCTTCCAATATTTTCTTTAGAGCTTCCGTCTGAACTTCTCCAGCATCCCTTGTCATCGCTTCAAATTCTTCTATAACTGCCTCTGGATCAAATACTTCCTCCATTTTATCCAACATGTTAACCATTCAATTGAGCAACTGTAATTTAGTCACAAATTCTCGTAAGATAACAAAATCTTGAAACGGGAAAAGAAAAATTTACAAGCAGCTAGGTAGACATGCGAGTTAGCAATTATGAAACTTCACCGAGAAAATTGATGGGAAAAGGTCGAAAGAGAAGTAGGCATGTGGCGGAACAAAGAAAGAAAATTATTTTATTACCATAACTGTAAGAAAATGCTATAAAATAGGATATGAGAATAAAAGGAAAAGAATTCCAAGGATCGAAAGCATGATGTGACGACTTGAAAAGACAGCTCGAGTGAGCGAGATGAAATTGAGGATAGCTTCTAGCCATCATCAACACAATGAAAGCGATACGATTTCATTTGAATTGTCAAGAAAATCAACTCCGGAAAGAATAACATCTAACTTTAAATATTCAACATGTATTTCTACTCGCATAGTATAAACATGAGAATCACAAACTGTCCAAATAGCTTTTCCAGAAAAGTTATAAAGCAGCAACTTCAAGAAAGTCATACACAACCTAAAGTGCTTCTCCCGTATTGAATCTAACTACTCTGGAAACGACGATAAAGAAAGAGGATAACCCACACCATATATGTACAGAAAAAAGAAAGAAAGATTAATCGCTAAATTTATAGATAAAAAGGTCTGAGCAAGAATATAACAACAGAGGCAGAAAAGTCCATCTACAAACAACTTACAGAATTAGTAGTGTGCGATAATAGAGAAACGATCAGATTTTTCTTTGTGGGTAAGATGCTAGCGAAAGTTAGAGGCATAGAAGGGCTTGAAATTTCATTGGAAATGGAGCTTAGAATGCTAAGACTTGGAAGAAAATGGTGTTGCCCATGGGAGGTGAATGTGCGTGTATATATACACACACTCACACACAATGGAGACATGTTTGTGGGACTGAGAAATACCTAAAATGACCTTGTGTCAAGATTAGCGATGGTTTATTAAACATAATGGTCATGTGTTTCACTGCTATTGGAATTATCAGTTGACACCTGACAACTGAATCTAACTTTGAAATTTTTTATTAAACTGTGTATAATCACATTAAAGTAATTATATATACAATATAAAAAATATAGATGAGCCTATTTTTTACATGTTTAAGTGAAACAATATGACGAATCAACTCCATTCATATCTGAAGTGAAAATTAATAATTTGACATAAAAAATAATTTTTTAATGTTTTGGGTTAAGTAGAAGGTATGTATCACAAAATTGATATCTGAGACAGTCTTATGTGAATTTTTATATGTTTTTTTATGAAAATATATATAGGAAAATTTCAAGTAACAATAAAACAAGTCATAAATTAAAAATAAATACTTAAGGTTATTTTTTCCCCTTTAGATTATATGGTCTACATAATATATGACATATATAATGAATTATAATTACTTGATTTTCTATAAAACGATCTCATATACTTATATTTGTTATATAAGCTGATTCGATTCATATATGTAGTGAAAAATAACATTTTTTCATGGATTGAATTAAATTTCTTCTGTGACACGGTCTCACGGATCTACATCCCTGAGACAGGATCGACAAGGTCCATACCTTGAATGAAAAATATTGATTTTGACATAAAAATAATATTTTTTTATGAATCAATCTGGTAAAATATTTATCTCATAAAATTGATATATGAGACAGTCTAATAGGAGTTTTTATGACTTTTTTTTATGAAAGTACATGGATGGGTGTTTCAAGTAACAAGAAAACACATCATATACTAAAATAAATTTACTCTAGGTTATTTTTTCCTATTAGATTATATGCTCTAGCAGAATACACACACACACATATTGAGATAGTCTCATGGATATGAATTCGTGAGATAGGTCGACCTTATTCCTACATATAGTGAAATTAATAATTTTTCATGGGTCGGTCAAATGTCTCACGGATCTATATTAATGAGACGGGTCGACTCGATCCATATATTGAGTGAAAAATAATATATTGACATAAAAAGTAATGTTTTTAATAAGTCGGAATAGATAAAAGATATGTTTCATAAAACTGATCTATGAGACAGAATCATAGAAGTTTTTTTTTTTTTTTAATGAAAGCATATATATAGATGGTATTTCAACTGACAAGAAAACACATCATAAATAAATAAAAAAAATTATACATTAGGTGATATTTTTTTCTTATAGATTATATGGTCTAGCTGAATATATGACATATATATATATACGATGTGTATATATATCATGTGAGACGGTCTTACGGATCTATATCTGTGATATGTATCAATCTTAGTAATATATGTAGTGAAAAATAACATTTTTTCATGAGTCGGATTGAATCAGATATCCATCACCCGCTGACGTACAGCCTAATAAGAATTTTTATAATGTACAATATATCAATTCAATGTGCCAACTATTTATGTTGTGTGATTTTAATTAGTTTCTAAAATATCACGCCATCAAACGAGTAGTACGTGGTATAGGTTGTTACCCAGATGTTTTAGTTGGGACATTTTTAACAAATTTTACAAGGGCCGGCCTTCAAGATTTAGGTGACCTTTTTTAATAAAAATAATTAAAATTGAAAATTACGTTGAATTCGAGAACCCATAACTTTGGGATCGAATTCGAAGAACCAAATATTATAATTCGTACATACTACGTCGCTAAAAATCGTACAGAGACATGTATTAATTTCACTCACTCATGTTCACACGTACCTAGCGATCTTCAGACTTCCGACCTAATGGACAACAAAAAAATTAATCCACGTCTTCATTAATAGTTACTGTTAGTAGAATATATATAATATTTATGTGTTATTTTCATATAATAAAATTATAGTAATTAAAACTAAAAAATATTTCACACTTAATCTCGATCACTTAAATTTATAAAGTTTGAAACTTGACTTTGTCGTTTTAGTTCGTGCTTTTTAGAACCTTGCTCACGAATGCGAATAAAACAAGAGAGCACTCGTAAGGAAATTAACTGTTGTGCGTGTGAAACATGATTAATGTATTCGCGGGAAGAAACGAATTAGGAATATGCTTAATAAAAAGAGAGCGTTTTTAAGGACTAGTGGCGTCACGAGGATTGGATGTGTGTTTGAAAATATGGTGAGTGTGGGGGGTCAAATTAAAAGTGGCACTCTAGTAAAAGGAAATGCCCACTATACATAGTGGATGGAGTTCGTGCTTTGTGGAAGCCAAAGAAGGGACACTATCGCAGCGGGTACACCTTGCCTCAGCCACCCGATTTGAGCTGCAATTATGGATGCCAAGAACCCTTTTTTTTTTTTTAAAGATCATTGTGTTTTCAATTATGTATGTTTTATTTTTCGCGTTTTTGATCTTTTGTGTTATCAAAATTCAATATTAGTATAATCTTTCGATTTTTTTACAATTTTAATCTCTTTCATTAAGAATTTAGATACAAGATACTTTTTTAAAAAAATTGAAGTGAGTGGCTGAGGCGGGGCTGAGTTTGGGGTGGCCTCTCGCCCCCTGGCTCCGTCGGACCGTCTTTGAACACTTCAATATCGTATTAGTGTCACATCAGTGTAAAGTAAGAAAAAATTAATATTACCAAAAAAACAATAATATCGAATTATTACTTAAATTTAACAATCTAGAAAAAAAAATCTCAAATATGAAAATATACGACAAAAAAAATTGTTTTTTACTCATAACCTTGATTTAACTTATTTAATTGATCGGATTAAATTATTTTGGTAATAATTGAGAGTGTTTAAATATGTTTCGGTTTGTCAATGGCTTAGTCTCTCTCCCAGTTCCGCCTTTCTTTAGTGACTTGTTATTCACCTAACACCAAAATCTCAAGTTTGAAATGATATATCGAGTTCGAAATCTAAATATAACAAAATACCACACCCCTAACTAAAAAAAATAAAAATTCGGCGGTTGGTTGGTTCTTTTGACTATTATGAATCTCTGATAATTATCGATTAGTTAGGGGTTTTATGGAAATCGAGTTGTTGTCATCACTTCGTGTTTGGTGGGAATTTCGATTGGCGTGGTACTGCGTCAATGAATAATTTTGGCTTCTTTGTCGTTTAATGATTGGTTCAGAATTAGCAAAATCAAAGGAAATTCATCTCTAAATTAGTAGACCAAACGTAATTCATATATGCAACTCTCATGTTATTTATTTAATCGATGTGGAGCAATTAACACACCTCTCACGCTCAGGAATGAATATTTGAAGCATGAAGTTTACAAATGACTCAAATATAGGCAGAATGGATGACCCAATTATGGACAATCCAACACATAACAGTGGAACCTGAGCTCTGATACAATGTTAAAATTGAGACTTGAACCTAACTCAACCCCAAAAACTAGCTCAAGGGAGGAGGATTGTCCAAGTCCATATATACAACTCTCAGATTATTTATCCAACCGATCTAACATATTGAAATATAACCCTACATAATGTCATTTTTCAAATTCAAAAATTGACCAATAACCACATCGTTGCAACTAAATAACTTAACAGTTCGCATTGGTGCATTGATTGTATTTTCTAGATGGCCAAAACCCAAAAATATTCATTCGATATAATTCAGCTACGGTGACTCCAAATTTTACGTGGAAAAAATAAAAAAAATTAAAGTCTTCCAACAAAGAATAATTTGTCCCTGAATAAACATTTGACATGATATATGATTAGTACAAGCAACTCTATTAAATACGTGGCTGTATATAGTTCACAACAAACTTACAATGCAATGGATTACTAATTATAATATATAATCGCTGCTGGCAATATTCAATCTGGGATTTTTCAAAAATAAAAATTAAACAAATAAGAAAAATATAAAATCTTGTGGGATATCATATTTTCATGTCATGGTCCAGATGACAATATTTCATCGAATCTCAATTTGGTTGCCAATTTTTAATGTCTATGGTTGAACATCGGCATGCCTATACAAATTGACATCCGAGGTCGAAAGTTTTTCCATTATAAAATACTTTTCAAAATGAATTATATCAAGTCGAGAAATTAATATTTTCGAATTATGTCACTTCATTTTATAGATAGATTTCAAATATATTATCATTCATAATTTTTCTCAAATCAAACCACACACCAATTAAATCTATAAATGCAAACACGAAAAAAATTATTTGTATAATTAAGAAGGAAAACTTCGAACCGTTGAAAAATAATTGCATGACTTTGGAGAAAATCATCCAATTGCCTATTTTCACGTGTTTGTAGTCATTGTCTAATTATTTAATAACATAGTTTGTATATTCCGACCATTGACAAAAGAAATAGAGGGAAAAAAAATTAGGACAAGACGCTATTACTGTAGCCTTCGTAGTTTTTCGCTTTCAAGACGGATAATAACTACAAACAAGAAAAGAGATATAAAAAAAATTAATAAATAAAAAAAGAAAGAGAGAAAAAGGAAGCAAAGACAAGAGAATACAGCAGTCTGCATGACTTTCCGTTTATATTATTATACTTGCTAACATTACATGCAATAATCTTGAAATTGTATTTATAAAAGAAACTATCAACCAATACAATTGGGGCAAAAAATATAGTGAAATCAGTTCAAATTTAATTTAATTTTGATAATCTTGTATGCGAAATCATGCTAAAAAAATCTGTTTGATCTGTCAGAAAAATTCAGAAAATATAAATAAATAAATGTCAACTGTCGTGATCTTTTTGTATTAAAAAGAAGAAAACAAATTGTAACTTTATGTCGGTCAAACTATTTCCCTTTTCGCCATGTGCAAAAATAAGCGCCGGAATTTGTTACAGTTGACAAAACCTTCTACTAATATACATTGAAAAAGAGACTCATTATTCAGGCTGTTTAGTTGGCTTGGGTAGTAATATTAATTAAATATCCGTCTCACGAAATTATTGTGATACTTACGTGTTTTGGTCATTTTTCGAAGCATTTTCTTTATAAAAATAATATTGGTCGGTTTCTATATAACGACAATCGTGGAAAAAAAAAAGGAGAGTAGAATGATTGATTTCAATTATTTGCAATTAGCACGTCAAAGTCAAATGTAAATTTTCTTTATTAGCTAATGAGTAATTGGACAGAGTAATTTACATTAAAAAAAATTTTGAAAGCCCAAAACTTAATTGGACTCATTGCTAGAGATTGAATTCCACTAGCCCAAACTTGCACTACAAATAACATTTTGCTTTTTGTTTGACATATTAGGGTTTAGGGAGTGGTGACAATAGTACAATTAATCAATGGAATCAAACAAACAATTATGACTATTTACGATTTACTATTAATAAAAAAAGACATAAACGCACATAAAATGAGATATTCTAAAATGAGTAATGTATGCTTATCCACAAAATAAAAAAGTGAAGCAAAATCTGAAATGAGTAGTGTTTGAAAACAAATATGAAAATCAAAAGTGAGAAATGTTTGATAAATAAATAATTTTACTACTAACTTTTTTTTTTATCGACATCTCCCTAACTTTTACATTTCAATTAAATTAAGTAGAAGTTAATCTACAATATGAGTTCAAGAGACAAACAAAATCCATTTTTTAACCCAAAAACAAAAAACCACTATGATTAGTGGATACTCCTTAGATTATATCACCTCGTAAATTATAAATAATAAATAACTTTTTTTTAAAAAAAATGTCGTGGTTATGGTAATATAACGAAAATATTCTGCAAAATTTTGGAGGACTATTTGCATGCAGCGGCAACCCACCAACATCACCATCACACCGTTTTTAACGAGTAAGTAGGAAAAGATGTACATATGTTGTATATATTATTATTATTATTATTTTTAATTTGATCAAACAATATTAAACAATTAACACGAAATTATTTTCAATTTAGTAGAGTTGTTATTTTGACGTTGTCTAAAATAGTTAATATGTGAGTCTCACACTTAATAACATATTACTCAAAATTTAAACACAGATTATGCGTCCTTTCTCACATTCCAAGGGCCCTTTTTTTGGGTCTTTCAAAAAATCTTTAACAATCAATTAGTATGAAGTGAAGTTTGACTTATCTGTTGGAGCTAATTTGGATATGTGTTTAATTTTAATTTTGATGATGAAAATGTTCACCCAATAGAAATCGAATCTTGTTTTAGAAGGGAATCACACATTATTCCTCTCTCCTAGTAATTAATAATAATTATAATTATTATTATCTAATAATAATAATTATTATTAAAACAGATAATGAAGCCATTGAAAAATGAAGCTTTGACCACTCCAGCAGAACGCCGTCACGCATAAAAGCCCGGGCAAAATTGCCCCCCAGATTTATTTTCCCCCGCCGCCGACGGCCGCCTCGAAATCGACGATATGATTCATCTTCGCGTAGAATGAACGTTTCGATTTGATCACCGATCGGAGGATTCTTTTGTTTAATTTATTAAATTGCCTTGCGATTCTTTTGGAGAAGTTGATGGCGTCGGAGGAGGTGAAGACGAGCGAATCGGCGGTGTCTAAGATTGTGACTCTGGCGGAGGAGGCGAAACTCGCCAAGGAAGAAATCAAGCCTACCAAGTATCAACTTTACAGTATTTGCAAATCTCTAGTTGCTGGTGGTGTTGCTGGAGGCGTGTAAGTGTTTTTCTGTTAATTGTATAAATGCGTGTGTATAGTCCGTTGAGAGTCTGTTTAATACATGATCTTCTTATTGTGTTCTTTTGTTTATACTGTCAAATGTTTGTCATGGTCCTTCGAGCCCTTGGTGGAGAATAGAGATGGCCGAAGAGTATATTTATAATAATCGAGTAGAAAATTTGATAATTTGCGATAATTGTGACCCACAGGGCTGTGTTCTAGATTTAGTCGCATAAATCCATCTTTCTGAAGTGCTTTGATGGAGTAGTCTCGCTCGACTGTGACTCAAATGAACAAACAACTAAAGTGCACAATTCTAGTTATATGTGCATTTCTCGTGCCTTGGAAAAATAATTAGCTGCAAAATTTTCGAGCTTTATATTTTGTACCATTCCTCACAATTAAGGGTACCTGTCTCTTTTATCCACTCTCACCTCTCTTTAGCTGATAGAAATTAATCTGCAAGGAATTAAATTCACTTTGAAGTCAGAATGATGAATGTTTCACATAATTTTTTTTAGTTGCTTGAAGTGGATGAATTACCTGCTCAATCTTGTGGTACATTCGGGCTGGAAGTATGCATCTGAAAATAACCAATTGAGAAGATATTTTTTCTCTACACGTGAGTGTAACTGAGGAGAAGACAGTAATTTGAAAGGCGCATGAGTATTGTTTGGCTGTTAGCTCTGGCTGCTGGATTTCTTTTCCCTTTCTATTGTTTTTTACTGATTGACCGGCTACTGAGTTTCTAATTTATGGTTAAATCAACGCATGTGACTGACTTGCTGCATGATCTTGCAGGTCGCGGACAGCTGTAGCTCCATTAGAGAGATTGAAAATTTTACTGCAGGTTTGTTTTGTTCAACTTATTGACATTTTCATATCCTCCATTCCTTCTCCAGCTGGAGCTCCAATCAGTGGCAAAGTTACATCACATAAGTTTAACTCTGCATCAGGTTCAAAATCCACACAACGTAAAGTACTGTGGTACTATTCAAGGCTTGAAGTATATATGGAGAAGTGAAGGGTTTAGAGGAATGTTTAAAGGCAATGGCACTAATTGCGCTCGAATTGTTCCAAATTCAGCAGTAAAGTTCTTCAGCTATGAGCAGGCTTCCAAGTATGGCCCTTAAAAACGTAGAATGTGTATGCACTTAGTTTTTTCCCATCGAAATATTCTGAAATCACACATCTACTGTTCTGATCTTGGTCTTCTACTTATTCACGTTTGCGTGTCCTTTGTTGGTTTATCCAATTCAATATTGCTAATTTATATTTCTGGATCAAACATGATATAGGTGTTGCCAGATTTGGTTTATGGCTAGGCTCTTGACTACCACTGTCAACACACTTCACTTTCTTATCTTTCTTGTCCGATTAAGTTGTTCTTGGAATATTAAACCCGTTAAGCTGGTCCTGTTAATTCCGAGTGCGGGATTGGTGATACTTGATAGTGCTTTATCTTACATAACTAGGACTCTGTTCTATTTGTGAACCTGACACGGAAGAGTTTTAGTTAACCTTTCTGATTGTTAGTGTGTGAAATTTGATTTGTTATGAGGATTTTACGCTATTAATGTAATGAGGCATTAATATGTGCAATGCAACATAGTTGGAGCTAATAAAAATTTAATCCAAATTTAGATGAGTTTGTCATTCTCCATGTAATTTATTGAATTTGGTTTCTTGTCGCAGGGGTATACTATATCTGTATCGTCAGCAAACTGGAAATGGTATGCTTTTGTCACTATGTATAGTTGGTAATCAACTAGTTGCACGCACATATACACATATTGGCATTGTATTTTATGCTAATAGCTACCATTTGAATCAAATGTCTAGTTTTGATTTTGTGGGGTGATTTATCTTTTGACTAGTTGAATTGTCTATGTGGACCTTTCGATCTTTGTATAAACATAACCAAACTCACTAGTGAAGTAGAGAAACATAGGTTAACCCAAAAATGAGTTGTGAGGTCTCAGGGACACCGAATCTTCAGCTGTTGATGCTTTTGACTAACTAGTTTCGCCACATTAATGATTAGATTTTTATTGATTTACATATATTCTATTGAATAGTACAATGTTCCATTATCTCAGCAATCTACGTGATTATTGCCATCTCATTATCCTAAAATTAGTGAAGTGCTTCTGGCATAAAATCTGGAGATCGTTTAATTTTTCTGCAGGGTGGGGATGCATAGGTAGTATTTAATATGTATTGATGAATTTCTTACTTATTTGTTTTGCAGAGGATGCTCAGCTGACTCCTTTATTACGCCTGGGAGCAGGAGCTTGTGCTGGAATTATTGCCATGTCTGCAACATACCCAATGGACATGGTTAGAGGCAGAATTACAGTGCAGGTATCTCAAACACTCCTTAAGATGAGCTTTTCGGAGATTGTTGAGCTTCTGTTAACGAATTTTTCCAGCTATATGACTGTTATTTTCTTCTATGCTGCAGACTGAAAAATCTCCTTTCCAATACAGAGGAATGTTTCATGCTTTATCAACTGTTCTTCGTGAGGAAGGTTTTCGTGCTCTCTACAAGGGTTGGCTCCCTTCTGTCATTGGTGTTGTAAGTCCCGGCATCATATGTACTTTCGTATCTCTGAGTATTGCCACAATATTTCTGACAGAGTTTTCCTTTTCCACTATGTGATGAAGTGAAGATCTAACATGCATGTTTTTCTTTTGTTAAAACCAGTAGCATTCTCATATCATGCAAAATGATTTAATCAGTGTCACAATTGTACTTAAATGACTGCATTTAGCATGTAGGCGTGGTCAGAGAATCAGAGATGATATTTCCTGAATGATTGAACTTTTGAAATTGGCTATTAAGCTGAAAAAAGTCCGGACTTCACAGGTTAAGAACTAGTGTTTACTATTTCTAATGATTCTGTGAACTTGGAGATGTGTAAAACATAGTTTACTGCCTAGTTGACCATATAATGATTTGTATCCCATTTCAAATGATATTGAACTGCTTTTGAAAGGGAAGATTGTTATTGCGACCGCATGATGTGATTTAGCATCTTTCTCTTGCGATTTTGTTTTCCCCTTTCTGTTGCTTTTTTGGGGAAACTCATTCTCTCCTTTTTTTTTCTTAGGTTCCTTATGTGGGTCTCAACTTTGCTGTGTACGAATCTCTAAAAGATTGGTTGATTAAATCCAAAGCCTTTGGGCTTGTTGGTGAAGATGATGAATTAGGTGTTGCAACAAGGCTTGCATGTGGGGCTGCAGCAGGCACAGTTGGACAAACTATTGCTTACCCACTCGATGTTATTCGTAGAAGAATGCAGATGGTAGGATGGAATCATGCTTCTTCAATTGTCATTGGCGATGGTAGGAGCAAGGTCGCCCTTGAATATACTGGCATGATTGATGCTTTCAGGAAAACTGTGAGGCATGAGGGTTTTGGAGCATTATACAGGGGTTTGATACCCAATTCAGTAAAGGTTAGTCTTCAATTATAAAACGTTGAACTTCCTGATAATGATGCTGTAAGAGGAATCTTTGTTTGGATGAAAGCATTGTGTGCTTAAAAATAAATGACTTGAGCATCATGTTGCTTGCGTAAAGTATGTGAAAAACAATGGCCAAATTAGATTATATCGTCTGTTATTTTTGAATGGCAATATGGTCTTGTAGTTTTTATAGTACGAAGCACGTAGTAGAATGAGAAATCCGTTTCTGGTTAAAGTTTCCTGGCATTTTCACAGGCGAAGATTAATCGACTATACAAGCATTTGCTTTTTTTCACCAGTTGCTTGTGTTACTAAATATTGCCATGCCTGTTCAGGTTGTCCCATCAATAGCCATTGCATTCGTGACATACGAACAAGTGAAGGCAGTACTTGGGGTAGAGATTAGAATATCTGACTGACCCTGAGAGAGCTTTGACCTTCATTCATTGGAGTTGGAAAGAAAAAGGATCAATCGATGCGTCCTCTTCTCTTCTTGGTGATGGTCCTATTCTGAGTTTTTGTTCATTAGTCTTATTTTACCTGTTTAACGGTGCCTTCTTTTTCATCTGGGTTGGTAATGTAGCTGCTTGGTCGAATGCCTGTTTCGATTAAGTATTAGCTAGTGTAAACATAATAATGCGATAAATCCCTCAAAAAAAAAAAGAATAAAACAATAAATATTGTTTCCAGCTTGCTCGGTATGTAGTTAGCTTCTGAATAGCTTTGTATTTTGATGGACAAATCTTCGTACTCCTGGTTTACAAGGTTTCGTTTTCCCGCCTCCTGGCTTTAGGGGTATATCAGCGCTGTCTCGGGTAATGGCAAGTGTTATAAGTTCAGAAAGTTCACCCTTCAAATTTGAGATTCAAAAAACGCGACTACTTCTCTTTTCACATTGTTGGATGAGTTGATTTAGCACACGCTTTAAAAATGTATAGATAAATTTTTTTACTTTTTACCTTGCAGTTGTTGCTTATATTTGGCAGTTGATTGAGCTGCAAAATTCCATCCAAAATATCAAGTGATCGAATAAAGAAAGGCGTTCTCTTCTTAAAATGCAGTCGATATAGACTTATATAGAGCTATCTTTTTTCAAACTATTGCCACAACGAAAGATAATTCTATTTATTAGGCATTAGGTTATTTTGGGTTAATGAGGTGTTACTAGTAGGTGATACTATAACCGTGTATCCAAGAGCTCATATCTCAGCACATGAGTGATATTAATGTTGATAGTATGAATCATTAGATTTATGGTTAAAGTAGTACATTAGGATAACCTGAATTCAGCCGTTATTTTGCATGAAAACCGATCGTTCCAACAAATTAAATCTCACAATTCGAAACATTTATTTAATATTATTAAATAATTTTGTAATGGTAGTACATTTGGGACGAAGGACGCTGCTTTCATTCTCATATATTTCTGTAGGTACAATTGCAATGTCTTTGTGGTGGATGCATGCCAGGATTCATCTTTACAGCTGCAGTAGCTGACAAAATGAAGTTGACTCACCAAAAACAAAAATTCATCTCCAATTTGCTTGCAAGCAATCTGTTCTATAGGAGTACCGATAAAAGAAATTTGAAGCACTCAATTCAGCAGAACTATTGAATTAATTACTCATTACCATAAACTGCAGAGGAAAAAAATTGCAGGACATATTACCATCATCGTATGTTCTGATGTTAAAATCGATGTCAAAAATAGAAAGTGTGCTAACAACATAATTTGGCCTATTCAACTGTAATATTGGGTAAATGTACATACTTTCGCGTCATACGCTCGAGACAAGATGGCAATTTTCGAACGTTAAAACTGTGTGGAACACAGGGAAAAAACTATCGAGAGCCCGAAGAATCGAAAGTGACGAGGCTAGAAATCATTAGCTGTACCTACAAAAGTGTTTCTACTTCGGTTAAGGATAAACTTCCATTCAGGAGCATGACAGATCATGACAGTTCGGAATCCGATACGTGACCGGATGTCCTCCTTGTTCTAGGACTCATGGTCATCAACTGACTTTCAGAATTCAAACGCAAACTAATACTGCGTCCCCTTGGTGTTATTGGTGGAGGTCTCACCGACCTTCCCCTAGGCGTCCCTGTTAAAACGGTTCATAAAAATTTTCGCTAACCGATGAGAGTAAAAAAATGTAACGTGAGAATTTCGTGAATGGATAACCTGGTTGTTTGTTGGTCTTGACTTCTAATGTTTTTTTTGATAATGAAAGCTTCCGGATCATAATTTCAGGAGAAGGCAAGGATCTTCTTTCGGTTGGCGAAGTGAAAGGGTCCTCCACTGTTATGTTCTCATCTCCATATGCTGAAGTTTCTTCACTGCCTGATTCAGAGTTATCTCTGTGAGTTGCACAGATTCTCTCCCTCTCCGTGACTCTGTATACAAACATTTGGAATGGGATTTGGGATACAGACAGAAAATTTGAATACCCCATATAAGGAAAGCTTTTTACAATCCCTGCCTCGATGTCGACAAAGTCCACTGGGGGCATTGGCAGGTCTGTTTGGCTGAGTTCAGGAGTCATGGACAAGAAACGCTTGATATAGCGAAGAATTCGACAGATAGATGAGAAACTAGGCCGTTGACTCGGATCCGCGTGCCAGCACTTCTTTGTTAAGTTTGTGATGTATTTCGGAGAATGAAACGGGAATAACGGCCTCTCTCCTGCCCTTATGTTGCGGCTCATTTTATCTCCTTGAAGATGGGCATCTTCGAAAGGGACTTTACCAGTTACAATCTCAAAACATATCATCCCAAAACTGTAAACATCACACTTCTCTGTGTACTTAAAGGTTCCTCCATCCCCAAAAAATCCCTGCTCAGATAGCACTTCTGGAGCGTACCAGATGACTGGAGGTTGTACATTTTGATTTGTGGAGGTCTTCTTCTGGTTGAGACTAATAGAAGCCGATAGGCCAAAACCCGATACTTTGGCATGTAAGTATCCATCCGAGTTACCATTTCTTGCTTTTACAAGTATGCTGGCAAGGTTCAACTCTCCATGGTAGATTTTCTTTGAGTGGAGATATTCCATCCCTCTCGCTATTTGCAGCATTAGATCAACTGCAACCGGAAGAGAAAAAGGTATTCGTTTTCTTGCCCCACATATTTCCTTGATATAACTTGAAAGGTCTCTATTCATGAGTTCCATAACCAAGAAACACTCTTTCTTTTCCTCATCTGCGAAGCTGCAGATAACATGCATTATGTTCGGATGAGAAAGGCTTAATTCCTTTGAAATATCAGGAATTAATGGTTCGATATCCCCAAAGAAGTGCCTTAAAGCAAAGCTTTCACCGAGCCATTGAATCTCTTTATATTGGCTTCCACTCCCCGACCGCCTCCGCACCTGGTAATCTTTGGAGTTCACTAAAGTAGAGGAAGGTAATAGTTTATCCTCTGTCGTTTCTGAAGCAGTCAAGTTTGTCAAAAGAAGATCTGCTAGACGGTTATCCCTCTTCGAAGTTAAAGAACCAGATCTTTTCTTTTCTTGAATCATCTTTAGCAGTAACCATCTATCTTCGTTCCAAACCGAATCCAAATGAGTACTAAAATCTTGAGAAACCAAGTACTTATTTCCAAATTTCCACTCAAAAATTCTGGGGTCTTTCCAATCTTTCTGATACTTGAGAGAATAAACGGCCTTTTTTTTCTGTATCTCATCTTGATCCCAACCCGATATCTCCCCAGCCATTTCGATTGCTTCAATGACCACCGGAATGCAACTGAGCAAGTTGTGTATATGAAACTCAACACAGTCGGCATTCTGATAAAGATAAATGGCTTTAGCCCACCAATCCTTCGGTTCCAAGCACTGCCTGATGTAAAATTCTCCTTCTTTGAATGCTCTAAGCAGATCCCTTAATGGATTTTCAATGATTTTCCATTTTGTGCCCTTCTCTTCGAATCTCAGGTTCTGTTTCATTTCCTCTGCAATTGTGTTATATCCTGAATTGAACATATCAACCAATAAACAGCATTGCCTCTGGTTAAATATGTTGTTTTTGAATACCATCAGAGCATTTAAACTTCCCACGGCCTCTCCAATCTGCCTGAATTGCTCCATTCTTGATATTACACACAGATCCAAAGATAGAATATTTGACAATGAATTTGGATTAGTTACACGTTGATGCCAAAAGTGAATTTTGGAAATGGATCTATATGCCTGTCAACCAGCAATCTGATAATCAGGAAGCCGAACAACCTATTCGATCATTGAGATGAAACTGGGCTTCTTGGCGCTCATTTTGAATAAATTGTATTATTCAGTGCATCAAAGGATTCTAAAGGTTCAATATGTGATCTTGGTTGAATCTACAATCCGGAGAAATGAAAGAAATGCAACAAGATTCGAGATTTTCAATGCATGTGTCCCCAAAAAGAATACATGGCAGATTTTAAGGATTGGTTTGATGGAGGCTCGGTGTGTCATTTAATTTGCAAGTTTCGACCATTTAATTTAATACTAGTTTTTCTACAAGACTAACAGAAATGGGAGAGAGATTTCGTTTCAGAATCGAACCACTTCATTGGATAATGTCTCAATATCGTTGAATATTAATTTTGGACCATTAATTTCTGCAAGTTCAATGCCATTTTCTTTATTAAAAATTTATTTTTTAAAACAAACCTATGCGAAACAGGGGAAAAAATTTACGTGCAAATATTTTATTTACTATGTTTTATGTTTTGTGCCACAAATACTAGCTTCAACTTTCACATCAACTGTGATTCCTATTTCAACTACATAACCGAGAATTGTCCCTAATCAGATAACCGAAAAGTCCTCGTCAAATTCGATGTTCAAGCGAACGATTTATCGTACAGTTTGCAGAACACGGTGAAGGTGGACATCTGGAGATGCAGCCGTAGCGGGTACGTTGTCTCTTCGATTCTTGACAAGCTCTCAGGTCAGGTGTAACTCACCTCTGAATCACAGCTCAAAGTTTGAATCTTGATCCATTGCAGCAGTGTTTGGGTGAAAATATTTAGATGGTTGCATTTACGATTTTTGGAGCAAAAGGTTGTTGATTTATCGGTTTTTGGCATGGAATATTGTTAAGATTATCACAGAGCAGAGAGGGTTATAAAATGGCAACGCCACTGTACCGTCTCTTGTTAAAGTCTTTAAGGCACTTCATAGATAATAGCTGTTATTATGTGCTTTAATTAATTCACTTGAATTTAACATCAAAATTCTAGTTTTGATGGTGCCCTTTTACATCTATTTTCTTGGTTTCGATTGCATATGATGCTTTAATTCAACATCTATAGAGATAAATACGAACCATTTGAAGCTTCATCCTGGTTGAGTTTCCATTTTTTTTCCAGACAACTGTGTCGTCTTGTGTTAAGAAAGATGATCAATTTGGTTAAATTGAAGTTACAAGTTAGAATCAGAAACTCTTCGCAAAAAAGTAAATTTAGTAGATGACTAGTCTAGTAGGAGGCAGCATTTAATAGGCTATTTTTTTGCTTTAGGTTTTTGTTTGTTGTAGAGAAGAAGTTTTATCAAATTGTATCGTTGCAAGTTACTTTGCTATCATTGTTCTCCTTCAAAAAGAATCATGTGGAAACACCAGCCTGTACAGAAAGACAAGCAAATAGAAGGCCCAATATTACCCCATGGCAGTTATGAAATGAGTGAGTCACAAAAAGCTTCTCCACTGCCTCGCGTCTATGTCAAAACAAGAGAATAGCTAAGATTGGGGGCATCATTCAACTCAATATACGAGCGCTTTTATTAAAGATGATCATCATAAGTCAACCAACAATTAGCATACCCTGATATCTAATAGGTCAATTTACCAGATATACACGAACATCAATATGCGGCAGGTGCAAAACCAAAAAGATCCCAGAAGCACCTGATTCATAGCCGTACCATGTGCCAGTAAAGTGAGAAACAAATATCCATCCACCGCAAATTAGAAAGCTTTCTCCTTCGAAAACAGCCTAACATAGCAAGTGTAAATATTTCCTGATCGTAGAATTTCTATAGTTCAGCACCCTCGGTCTTGGCCTCACCAGCAATGACTGCTATTCACACATGCCTTGCATTCTCCGAATTTATCTGGATAATGCTTGCTTTAAGGAGAAAAGGACAATTTATAGAGTACGTTTACACTTCAGATACAAAATCATTTAGCTTGAAAACATACTGGAACATTAAACAAGCTTTTTAGTGTGCCTGTCTGCACAAAAGTTGAAGTAGTTATTATTTGGGTATAACAGTTGAAGAATATTTTTGAACTTTCAAAGAAAAGTTGCTAAAATATACATTTTGTGGCTCCATAATTTCGGTTTTCTTTAGCGCTTTCAAAAGTTGAAATAACTGAATTAGCATCAATATGAAATGCAAAGGCGTATTTTGAATTTGGCTTCGTACTTCTTATGACCGTTAATTAAAAATTCATTTTGTGCTGCTACGATAATAGTCTATGATGAGTAGCATATTCCTTTTTTTTCAAGATTTGTTGCAAATAGATCAGCATGGCTCGGATTGCCTCAGATAGTATTTCAAGTAAGTTTGAGAAATGATCATCGTGGCTACATTTTTTTGATGGATACAATATCTCAACTTTTTCTGTAGTTTTGAATAGGAGCTCCACTGTTCTGTTAGTCTCGTGGTTCACGATATGTGTTTTGATTGTTGGGTGACATTTTCGAGAAAAAAATATTTTGATTAGTATGAAACGGAACTTTCCTTAAAACTAGAATTTGCCTGAGGGGTTGATATGATTGGAAGATTGAAGCATCATTGGACTTGCTTTATATGGTCGGTGCCTGGTTTTTCTATGTCAAACCTGTTTCTTCCCCTTTCTTACTGTCGATTACATTTACTGCTCACTTTTTTTGCTATTCACCTCCTAAATATTTCATGTTTGAAAGAAAAGGTACAGAATAAAAGCAAAATGTTATACTTCTTTCTCTTCAACTGTTATATTCAACATCCATGGCTATGTTGCTGGCTATGGTGACATAATCTTGCTTCTTGTCCATTTATCTTCGGACTCCTACTTTTCATGCTGTCCTAGGCTAGGATCTTGTTATAGCTAGTCCTTGGCTTTTTTATGGGACTTAAGTAGTGTCGACCTTGTACATTTCATCTGTTTTTGGTAATTATTATATACATAATGTCTGTGCATATGTAGTTTGCCCACGACAGCAAAAGCAGTCCTGGAAAGTACTGTCGTGGAGCGAAGACCAGACCATCTTCCTTGTAAGCAATTTTGTAAGTTGTAAGAGCTATTGATTTGTGTTTTTGAGAAAATGTGAGTGGCTAGAATTCATGAACGTGATGTGTAGGAACTGGAAACTAAAACTTAAGAATCCCACATAAATTCTGACGAAAATTTGTTCGAGCATTCATATTTTGGCGAAAAACAAACACATAGAGAAGGAGAGAGATAATACGTGGATGAGTAACACTGATTATAAACTTTGGTGCGGCAAAATTCAAGTCCGAGTCAAAGGGCTGCTACTATTGCCAGAATACGATGTGTTTCTGCCAGAGCTAAATCTTGGCTTCTTTTTTTGGGGTCAAGATAGCTAATTCTTTCATTTGAATTAACTTTTTGTTACAATTAGATTTTAAATTTGGGAATTTCGATATCATTGATAACTTACTCCTGTTGAAGTCAAGGATACGGGCACTCGGGCTTTTGCTTTGGTATTTTTTTAAGCTGGATAATATTTTAAAAGAGTAAAATCTTCCCAAATGAAATTTGAAATAGGAAGTTGAAAAATGGAAACTATGACAAAAATGAATTTTGAAATTGTGGTAAAAAGGTAGTTGGTATGATAGCAGCACTTTCTCATCTGGCATTATCAGAGAGAGAGAGAGGTGGCACATGGCGGAACCCCTCATATCTCTCTCATCAATGATGAACACCATAAAAACCCCTTCAACAATTTATTAATTTCCTACTCACATTCATCGTCAGATGGCTATGGCATGGTTTCACCTCGGATTAATGGCGATCTTCGCGTTTCCCTACGACAATGTCATCACGTTTTCTCGAGCGCAGGATTTGGCTCCTGCTCCGGGCCCTTCCAGCGACGGTACGTACCATTTCTTGCTGCCAAAATATGTCCTGGACCTCATTGCCAAAATTCGTTCAAAACCGAATCATAACTCACAAGTATGTTTTTGTTTTTCCTTTCTATTCTGTGATTGTGGGTGAAAATATTTGCAGGCAATGCAATTGATCAAGGGATAGCCTGTGTACTGATGTTGGTGGCACTAGTGCTCACGTATCTCATCCAGCCAATGGATACATCGTCTTCCTTCTCCTTTTCCTAAAAGTTGGTTTCTTGTACATAAGACATCGATGGATTTGAACCATTTGGTTTTCGTTCAATGCAACTCTTCTGCTACCCATTTCATGCTCTGAGTATTTTTTTTCTTCATTTCATATTTCATGGCATAGCATATTGCAAGTCCATCTCCGAAACCTGCCAAACACCTTGAATGGGGGATATAAACACGGTTTCGGGCCTACTTGTAAATTTAGTTTCGCTTTTGTTATAAAATGAGAAGAGCAACTTGAGAAATCATTGGGAAATGTCAACATAAAACGAATCAAAATGCTGGGTTGGATGCACGCAGATATGGGCAAATCCTAGCGGGCGAGAGTTGATTCTTGTTGAAGTGCTATGATAATGTATGAGTGTGCAAAAAGACGAAATAAAAGATCGTAACTTTATTATCCACCAAAAAACTAACATACAACACTGTATTGTATGCAACTGTAATTACATTTTACATCAACAAGATATGAAATAAAGGCAATGCTACGACAATTATCTAACTGCCAATTCATAAATCAAGCCAACTTCCCATATGCTCATTTATATCCAGCCAACTCCCAAAAGTAAGCTTAATTGGCTTAAAAACAACCATATCAATTGTTCATTTGAATGCATCAGCTGAGTATACACATCAAGTAGTATCTTATTCCTTAATCGATGTCGTAAATTCCTGTTCAGAAGTTAGCAATCTCTTCCATATTTACTCCGTCAACTGTCTATTATGTAAGGCATGCTTGACAACTTCATAAAAAGATACCACAATCCCCACTGAAGGACCGGCTCGAGCAACTCGAGGCCCAGCCCCCGTAAATAATCCCTTTATACCTCCATCCCTACACAACAAGCCAAGGGATAATTCAGAATAGTCAGTAAGATATGATAGCCCTAGCAAAATTCAAAAGAGAGACTATCCTTCCAATCCTTAGTATACCAATAAAATCATTTTTGCTATATTGTTGAGACCGTTCATTATAATTAAGAAAGAGTTGGATGAAATTTTTGCAGGGAATGGTTTCTTGGAACATCTTTTACCAGTTCATTCATGAATCCAGTTTATGGAAATTGACCGAGACAGAAAATTCTGAATGTGATGCATCAAAATAGATTTCATTAATGGCCAAGAACTTTCATCGGGTAACAACTTTTCTGCACGTAGCAATGAAGCCATGCGTAGGACTTTCTTTTCAAACTGTATAAGGTCGAGAAGTTATGTAAGAGTATGAAAGTGATAGGAAGTCTGATTGGTACCTCCAGATCTCAACCAAAGTCTGCCTCGTGGTCATCGTCAATACTCGTGTGGGATCTTTCTGAAATGCCAGAGCATAAATAATCACAGTCGAGAAATGGAGGAATCACTAAAGAAATCAAATTCAAGCAGATGTTGTCCATGCCAGGATTAACTTTCGGCTATAGATCTAATCTACATCCCCCTGCATTTCATACTAGCCATTAACTTTGGTTCTTGTCTCAGATTTTTCACATGCAAAAACAATCATGTGGCAGAGAAGAGCAATACACGGATACCACCAAAAGAAAGGAAGAAAAACTAAAAAATTATTGCAAAATCAGGACTATTGATTACCATGCATTACCAAAATCTTGCATCGAATAAGTGCTGCATGTGCTCTCTGATTTCAATCATGCACCCATTTTATCAATCAACCATTACAAATTTAATATTAAAAAAAATTATCAACCTCTATTTGTCGCCGGGTGCGAGCAACATCTAGAGGACACGTGCTAGCAGCTGCTATGCTTCCTGCCACAAAACCTGCGCCGAAGTTTACCCCAAGGACACTGGGTAAACTAGCTTCATTACCTATCCCACTCAGAATTCTCCTTCGGAACTGCATAAAATGAGTAAACATAAAATATCATGACATTATAATTGCACTCAGCGCAGAAATAAAGTTCTTACTGGCTCAAGCAATGACCAGCAAACAGCAGAAAATGGAACATCACGCGCTAGTTGTGCGCCAAGCCCAGTCCATAGGATACGGTAGCTCTGAACTGTTTCAATTTTAACCATAAGTATACTGGTCCAGTAGGAAGAAACTGGAAATTCTCTTCCAAACACAATCATGAAACATATAGTTGATACAAACATAAAAATATAAGCTACAAATGATATCCTACAAGCTTGAGGATTCTTAGCACTCTTGATCTCGGAGACGGCATCTATCAAAGTTTTCCACACTCCTGGAGGTTTCACACCAGCTTGGTTGTGCTTAAATGCCTGTGACCAAAAAGATCACCATAAATACACAAATGAATGTCCTTGCCAAAACAAGTCTCCAATATCACATATACTTGATTGGTAAATTAGGTGTATATTTAACATGAAAAGATGTGCTCTTTTCCCCCTCTTATGAAATATAAAGTACCTGCATACGTGTTCTGACAAGCTCAACGGGATAACAAGTTATGCATGCTACAGAGCGTGCTAAGGAACCAGCAACTAGAGGAGTATATGGAGTCATGATTGGAGCATTCTGCGATGTAAGCTCTTCCATGTAGTTGCGGAAAATATCATACAGAGGCATATAAATTCCCACCTACAAATAATACACAAAAGGACTTCAGAATGAAGTCGTAAATAAATAATTTGCCCACCATAACATTTAAGAAAGAAACTTACAGTAGGGACTGCAAGTGCTAAACTGGCATTAGTTCCTGTCCACAATCGTAAGAATCCTTCCTGGATGATTTCACGTTCTTAGGCTCATTTAACCAAATGAATATAAATTTGGAAATGCTGAATGCTTTAAAGCCTCTAGATAAAACCAACATATATTTTAGCTCTTTGATAAGTTATATTCATGATATGGTAATAGTTCTTATATCCGTTTTCCATATAAATGTGGTATTTGAAGTATAAAATTAAGAGAACCTCAAATTAGCAAGCTTCAGAATTTATACTGATTTTAACTTGATTAAATTTCCATTTAGATAAGAGAATTGCTCATTTCAAACCAAAATAATACTTCTGAGAATGAAGTAGAAAATTTAGAAGATGCTTCAGATGAATTAAGTGAAAAAACAATTACATCACCAACCTGTCGCATCACTTTGTAGAATACATCCAAAGTTCCTCTATATCGGGTGCACTCGGGGGAGCATGTTGGTTGGGTGCAACCTGATGATGGCATATACTTCACGTCTTGCAACATCTGAATCCAAGAATTGGTGGGGGGGGGGGGGGTCAAAACCTCTATCAAAACATAGCTTGTGATGAAGGGAAGGAAAGGACTATTATAGTGACCCACGAAGTGGAAGAGAACATAGCAATGCAACTAATAATGTTTACTGATGAGGAAGCCTAGTGTGCTACAAACATAAGCCACGGCGATGTTTACAAGTTCTGGACCAGGAATCCCTTTGCAACTCGAATGGTTTGATGAATATGTGCATTTTGTACAAAAAATATAGGCTCCCATACCGTGCTTGATTCAAAGCATGCCATTTGATGGAAGCCGTCGCAGGGCACCCCAGCTGCCTGAGCTTGCAACCTGACCTGGAAAATTAGCACATAAACTAAGCAGAAAAAATTATCAGCCAACACAAGTTTAATGAACAAGAAAGCTTCCTCTGTTAAAGCAAAAGGAAATTCAATTTGCAAATGCCACATTTAAAAAATCCAAAAAAAGGGCACACAACCACATTGAAGCACCCCCAACAAACCCATGAGAATTTGAGAATCTGATGTACAAGGGGGAACTGTTAGGTAACGTAGACTAAGAGGTTAAATGAGTTCAAAAGGGCAAAATCTGAAACAGAGAGGATCAGGGAATATCTCCAAACACAAGAAAACTCCACCTGGCAAATTTTGAACCTCCGGCTAAATGGGGCCCTTACGGCCATTCACTAACATTAGGTATCCATAGAACAATCAAACAATCAAGTAAAATGCATCAAATCATTTAGCTCGTCATGCATACTCAAAGCTAATAAAACTGCACACTGTCCCCATAAAAACCGACGAATACAAAATTCGACAAATGCATCATTTCGACAAACACCTTGGCAACATCAAGAGGGTTGACGATGATTGAAGATATCACGGCGGCGCCGGCAGCAGAGAACGCCCTCTCCCCAAAACTCAAATCCGCATCAGAAATCTTCGGGTTCGATGATCCTTTGGCTAAAGATTCCTCTTTCACCATATTATTATCATTATCCAATTCCATTTTTCTTGTAGCTGTCGCTGCTCCAATCCATGAAGGCAGACCTTGTCTGGCTGAACCCACCATTAAAAATCAAATATCTTCCCCCAGTTCTGCAAGAATTGAAAGGAAATTACCAGCAAATATCAAGTAAGTAATCGGTTTTCTTCCCCCAGTTCTGCAAGAATTGAAAGGAAATTACCAGCAAATATCAAGTAATTAATCGGTTTTCTTATTTAGAATTTGGCACTTTAATTTTCTCCAAAATAATATTGCATAGAGAAGAAAGAAGAGAATCTGGGAGAATAAGAAAGGTGTGATTCGTGGCGTGGAAATAAGGGAGCCAAACGCGGGAGACAACTTGTCCAAGGCTTTAACTCGAATCACTATTTTAATTCCAAGGCGGTGATCAGCAAACAAATCGAACCAAGTGTAAAATTAAATCGAATCGCATGAATCGGTTTTAAAATCAATTGTATAATTTATTTTTTTTTATATAATATGTGAAATCACGTAACATGGACAAGTAGTTTACTTGATTGTATTATAATTAAAACATTTTATTAGACAATCAAATAAAATATTCACTTAACTTTCATTATATTGAGATTGATCATTGTGATAATTTACATGAAATGTAAAAAGAATTGAACATCATTTAGAAATATGATATTTGCATGTGATTATAGTAAATAAATTGCACAGATGACACAAATACGTTTACTCGATCAGACTTCAAATCCCAAATTACGTTACAATCTTTAAAACTCGATATTGACAACAGAATAATTCATTGATTGCACAGTTCAGAATTATTCATCCAAATCTGTAAAGAATTCATTCACATCCCATGTTAAAGATTCGAAATCATCAAACCCATCAAACTTTTGCTCCACAGACCTAATTTCCTCGTAAACTATTGGCAAAGGAGATCGAAAATCAAAGTAATCTTTCCAGAAATATTGATCCAACGGTAGATAGTCGTCCATCGAGAAATCCATTTCTCCCGGTTCAACCATTTTTTCACTAGCGTTCTTGGTCTCGGACCGAGCTGGATCTTCGGCAGACCGAACCGTATCATGATTGTCGCTAAACCTCGAAACAGAGATGGGTGAGCATTTTTTCTCGTGACAGGATTCCTCCTTGCCGGAATCATAGCCAGAAACAGAAATCAATCCTGAACCACTCGCCACCGATACCCTCTCTGGCGGTGTTATGAAGTTTGTCAAAGCTTTCGGGCCGTGTATTCGGATCGCCGCTTCGTCGTAAACCAGCGCTGCCTCCTCCGTCGTATCGTAAGTCCCGAGCCAAACCCTCGTCCGCTGCATCGGATCACGTATCTCCGCCGCCCATTTACCCCACGTCCGCCGCCTGACTCCCCTGAACTTCTTTCCCTCACCAACCAAATGATGCTCCTGCATCGGCCTCTGTTTCTTCTTCTTGTTCTTAACATTTACACTGCTGTCATTACCATTTATCTCCATCCTAACTTCATTCATAAGCTTCCTAACTCGCCAATAATGGTGGTCCCTTTGACTTTCGTCGCCCGAAGAATCGGTAGCTTCGTAATCAGTAACAGAAATTCGCACCAAACGTGGCGTTTTGGAGCTGAAACTACCTTTGCATGTCTCCTTCAATGCCGGCGGAGAAACCACCTTCGTGGTAATGGTTGTATGGACTGAATACTTGATGTGTTTCGTGTCTTTTGGAATCATTTCTCTGTTGTATCAAAAATCTCTGAAATGTCACATGAAGAAGTTGAAAAGCAGCGAAAATGGGATAAAATCTTCGACGAAGATTATTGAACTGAAGACCTTAAATGCGTAGAAGACGGATTAAATTAATTAAATCTGAGAAAATGTATTTATTTTCGAGAAGTGACGATGAATGAATGAATGAATTTATAAGTGTCAAAAAAGGTTATGAAGAAGTCATCACGAGCGCATTCAAAAAAGAATGTTACACACCGTTATAGAATTTTACGAACCATATTTTTCCATGAAAAAATATTACTTTTAATTTCAAAATTATTATTTTTTCTTCTAGATATGGACCAACTCGACCGGTAGACTCACTCATTTTTCTTAATTGATTGGTTTAATTTGAATTTTTCAAAATAAAGTTCTCAAATTCTTTTTCATACTTGATCAAGATAATTTGTTCAATTATTTAAAATTTTATATAAAAATATATAGGTTATGTAAACATAGAGATGGAAACTAAGGTTGTAATGAATACACATCGGAGTAAACTATTTGGACAAAAACTAAATTATCTTGAAAAATGTAAAGAAGTTATAAGTTATTTTAAGACTTTGAGAAAAATCATAGATTTATTTTTCAATTAAGAAAACGCACTTTTATATTTTATATTTTTGCCCCCTATCTTTCATTACGTACGTACGGTTGATGCTATATTTTTCCGTGATTGTCTTCCAAAAATAGTTAATAATAAATATTGAAGTTAGGTGTGCTTATAAATAATCAACCTTTGGAGTTAGAATCATTCGTACTTGCACCCCAAGCATGTTTCTTGCCATGCATATTTACTATAACATAAAGCATGGAATTCTTTTTTATGCAACTAAATTAATCTATGAATTGTCATTTAATTGATTCTATAAATTATAATCACAATATAAAATTTTACCGCAACTTGAGAAAATATTTTGTTCTTATAACTCACACACTTATGTAAAAAAAAAATTTTAATAGTTTTATTTTATTAATAATTTTTTCTAATTTAATGTTTATCACACACACCAAAAGAAAACATATAAAAGGTCAGAAACATGCATAAATTGTCCCCGGTGAAATTATTAAATCAAAGATGACCAACAACTACATCTTTCTAAAATGAATAGGTCTCTTGTGAAATGGTATCAGACACGCCAACTTTGCTTATATTTATGATATAATAATAATTGTTCATGGATGACCTAAATAGAATATAGGTATCACAAAATTGACATATGAGAACGTCTCATAAGAGTTTTTATGTTCTAAATTTTTTTTTTCGAATTTTAGAATATTGTTTAAGGAAGATTGTCATGATGTTGTATTGAATTTGAACTAATATTACAACAAGCTTGGGCTTCAAGAAAAAATATTTCATTGGCCGACTCCAAGTTGATGCACCATAAATTATAAGCCCCGTCTTCATTGACTTACATGAGACGACTGCTGTAGTAATAACAATAACAATAACAATAATAATAATAATAATAATAATAATAATAATAATAATAAGACGACTTCTGAATTGTTCGGAGCAGTTGAAATTTATTTAAAAAAATTAAGCATTTTGAGATAATTTGTCTTTGTTCTATTTTTTTTTTTTTTTTTTGGGTTCCTTTTCACAGCCATATTACAGAACCCGAATTTTCTCTTTGTTTTTTTCTCTCTATTTTTTTTTTTTTGGGTTCCTTTTCACAGCCATTAACTCCGTTTAACCTTTTGTATTAACTAGGTAAAGACACGTGCGTCGCACGTGAAAATACATTTCTATTGTCACTAATTGTTGTTAAAGAAATGAGATCGAAAGAGATTAATTTACAGAAAATTATATATTAATGATTTTCATGTTATTTTAGTCAATAGAAAATGAGTAATGCTATTTGTACAACTAAATTTGTACAATAATTCTTACAACACAAAAAAATCAATACAAAAATTTTATTTATCAAAAAATTAATGATAAATTAAATATAAAATCTTATTAGACAATAACAAAATCTCACGAAATAATTGTTGTAAATATCGCAATACGATATATTGGTTGTTCTTTTAACATTATCCGTAGGAAATTCAATGTAATATAATTTGTACAACAAGTATTAAATAAAATGAGTGCAAAAGATATTTGTTTAAAAATTTTATGTGTTATAAATCTAAGGTTATTCTTGAATAGAAGGATTTCAATACATTCAAATGTATTTTTGTTATTTAGTGAAGTAACATCGTAAACTTCAAATCCACTCATTTCATGTATATATAGTAGTATTTCATGTTAATTATGATATATTTCAAATCCACATAATAATGGTGTAATTTGAAATTAATTCTACTTTATATAAATAATAATATGTGAATAAGTCATGTGTAGATTCAATATTTGATTTATTGTTTCATTGTTAACAATAAAATTATAATTCTAATCCATGAATTTGAAATCAATTCATCCAAGTGCAATCTAAATAAATTAATAATTGTTGAAAAACATATTAGTAATAAATCTTATAATTTTGTATAAATTAGACATTGGAGAAAATATAATATAGAATTGATATCATAATAATAATCAAAAATTAAATTTGAGAGAAGAAAAAATTATAATATATAGCGTTGACCACTTATTTTACCATGTGTTACTGATTTATGAAAATTAAAAACACAATATAGATAATATATTTTAAATCTTAAATTAAATTATTGTGTCAAATGTTTTCTTCCTTTATATTTTCAATTTTTATTTATTTCACGATTTTTTATTTTTTTTTGTCATCAGCTTTTTCTTCTTTGTGAAAAAAACAATATTCTCATCATCTCCATTAGCAAATCTTATGGTGCTGTCGACATCAATCATTTGCAGTTTCATATCTGTATTTTTTAATTCTTTTGTTGGACAACTTTTTTATATAATAATTTTGATGCTGAAAATCTTTCTGTGCAATAATTTAATTATCCTCAATATTCATTCTTGTGTTGTTATCATTTTTATTACTTATATTTCAATATTGTTACAATTGAGACAATTGATGATCGTCTTTTTTCTTTTTTAATTTCTTGTTGTTCGGAATCTACTGATATCTTTTTTCATTCAATGTTTCGTTATTGAAATTTTTTCTTATATTTTGAATGTGTTCAATTATAAATTATTTAAATCATTTTCTCCATTTTGAGAAGAAATGTATATTCTTCTCTATTTAATGCCTCTACAGGTCTCCACACAAATTAAGTTTTTTTTGGAATTTTTTTTTCGTTTAATTTACAAGCAAATAAAACCAAAGAATTTTGTTATTTCAGTCTTCTACAATTTATGTTTCTTTTTTGTAAAAAATCTTTTAACTTAATCTACAAGCAAATAAAATCAATGAATTTTAGTTATTTCATCTTCTAGACAACTGAAAAATATGATTTAATTAATATGATATTATTTTATCAAAAATTGTTCAACTCTTAGTGATATAACAGATTTATGCAATATATTATTTAAATACAAAAATTCAAAATTATGATCTTTTTTTTCATACTATATTATTTGAAGTATTAAATTTTTATATATTAATTTTTTTCTGGAGAAACTTCTTGCATATATAAACTCATTCAAAAGATCATACATTGACAAAATAAAAAAAATCATATTCAATTTAATATTTTTGTGAAAAATATATGTTCACTTCATCTATAAGCAAATAAAAACCAAATAATTTTGACCTTTCTTATTATCAATCATAAGGAGAAATATTGAGTAATGCTCATGAGTAATATAAATTTTTGTAAAGATTTATTCATAATAATTTTAAAAATTTACCTTCAAAGATATGTCATTTCAGATTACATAAAGGTATAATTGATTTGTTTATATCCATCTTTCATAAAAATACATTTTCGTCAATTGCAAGATCATCAAATAAGTAATTGTTATAGTTTCTGACCTTTACAAAGACGGAAAATAGTTAAAATTAGTAAAACAATATGCATTCAATCATATATCGTTAAATTTTAAAAATAAACTAAGGCTTTGAAAAAAATTAGTTGGATTTTTTTTATAAAGAAATATAGATAGAATAAATACTCACGAAATATTTATAAGGTCATCTTTCTTCTATATTCGATAATGCTTCGTATCATTTTTGTAAAATGTAATTAACTGTGGAACCTTCTTCATGACATCAACACACATGATTTAATTATTTGGCATCATTATTTTAATTCGTCGTTTTAAATTAAATAATCTTAATTAATGTAAAATAAAGGATATTTAACATCATGTACTTACACAAAATTATGTTTTTTTTTTGTGAAAAAAATTCACTATATTTTCAACCAAATAAAAAAAAAGAATTTTGGTATTTCAATATTTTACAAACTAATTGTTTTGGAAAAAAAAATTATTTACTTCATCTATAAACAAATAAAACCAATGAATTTTTGTATTTCAATATTCTCACATTAATATTTTGTGGAAAAAAATATGTTCAATTAATCTACAAGAAAATAAAAACAAAAGAATTTTGAAGTTTCAGTCTTCTTGGCAACTTGATCCTTACCTAACATACATAGATTGACAATTTTGACATCATCATAATAATTGATTTTACCAAAACATCATCACCAAATTAATGATAAACTTCTTGCATAGATAAAATCATTCAAAAGATTATAAATCTACAAAATAAAATAAATCACATTCAAACAAATATTTTTGTGAAAAATATTTGTTCACTTCATCTACAAGTAAATAAAAACAAAATAATTTTGACATTGTCTATGGAGAAGTAGTGAGTAATGCTAATGAATAATTTTTATAAAAATTTATTTATCATAATTTTAAAAATTTACATTCAAAGATATATCTTTTAAGTTTACAAAAAGCTGTAAATGTTTTGTCAGTATATATTTCTTATAAAAATACTTCTTCGTTAATTGCAAGAATATCTCATAAAGTAATTGTTATAGTTTATAGCCTTTAAAAAAAAAGAAAAAATAGATAAAATTAATACAAATATATTTATGTAATCTTATATCGTTAAATTTTAGTAATAAACCAAGACTTTGAAAATATTAGTCGACTTTCTTTTTGATAAATAAATATAGATATAATAAATATCCACTAAATATTTATTAGGATTATCTGTATTTATATTTAATAATTCTTGTATCATTTTGTAAATGCAATTAAATGTCAAACTTTCTTCATGACATCAACCTTGGTAACACAAAAGAAAATTAGTTTAATTATTCGTCTTAAAATAATTAATCTTACTTAATGTAAAATAAAAGATATTTTACATCATATCCTTATACAAATTAAGTTTTTTGTGAAAAAAAATATTTTCACTTTATTTACAAGCAATTAAAACCAAAGAATTTTGGTATTTTAATCTTCTACAAATTAACTTTTTTGTGAAAAAAAATCTACAAATTAAGTTTTTTGTGAAAATTTCTTCTCACTTCATCTATAAGCAAATAAAACCAATATATTTTGGTATTTCAATCTTTTCAAATTAATATTTTTTGTGAATTCAATTCATCTACAAGAAAATAAAAATCAAATAATTTTAGAGTTTCATCTTTTTTGGCAACTTGATCATTATCTAGCATAAATGTAGTTTGACAATTTTGTCCTGATCTTAATAACTGATTTTACAAAAATATCCTCACTAAATTTCTCATGTATCTACAAACTAAGTATATAGATTTTTAAAAAAAACTTCAAAAAATTATATATATGAAGGACCCATGATAATCTATACCTTATTTATAAAAATCCAAAAACTCAATAAGGATATACATGCAAAATTCTAACAAATTGCTAATGAATTATCATTACAATTACATTGATTGTAGTAATTTATATCATTTCAAGAATAAAATGTAACTCCTAATTAATTTTCTCAAATAATTCATCTTTATATTACCTTTAAATGTCTTATCTTTTCAATTTTCTCTCTATATCATATTTTATTATTTTAATGCAAATTTATAATTATATTTTTAGTGCATTTTCTAATTAAGTAATAAATTATAGTATTACAAGAAGAAATATGAAAATATTAATTATATATGCAATACGTAGAATAACATGATAAGTATATAATAATATAATAATATGAAGTTTAATACTAACATATTTTTTGGTTTTTAAACTAAGAATTGAAAATAAAGAGTTTAATAAATTATTTAGGAGAATTCAATTATGAGTGTTAATATATTAATAATATCATAAAAAATGAATATCTTAGAAAAATTCAAATATTTAAGCTATAAATAATAAGAAATTTAAAGGTTTTAATAACACTATTTAACTCGACCATTATTTTCAGGAACACTGAAACCAAAATCAGAACTAATTTTTCTTGACTTCAGTTCCAAAATCAATTCTCATATTATATAAATTTAACGCATAACTGTTAAACAATTAATTTCATTATCTCACATATTGTATAACTATTTCATTTAATATTTAAAAATAGATGATCATAGCAATTTTTTTAAAAAATATACAAATTAAGTTTTTTGTGAAAAAAATATTTTCACTTTATTTACAAGTAATTAAAACCAAAGAATTTTGGTATTTTAATATTCTCCAAATTAACTTTTTTTGTGAAAAAAAATCTACAAATTAAGTTTTTTGTGAAAAATTCTTCTCACTTCATATATAAGCAAATAAAACCAATATATTTTGGTATTTCAATCTTTTCAAATTAATATTTTTTGTAAAAAAAAGTTTGTTCAATTCATCTACAAAAAAATAAAAATCAAATAATTTTAGAATTTCATATTTCTTGGCAACTTGATCATTATCTAGTATAAATGTAGTTTGACAATTTTGTCCTGATCATAATAACTGATTTTACAAAAATATCCTCACTAAGAATAAAATGTAACTCCTAATTAATTTTCTCAAATAATTCATCTTTATACTACCTTTAAATGTTTTATTTTTTTAATTTTCTCTCTATATCATATTTTATTATTTTAATGCAAATTTATAATTATATTTTTAGTCATTTTCTAATTAAGTAATAAATTATAGTATCACAAGAAGAAATATGAAAAAATTAATTATATATGCAATACGTAGAAGAACATGATAAGTATATAATAATATAATAATATGAAGTTTAATACTAACATATTTTTTGATTTTTAAACTAAGAATTTAAAATAACGAGTTTAATAAATTATTTAGAGGAATTCAATTATGAGTGTTAATATATTAATAATATCATAAAATATGAATATCTTAGAAAAATTCAAATATTTTAGCTATAAATAATAAGAAATTTAAAGGTTTTAATAACACTTTTTAACTCGACCATTATTTTCACGAACACTGAAACCAAAATCAGAACTAATTTTTGTTGACTTCAGTTCCAAAATCAATTATCATAATATATAAATTTAACGCATAATTATTAAACAATTAATTTCATTATCTCACATATTGTATAACTATTTCATTTAATATTTAAAAATAGATGATCATAGCAATTTTTTTAAAAAAATATACAAATTAAGTTTTTGGCGAAAAAAATATTTTCACTTTATTTACAAGCAATTAAAACCAAAGAATTTTGGTATTTTAATCTTCTACAAATTAACTTTTTTGTGAAAAAAATCTACAAATTAAGTTTTTTGTGAAAAATTCTTCTCACTTCATTTATAAGCAAATAAAACAAATATATTTTGGTATTTCAATCTTTTCAAATTAATATTTTTTGTGAAAAAAATTTGTTCAATTCATCTTCAAAAAATTAAAATCAAATAATTTTAGAGTTTCATCTTTCTTGGCAACTTAATCATTATCTAGCATAAATGTAGTTTCACAATTTTGTCCTGATCATAATAACTGATTTTACAAAAATATCCTCACTAAACTTCTCCTGTATGTACAAACTAAAGACAAAGTTGACAACACACAATAGAAAAACTTTGATCTTGGTTCAGAATATGTATAGATTAAAAATGAAAAATTAATAAATTCACACTAAAATAATATATTCGTCTCAAAAATAAAAATTTTAGCATAAAAATAATATTTTCATAAATAAAATCAAAAAAATATTTATGTGATAAAATTAACTCAAAACACAATCTCATAAAAGTTTAATGATGTCAATTTTGATTGTTAGTCTATTTCAAGATTATGTTTGTGCAAACATACCATTAAAGTTTAGTATAATGGCATATTGGCCCACTATATTTTGAAAATTTTAATTCAAGGGTTAAGGCTACTATCTCGCTGCAAATCTAATATANAAACCTTGTTATTTCAACATTGAATTATTATAAATAAAGTGAGTCGACCTTACAAATTAAACATACCGAATAAATCATATAACCAGTCAAATATTACCAACAACCATTTCCTATAAACAATTCAAACCACCAGTGCATCAGTTTCAAGCAAAAGATAAAGCGACACAAACCAGCAGCCACCAATGAGACTAACCCATGGCATACTTTTGGGTCCAGCTCCTAGCAGTTTGCTCGTACTTGGATCTGTCTGTCTTGTACATATGAGCGATTTCTGGGACCAAGGGATCGTCCGGGTTTGGATCCGTCAAAAGGGAACAGATTGAGAGTAAAACCTGGAAATGAAGCGAGAGAAAACCATGATCAAAACCACAAGAAATAGATATGAATTCAACATCAAGAAACAGAGATGATGACTCAAAAGCGACCTCGATAACCAAGAATTCTGAGAATACAAAATAGAATTTTGATCCGCTTTTCCACCAATAATTCATCGTTATTAGATGGCAAAATCCATATCATATAAATAAATTGGTATCAAATGGATCCTATATGCGCCCTGAACTTGAGCAAAACTCTCTAACAGTCTTTTGCAAATAGACCAAGATCAAATTTCGAGTCAAACCATGACGGCTTGGGAACCAAAGGACAGTCCATCCTTCGTTTGCGGTCGACATCCCGGCTTTGTCCGTCGACAGCTGAATGACAAATCTTTCACTCACTGAGAAGTGAAAACCTGTTACTAGATCATCCTGAAGACGGATGTGACAGGAGGCAAAAGGGACAAATGATCGAGAATAGTATCGAAGAGAGTGATAAAGGCACATAGGCCAGTCCTAAAGTTGATTGAACTGCTAGGAGAGCCGATGTTGGCTAGAAGCAGTATTAGTTGAAGCTATGGAGCACTCCTTCAAGTCAAGTTTCGACCCTTCCACTTTTAGTTCATTGGGCTCTCTGAAATCTTAAGTTCTTCTAGAATATATATTAATCAAGTGTAAATTTGTAATAAAATGTTAGAAATGTTTTTTACCGTCTCTACCAATTCAGTCTTCATGTCAACCACTGCTTAACAGGCGACTTATAAGTTCCATCAAACATATGCGTGGTATTTAATTATTTACTTATAAATATAAGATTCGGAAAAATTTGAGAGCCATACATAGTACCTACACAAATACATACATACATTTGTGGCACAAGTGGCCGTGCATATTGTGAGTAAAAATGCCTTTCATAATTCAGAGCGCCAAAATGCAGAATAAAGAGTCTCGTGAATTGTGTACCTACTAATACATAGAGGCTATCTACAACAAATATAAACTTGGCACAGCCGTATAACACAAAAGGATTCAAGCAATTAAAAAACCTTGGAAATAGTCAAGGCAGGACTCCACTGCTCCTTCAAGATGTCGAGGCAAATGCTACCATTACTATTGATATTTGGGTGAAAAACTTTTGTCCGGAATGCAACCTGCAAGAGTCCAACCACGAACAAATGGAGAGGTATGTTCGTTACAATTTCAACAAAAATATCACGCGGCGTACGTGAAAAAAAAAGCTCGAGTTTGTATGATAAGATACATTGTATGTGCATGTCATTTGTGTGTGTGTGTGTGTGTGACCAGCCCTCTCCGTCCATCACAATCTAAAAAGTTTCATCGAAAACAAAAGGTAAACAGAACATTCATACAGATATTTACAATATCATATGATAAAGTAAATAAATGTCCAAAATTGTTTTCCTTTTGCTAATAGTAAGTCAACAAACCAAAAGCTCAAAATATATCTCATTATTGTCATACCTTTGGAGGTTTAAATGGGTAGTCAGGGGGAAAATGAATAGTAACTAAGAATACTCCTCCTGCATAAGGGCTGTCTTGTGGTCCCATTATCGTAGCTTGCCAGTGAAACATGTCCTCACCGACAGGTCCTGTCACATGTAACAACAGAAAGGAATATCAAACTTTGATCCATGAATATTGTAAGAATAACCATGAAGACTAACATGAAAAACCTTAAAATCGTCTATACCTGTGTTAATACTCATAAAGCAAATAAAGGAGGGAGATTACAACTCAGCAATCAGTTTAAAAAAGAACAAGGATTTGTAAGTGTGATTGAAATGAAAATGCATACTCCGAGCAAATTATAATTTTATGCAAGATCCATATCAAAGTTACAAAGTTCTGTTGGTTTTCCTATGATCAAAGATGTGGAAATATAGTTGAACTGAATCTACTTTCAATCGATTTTTACAATGAAGTTTCGGTTGGGACAAAGAAGACTCAACATCAACACACCCACAAACAAAAATTCAATAAATCAATCATTTAAAAACAATCATCAGTACCCTCCTACTGAATGTTTGCCTGCACAGGAACAAGCACATATTATTGATAATTTTTCTCACTTTTTTTTTAAATACCAACAAGCGTAATAAGAATTTCACAACCAAGGAAACATATACATACACAAATAATTACAACTTGATCTCCACCTTAATAAACACGAGTGAACATCGCCAAGCCCACAAACAAAATTTCAGGGGCAAGATAACTTTTTTACTCGCCAAAAATTGTCAAAACAACAAAATCACGCAAACCCACAGGGAAAAATGTTAATACACACGCGGATCAACATCATAATGTCTTGGATCAAAGCATAATAAGTCAAACAGCACAACCAAAAACAGAACATAAATAAGCCCAAATATGAAAAAAGAATTTACAAAAATCTTGAAGGGTCCAAGATTTACCAGCGCTGCAGGAGGTAGGAGGATCCTTCTGCAAATCCTTGAGTTCCTTCAAGATCCGTTTCGAAGCCATCAAGCAACAAAAAAATTTCGATCTGTTGGATACTTTCACCAAAAGAAAAAAAAAAGAAAGATGACAAGGGGATTGCAAATGTATGAAGGGAATTTAACGTGCGTGTGGCTAATGAGAGAAAGAGGATGAATGCTTGTCAAAGTTTTCTTTTTCTTTTCTGGTCGCTGGCAGCTGCTGGTTCTTGACGCTACCAGACGACTTTAAGCTGAATAAATGCTTATATTATTTTACATTCGTTTTGAAACTTCAACGACAGACTTGACAGTGGAGCATTTTCATTCCAAACAATTACATATAACATATAATATATAATATTACAAAGAATGTGAGCATTCATGAAGATCTCTGCGAATATATTTACAGCACACGTGTGACTTATTTTGATTTACAAAGGTTTACTATTTTCTTAGAGGATCATACACTATTATTAAATACAGATTCTATATTTAATGTAGAACACGTATATTGATATATCACACAACATAGGAGTATTTTCTTGAAATTTGTTAAAATTTAATTTTTATGTATTATTTTCTGCATAGGAATTTAGAAGAAAGAGTGCCTAAATTTAATTTAATCTCTTTGGTCTTTGCCATAACTGATCTACCATATTCCAATAAAATTCACAATTTGGCAATTTTCTATGCACCTACATCATGTATCTGTAAGAACTGAGCAACCGCATTAATTATCTATAAACATTAATCGGGACGTTATAATTCTTCCAACTATTCTTGCAGTTTCCTCAAAAGAGTTTCGGTATCACGGATCGACTTGATTCATATTTATATTAAAAATTAACTTTTTATAAGTCAAATCTAATAATGTATCAAAAATTTTAGTAAAACACAATTTTATAAAAGTTTTTGTGCATACTATGAAACCACATCATTTGGGATGAGATTTATCCTTTTCGTATAAATAATTTTTTATTTATTAATTATCATCATTCATTTGGGCTGGGATTTTCGTTATCTTCAAGGGCCGAATCCGTCACGGTGCCAGTGACTCGTCATTAATTTGAGCATATTGTGGTTATTCTTAGTTTCCTCATTCGGGATGCGAGATCTTGACCACAAAGTAAAATTCAAGAATTAGTGAATATAATTTGACAATTCGCTAGTATCAACAAAATGGTATAGAGATTAATAATCAAACAAGGCAACAAACTTGAAACTCGAACAATGAAAGTGGATAATCTCATCAAGAACTGTAGGATGAGGCCTGGCATTTGCTGGTATTTCAAGATCAAACACATAACCATACCAAGTTTGGGTCAAAAATAAAAGAAAAGAACAGAAAAGAAATCGAAAGCCCTTTTGACGATTCATGAATTCCATGATTCTCAAATAGAAGCCATCTCGGAATACTAACTAGGACTAAGCATTGACAATATAATGAAACAGATTTTTTATTGTTTTGAATCTACACAGCTATCAGAAAAAACCGAGACCAGGATCAAGGTTATCACTGCAAAAGCTCGAAGGTACAGCTGTAAGCTCAACTCGCCCTGTCCATTCTTCTCCTGGCTTCAAAGTGATGTTCTTTTCGACTGATGCTCCATTGATGCAAATCATCTGCCTGTATTCTTCGTCACCAAAATCTGGCATTGCTTTTGATTTCTTTTCCCATGGATTCCATACGGCTACACGGAAAAATAACAGGTTTGGGGAAAGTTCACGTTTTAAGGTTTCAAGAAGTGGATAATTGCCATATAAGAAAATTAATTTCTCAATCCATTTGATGCTCGAAAATAAAGAAAATAGCTGTCAGCATAACAAATTCATCTTCGTGTGGAGACGTATTGTTTCTTACCAACATCTGGTAGCCCTTCTTTTCTCATAATATACGTTCTTTTCCTCTCATGATCAAGAACGGCAACACATTGTTGAGAGCTGAGATAAACCCGATCTACCTGAAAGCCAGAAGAAAATATTCCCAGAGAAACGATTGTGCAATGTGTGTGTCAATGATAGAGGTGTCTGAACCTATGATGGGTGGAAGAAATGGCACCTCTGATTCAAATGTAATGGCGTTGCCTTGTTCGGTAAATCGTTCTCTTTGACAAAGATTGTCTAAGTAGTCCAGAGTTTCCAAACCTTCTATCCTCACTTCACTGTGTATGGATCATACAATAATATTATATAGTAATGCCAAGCAGAATTTTTACAGAATTATTATCAATTTCAACTCAACCCATCGTTCACTGTTTGCAAATGAAATTATGAAATGAAAAGATGTCGCACTATGTATTCTCATGGAATATGAATAACGAATGGGATATTTCAAGGACTGGTTTACCTTATGTCGGAAACGGATAAATAGGTATGATAAGCAAAAGAGTAGCTGAAAGGTTTCTCGTCCATGTTCCTGATGCGAGATATCAGTATCAAGTTTCCATTTGATGCCAGAGACACTCGAAGACGAAACTGGAAACTGGTGAAAAAGATGATATCTTAGGACAGGAAATATCCCTCTGCTAATCAAACATGAACTCACAAGGCAAAATATTTTAAGGTGCTATCTATGATAAATTATTGTCCACTTCCTTACTTTACAATCAATCGAAATCCCTGATCAAATTATCAAGGTTTCAAATATGCCACAGCACAATTAGACGAAAAGTAAAATACCAAGTTCATAACTTGAAAAGTTTACCTACGAGGCCAGCATTTCAGATCTTCTTCAGCTGATATTAGCAGTAAATCAACGAAGGATTTACCCAGGGAGTCATTTGGGGGCAAAGGAGGAGGATCATTTTCGGTTGTCCAAATTCTGTTCCTCACAAATCCATGCTGCTCTAGAGATCCGCAGTTTCCAAACTAAAGCATTCCATGATACATATATCAACTCTATCACATAGTTCTTAAATCATACAAGTTAAATGCATTTAATTCAATGTTTTACCTGGGGAAAACAAACAGAGATTCCTCCTCGCATTGCTTTGGGAGACTTAAAGATGGCCTACATAATTTTTGAAAGCCGACAAGAGGGATGTCGTTATTGACAACACTAAGATACAACTAAAGGAAACCGTATTGTTAATACGTATATATAACAATCTATTTCGCCTCTCTCTCCTTTAAAGTCATTTGTCAATACATCAACTGCCGAGCTTGCTAGAAAAGGTTTGTCCAAAAATCTTCATTTTTTACACAACTTCGATATTAGAAAAATAATTTTCGCATTAAAAAAGTTGGTCAACATCATGAAAGAAACCTCACCTTACTAGTGGTGAATAGAAGTTCTTCACCTCGATTGTTCCTCCATGACAGCACTTGTCCTCCGTGCAGACTGACCTGAATTTTTCACACACACAGAGATAACTACAACTTCAAGAAAATAGCTGATGCAAACAGATTGACGTTAAAATCAAACGAATCAACGAAAAGTTACACAATGTCATAGATTTTCGTATGCAAAAAGCATCGCATCAACGAGCAAGAAGCACGAAAACTACTTGTGCAGATGCTCCTTGAGGATTCCGAAGCACAACATGGTCGATCCCATTCCAGTCCTTTGTCAGTTCAAATGCCGCTCTATGGTCCCAAACTGCTGCCGGATGCCCCATTCTTCAAAATGCAGGAGCTAAGAAAACGTGTTTATTGTAGTCAAGTTACCGAATTAATAACTAATTACCCAAAGTTCTACTTAACCTATGGAATGGTAATAACACCAAAGGGTACAAGCTATCTCCAACACCTTTCTGGTGAGAATTTTGCTAGCTAATAAAGCAAAATTATTGCCTTCCACTACGGCTTTCAACAAACTACCTCAGCTTCTCTAAAACCCATGGACCTTAAACTTCCCAAATATTCCACAGATAAACAGATATGCCTTTACCACCCGAATTCCCACTACAATATGCATTTAGCGTTCTCCCACGGAACTTTAAATCGTACCAAATCTATCAGAAAAACCCATAAAAAACCCTTCCAAACGATCAAATGAAGCACAAAACTTACCCAAACAAATGCACCCCTTTGAAATCTTAAAAAATATCCATAAAACAGTTAAAAACCGAATAACAAAACCCCCCCAGCCCAAAATTCGTATCCAAATCCCACGACACCGATAACGCTTAACTAGAAGCAGACCTCCACCGGATCCACAAAATTTCCCTGCAACTCGTTGGATTTCAAACGAAAGCGCTCTTGGGTTCACAAACAGCGGCTATACATAAAGCTTTAAACTTTTACAGATTCAAGAAAGCCCATCTCAACAAAATGAATAAATAATCAACCTCCAAAAAAAAAACCACAAAATGCGGGTTTATACAATGCACACGGAAATACCGAAGGGCGAAAGATGCATTAAAAAGTAAAAACCATTAACTATTTGATTGACTGAATTTATTCCCTCCGAGGAAATAGTAGTAGGTGGAGATACGTGTAAGTACATGTGATTGTACAAGTGGTCGAGGCGAATTCGAGAAATTTGATTTTCTTTATCCAAAAATATCGTTAGAAAATCTAACCAGATCCAAAAAAAACAGCTAATCTAAATGATATCGTCTTATTATTGGAGTTTATTTTATTGTCTTCCATGTCGAGTAATGTAATATTTGCCCCATATTGTTAAAAATTAATATTTAAAATATGTATGTTAAATATTTGAATGTTGAAAATAAAAATTGTAAATATTGAAAATTAGTGTGTGATGATGTAAGTAATGATGATTTTATTTTTGGATTATTTTTAAAGATTTTCTATAAATAGATCTCTCATTTGTGAAGAAAATCACAATTGAGTTGAGAGAAAAATATTATAAAGTGTGTAGTGTGATAATTTTGAGAGTTTGAGATTTTTACTTTTTACCGTAAATTTTTACTTTTTCACAACACGTTATCAGCACGAAGCTCTAAAAGTCCTCCATATTTTTCCAAGCTCCAAAACAGAAGAAAAAGGTAACAAAAGTAATAATATTTATTTTACTGTTATTTATTTATTGTTTATATATTTAATATATAATATAATGTTATTATTAGAAATAATAAAAATAATTTTTTCAAAAACTTGTTATAAATCCTGGGAGGATGTTAAGACGACATCCCACACTCCCGGTAAGGGATACGACAAGTATAAAAGCCTATAAGGTTTTTNCTTATCGGAGAATATCCTCCTCATGTGTTTTCTTTATTTTTACGAATGCTTGTATTTGTTATTTATTCATTACTTTGTATTGTAATATTCATTAACTAATAAAATGCATCGTAATTTTTGTAGTACCACCATGTCAAACTTGGCAAAGCTCGAATTCATTACTCTTGATAATACGGGAAAAAATTATATGCCATGGACTATCGATGTAGAAATGCATCTTGAGTCATTAGGTCTAAATGAGACCATAAAAGAAAATGGCATATGCACATCACAAGAAAAGGCAAGAGTCATGATATTTTTGCGTCGACATCTCGACTATGGATTAAAATGTGAATATCTGATTGAAAAAGATCCCATGGTTTGGTGGAAGGGATTAAAAGAAAGATTCGAACATATAAGGGAAGTTATACTTCCGACCGCCCGGGATGAATGGAATACGTTGAGATTCCAAGATTTTAAGAAAGTCAGTGATTACAATTCAGCGATGTATCGAATAATCTCGCAGCTAAAATTTTGTGGACATGAGGTTACAGAATCGGAAATGCTTGAAAAAACATTTTCCACGTTTCACGCATCAAATATAACTCTACAACAACAATATAGAGTACGTGGATTTGCGAGATATTCTGAACTCATTGCCTGTCTTCTCGTGGCGGAAAAGAATAATGAGCTGTTAATGTGAAATCATCAGGCACGACCCACTGGTTCAACGGTATTTCCTGAAGTAAATGTCGCAAGCAAAAATGAATGTAAACCTGGAAACCAAAATCATAGTTATAAACAAGATTTTGGTCGAAGAAAAAATCGAGGTCGTGGACGTGGACGTGGAAGTGGTCGTGGTCGTGGACGCGGCCGTGGTTTTGAAAAAAATCTCAAAAGAGCGTCCCAAACCATCAACCGAAAATGCATAATGAGAATATGAGTGTTAATGNGACTATCAGGTATGCAAACTTCAGCTTGGTTCATAGCATTTTCCATATTTGAACTTCAAAAAAAATGTGCAATGAAATAAAATTACTGACAATACATTTATAAAAATAAAATACAATACAATACATATTTAAAAATTTAACACACGATAAAATATTATCATACAAGTACATGGAAAAATAAAATTTTTTTTACATATCTATTCCACCAGCAAATTGGTCATTGTCTGAGAAATCAATCAGAAAATCTCCAGCATCAAAATGGGTTGAATTATTCAAATGTTCATTGTGTTCAGTAAAATTGGTCTCCTTTTCTTTCCCCTTTAATGATTCTTTATAAAGTTTACAAAGGTGCTCAGGGGCTCGACAAATACGAGACCAATGTCCTGGAGTGCCACATCTGAAACAAGGACTTTCAAATCTTTTTGAGTGATCCTCATTAACACTCATATTCTCATTATGCATTTTCGGTTGATGGTTTGGGACGCTCTTTTGAGATTTTTTTCAAAACCACGGCCGCGTCCACGACCACGACCACTTCCACGTCCACGTCCACGACCTCGATTTTTTCTTCGACCAAAATCTTGTTTATAACTATGATTTTGGTTTCCAGGTTTACATTCATTTTTGCTTGCGACATTTACTTCAGGAAATACCGTTGAACCAGTGGGTCGTGCCTGATGATTTCACATTAACAGCTCATTATTCTTTTCCGCCACGAGAAGACAGGCAATGAGTTCAGAATATCTCGCAAATCCACGTACTCTATATTGTTGTTGTAGAGTTATATTTGATGCGTGAAACGTGGAAAATGTTTTTTCAAGCATTTCCGATTCTGTAACCTCATGTCCACAAAATTTTAGCTGCGAGATTATTCGATACATCGCTGAATTGTAATCACTGACTTTCTTAAAATCTTGGAATCTCAACGTATTCCATTCATCCCGGGCGGTCGGAAGTATAACTTCCCTTATATGTTCGAATCTTTCTTTTAATCCCTTCCACAAAACCATGGGATCTTTTTCAATCAGATATTCACATTTTAATCCGTCGTCGAGATGTCGACGCAAAAATATCATGGCTCTTGCCTTTTCTTGTGATGTGCATATGCCATTTTCTTTTATGGTCTCATTTAGACCTAATGACTCAAGATGCATTTCTACATCGAGAGTCCATGGCATATAATTTTTCCCCGTAATATCAAGAGCAATGAATTCGAGCTTTGCCAAGTTTGACATGGTGGTACTAAAAAAAATTACGATGCATTTTATTAGTTAATGAATATTACAATACAAAGTAATGGATAAACAACAAATACAAGNATATTGGTTATGATAGTCCATCGATCATTCGATATCTTGAACCACAGACAGGCGACGTGTTCACAGCACGTTTTGCTGATTGTCATTTTAATGAGGAAATCTTCCCAATGTTAGGGGGAGAACAGAAACATACCGAAAAAGAAATTACATGGTATGTATCATCATTGTTACATCTGGATCCAAGAACAAAACAATGTGAAAAAGATGTACAGCAAATTGTGCACTTGCAAAGAATAGCAAATCAAATACCAGATGCATTTGCAGACACAAAAGGGGTAACTAAATCATATATACATGCTGCAAATGCCCCTGCTCGAATTGAAATTCCGAAGAAACAAATTGAAGATAGTCATGATGTCATTAAACGCCTGAAGCGTGGAAGGCCAGTTGGTTCCAAGGATAAAAATCCTCGAAAAAGAAAATTCATAGAGAAACACAATGATCACAAAATAGAGAATGATGTTCCTGAAGAAACACATAATGATCACAAAATAGAGAATGATGTTCCTGAAGAAACACATGATGATGAAAATGTTTTGTCAGAACCACAAACTGACGAGAATCATGAAATCTCTATCAATTATATTAATACTGGAAAAATATGGAACCGAAAAGATATAGAAGAAATTGATGATATATTTTCTTATAATGTGGCAATCGACATCATAAATGATAATGAAGATCATGAACCAAAATCTTTTGGTGAATATAAAAATCGGCAGGATTGGATAAAATGGAAAGATGACATCCAGGTTGAATTGGATTCGCTAAATAAACGTAATGTTTTTGGACCTATAGTCCTTACACCTGAAGGTGTAAAACCTGTTGGATACAAATGAGTTTTTATTCGAAAGCGAAATGAGAAAAATGAAATAGTAAGATATAAAGCTCGACTTGTTGCACAAGGTTTTTCTCAAAGGCCTGGAATTGATTATGAAGAAATGTATTCTCCCGTGATGGATGCAATTACGTTTCGGTATTTGATTAGCTTGACAGTATCTGAAAATTTAGAAATGCGTATTATGGATGTTGTTACAGCTTACTTATATGGATCACTTGATAGTAATATATATATGAATATCTCTGAAGGATTTAAGATGCCTGAAGCACAAAGTTCAAAACCCAGAGAATGTTGTTCTGTGAAATTACAAAGATCATTATATGGGTTAAAGCAATCTGGCCGAATGTGGTATAATCGGCTAAGTGATCATTTGATGAAAAAGGGATATGTAAATAATTCAATATGCCCTTGTGTTTTCATTAAGAAAACAACATCCGGATTCGTAATTATTGCTGTATATGTTGATGATTTAAACATCATTGAAACGAATAATGAAATTCATGAAGTTGTGTCATACTTGAAGGAAGAATTTGAAATGAAGGATATTGGAAAAATCAAGTATTGTCTGGGTTTACAAATTGAACAAAAAGAATGTGGAATATTTGTTCACCAGAAAAATTATACAGAAAAGATCCTTAAACGTTTTAATATAGATAAATCAAATCTTTTAAGTACTCCAATGGTTGTTAGATCATTAAACATAGAAAAGGATCCATTCCGTCCATGTGAAGATGATGAAGATATTCTTGGTCCAGAAGTACCATATCTAAGTGCTATCGGTGCCCTTATGTATCTTACAAATTGTACAAGTCCTGATATATCTTTTGCTGTAAATTTATTGGCAAGATTTAGCACATCTCCAGCAAAGAGACACTAGAACGGAATTAAACATATATTCCGTTATCTACGAGGAACGACAGACATGGGACTTTTGTATTCAAAAGATGCTAATCCAAGTATAATTGGTTATGCTGATGCTGGATACTTATCTGATCCACACAAGGCACGTTCCCAAACTGGATATGTATTTACTCGTGGATGCACTGCAATTTCTTGGCATTCACAGAAACAAACGCTCGTAACAACTTCATCAAATCATGCCGAGATTATTGCACTACATGAAGCAAGCCGTGAATGTGTGTGGTTAAAATCAATGACCCAACATATCCAAATCTCATGCGGATTATCATTCAACGAGAAGCCTGTGATACTATATGAAGATAATGTTGCATGTGTTGCTCAAATGAAAGAAGGATACATAAAAAACGACAGAACTAAACATATTCCTCTTAAGTTCTTCGCATTCACCAAAGAGCTTGAGAAGAATAAATGTATTGATGTTCGTCACATTCAATCAAGTGAAAACTCATCAGATCTCTTCACAAAGGCACTTCTTACGACAATATTCAGAAAGCACATATATAATATTGGGATGCACAATCTACGAAATTTGTGAACAATTGTTCGTATCAACATGAGGGGGAGTTTACGTGACTGCACTCTTTTTCCCTTACTATGGTTTTTATCCCAATTGATTTTTCCTAGTAAGGTTTTTAATGAGGCAGTACAAAAACACGTAATGAAGACATCATCGTATCATGATCATCATCACAAGGGGGAGTGTTGAAAATTAATATTTAAAATGTGTATGTTGAATATTTGAATGTTGAATCTTTGAATATTGAAAATAAGAGTTGTAAATATTGAAAATTAGTGTGTGATGATGTAGGTAATGATGTATTTAATTTTTGGATTATTTGTAAAAATTTTCTATAAATAGATCTCTCATTTGTGAAGAAAATCACAATTGAGTTGAGAGAAAAATATTATAAAGTGTGTAGTGTGATAATTTTGAGAGTTTGAGATTTTTACCGTAAATTTTTACTTTTTCACAACAGATATGATATTATTTATATTTTCCTTCCATATATAGGTGGTGAGATTGTCTATTATTTAAGAATCTTGTGAGACGGTCTCACGAATCTTTATTTGTGAGACATGTCAATCCTACCGATATTCACAATAAAAAGTAATATTTTTAGCATAAAAATAATATTTTTTCATTGATGACCCAAATAAGAGATCCGTCTCACAAAATACGACCCGTGAGATCGTCTCACACAAGTTTTTGTCATTATTTAATTTCATTTTCACAACAATTTAAAGGAGAATGATTTACATATCAATTTTACGACTATAATATTACTGAATTAATAAAAAATATTATTTTTTTATGTTGTACTATATTTTAGTTCAAAGATTATCGAATTAGCATGTGCTTTTTTGGAATAATTTGACTTATCGAATTATTTTCATTATTTAAACATAAATCGTGATTTGATATTCGTAATTCGCATTGATTTGAATGTATAAATAAATGTATTTCAAAGTGTGTGCAGCGATTGCTATCACTCGATCGAAAAATATTATCCAAATTGCTACGTAACTTAAATGATTTGGTAGACGAAAAAATAATTAACTTTGGAAAGAAGAAAAAGCATAAAATATAAATTGGATAAATTTTGTCAGGTTCTGAAAGACGATAAAAATAATAATTTGAAATAATTGGCAGGAAATAAAAAAAATCCTTTATAAATTACTAAAGTTTACTTTCCAAATTTATCGTAGTAATATTTAAGGGAAAAAATATTATCACAAAATTAAAATTTATTAATTATATTCAACTCATAACAAACAAAAAATGTAATTATATATTTTCATTTTAAACACACGATTATAAAATAAAATTACTTCAATAATAAAATATTATGAACTAAAATTATGGAGATGATATAGGTTATTCAATAAATAAAAATATAAATAATTTAATAATATATATACATTAATATATATACTTATATGTTTATATATATTTATTTTTATATATATGCTGTGGGCGGGTTCGGAACAAGTCATAGAATACCAAGACCCGCCCCAGATCTACTTGCCGACTCATTGTCATCTCTATGTCTATGTCGGGACAACTATTTCAGAAGTGGTGAAGATTCATTTCACTGGAAATAATTCCCAAGGTTTACCTTTCCCTTAAATCTATATCAATGATACATTAAAGAACACCAAATTAGGGCAAGCCCAGAAAATCACCTCCATTGTTTAAGAGCTCTTACACAAGTACAGGATATCAGATGTCATGTCTTCTCTTCTTACATATAAATCAACTAATCCTTAGAATCCAACCTTAAAAACGCATGCCGGGATTGCCGAGACAAATGATATTTGCAGTGAATAAATTAGAGTTTCGAGTTCTAATATCACTTTGCATTTGATTGCTATTTGTTAAAAATGATTTACGAGAGCTGTGCTCTTGGAACTCAGCTAGCAGCTACAGCATCGGCCCTCGGATAGTATCGAGAAACAGATGAAGCTTAGCTCCAGTACTTGTATTATCGTACTGAGTCACCATCCTCGTTGCTTCTGTCGGTAGTATTAGAGTTATTGTTAACTCTTGCAAGTAGGTTCACCGTGCTAACCGGTTTCGGCCTAAAATTAGTCGTCTTTTTAGCATCTTTTAGCTTTTCCTGCGGATTAGAACAAGTCTTATATTTTGGGTAAATATATATGAGAGAGAGTGTGTGTGTGTGTGTGTGTGTGTGACATGAAATTGATTGATCCTCAATAAATACTAAATAGAGATCGAATGCAACAAAAAGCCAGTACCATTATAGTAGCGTTTTCAAGCTTCAGTTTCTCGGAGTTTTTCATTAGTTTGTTGAACTCGGTTTTGAGTGTTGTATTCTCGGAAGTCAGCGCTCGAACTTTAATTGCTAGTTCCTCGGCCTCTGCCTGTATAAAGAAAATGTTGAGGTGATATTAGAAGCTACAAAACAGAAGACATGGCAGAAAAGGAATCACTTAGTGGGCAGATCATATAGATCTTGTTTAAGTAGCTAAAGCTTGTGATTCACCCCACCTGTTTTCTCAGTCTTGATCTTCGAGCAGATTCTCGATTAGATTGTTTCCTCCTCTCCCGTTTAAGTTCACGGTCATTCTGCATCCCAAAATTCCAGTTTTTTATGATGAAACTAAAAAGTTTATATGAAAAAGTTCACAAAGTGGCACCCACGGGAACACTACACATCATGCCATGCACGATTTGATTAAAAATAATATTAGCATCGATAAACTGTAAGGCACGAGGCACGTTCAAAGAAGAGAACGACAACGAGAAGCTATAAAACATTCAAAACACACCTGTGACCAAGTTTCACTTGGGATCAACGGCTGCTGAACATTGGTTGGAGTTGTGGGACCGGTTACATTAAAATCAGAAGGATTCTTGAGTTCCAGTGCAGTGTTCATATCGACATTTGATTCTGTTTGCACGTTAGTTGAAAGAATTACATCTTTCACTTTCTCAGAGCCTTGACCTGCAGCCGCACCAGGTACTATACTTCTGCTCTGTTTCCGATCTTTGCCACTCCCAGCCGCTGTCAGGTTAAAGTTTGGATTAAGCATGAATTCTAAGAGATTTAACTTCCGTAGCCACCTCAACTAACTAAAAATCTCACAAGAAACATGTGTAGGGATCATCTTATCATGGCAAGCCTGTATATTTAGTGGTCTGAGTTCAATATAAAATCAGGATAAGAAGAGTGGCTGGAGAGTTTTCAACAGGCTTATCCTCTCCATTTTGCATGATCCATGTGGGATTAGGTTTAATCTGATGGGATGGATTACACTCAAGACATATGATTTGATTTAAGAAAGCTTACCACTGTTAGGAGATCCTTGTCGACTTCTTCTCTGTCCGCTTGGACCATCCTATTAGATTAACAGAGAAAACTTAACAGGTCGAATACTTTCCAAACAACGCAAATAAATGGCATAAAACTATATAACAGGTGGAATTCAATACAGTAGGGGGTCCTCACCCATGTAGCTTTACTGTTATTCCCGTTGCTTCCATCACTAGAACCTTCAGTCTCCTCACTGCATGATTAGAACCAAATCTGGCACTTCAGTCCATTTAACAGGTAAACTAGGAAAGACCATTAGACGAAAAGCAGATGGTATCTGTTACATTTGTGGAAAATAAATGCTTTACTACTGGTGAAACATTAACCCCAAATTTTAATGTCCTAGACTCAGTCTTCCATAAACCTTTTCGTAACTCTGTGGCCAGCTGCAGTGTCATCATTATCACTATTTCCATTGCCTATTGACATTGCGAAACCATCGAATTCTTTCAACTGCTTCACAAAGTTTCCGTTCAGATTCCCGAATGTTTTGGCAGGCTTGTCCATACTCAAAGCAGTACCACCCTATAAACCACACAACATCATCAGATATATTATGGGATACTTGTTTGAACCTTTTATCTCACACAACCAAATAACCGTGGAATTTAGTGAGATAATAAAATAATCCGGTATCACTCCAGAGACAAGCGGGTGAAATGCCCTTTCATTATTTAAAAGAGTACTACAAAGTGCACATATGAATGATGACCGGCGCAAAAATTCTGAGTCGTATAATTTGTGGAACTTACTATATGAACTCCAGGATGTGCATAAACTCCTCCATGAGCATAAAATGCACCATATGGAGCTCCATAATGAGGGATCATAGACTGAAAGAGTTGAAGCATGAATCATAACAAACTCTAAATTAGTAGACTACTTAACTAATTGATTAAAAACATAGATTGGCCTTTGCACCCTAAAAGTCTACGTGATACCTGAGGAGGTGCCCACATATAAGGGGGAGGAGCATGAGACGTAGCGACCGAGTTTATATACGGAGGTACAGCAAGTCGAGGACCATAATATGCCTGGAAATTAATTGAGAGTAACCGTTGCCAGAAAATCCTTAAACATTTATGAGAAGAAACTTTTGCACCATTAACCACAATTTAAAGAAACATAATTTATGGCTAATGCAGATACCTGCATTGCAGCCCAATCAGGATAGACATGAATACCATTCTGGTCCTGAAACGTGGTCACATTGAAAATCTACTTAGAAATCATCGTGATACGATTACATAAAAAATGTAAAACAATCACAGAGTAAATTTTTTTAAAAGCATTAGTCTTTTTATGAATACTTCAGATTTGTCCAAATCTGTAAAGAAATATCTTTGGGAAATCCAACAGTAAATAGAGACAAATTTCAATAAGAAAGTCCTGTATGACCTTCTTTAGCTACTAAGATACTTAAGATGCTCACCACTGCAGGTGCAGCTATCGTTACCGGGTTGGAAGGTTTCCGGTCTTTGCTATCTTCCATGATACCTGATACTTAGAGCCTGAAAATATGGTAGCCAAAAAAAAGGGAAACAGCCGAATGAGATGACAAGCACCAATTTCTGCAAATATGGAATGTTTCCGTGATTTAAAAAAATCAAATCGTAGAGCAAACAGATGAACAAAACTCCAACTACACTATCCAAATTTGAGCCAAGTAACTAGCTTTTAGATGACCACAATAGAACTTCAAACTTACGCACTACCGATGTTGGATTTCAAGTCCTTGACAAAATCCTTCATCATCTGTCCATCCATATCATATAATAATAGAATTCAGAGATATCATACATGAAATCCACAGGTTTGAAGTCATTCCAAGCTCATTATTGAAATTCATCGAACCAAAACCAAGCAACCTATGATGGTTGAAATGATAATAAACGAAGAACGTTAAGAACAAAGTTCAAGCCGTCTCATTTGCGCTGAGACATCAACGGAGTAGAAGTGATCTCATTCCAAAGCCTAGAACTTGTCACACGACTCACATGTCCAGTCCCATAGGTGATGGTTTGCAACACCATACTATGTTGACTACTTCATGCTCCATTACAGTCAAAGATTAATCCTTCGAAGTGAAAAGGAATGTAAAACTAAGGAATTCCAATTTCCATTACGATGACCATTGTGTAACAACGTGTACACAATTTTGAGTATTAATTTCAATTATTGTGTCACAAAAAAAACTCACAGTTATTCACTGAACCTGTCGGTCGAATTGCCCCCCGATAACGGGGTTCTACAGAAAAGAAGAGCCAACAGGGGCTCTCTCGTCTTTTCAGTTTCCACCACTTCCATCCAACTATCTACTGCTGACTTTTCACTCCAAGACAACCGAGGATGTAATGACAAATCTACCCTCATCAACAACCAAAATTCCAAAAACCAAGAATCCCAAAGGTTTCCCACCAGCGACTGTCAACACCCACGACTCAGACGTTCATATATGAACTGTTTTACGAAATATATCCTTTGTTGATCAGATAAATCAAAATCAAATCTTCACTGTTTCAAGTCTAGATTCTTAAACTGAATTATTCGAATTTCAACAATCAGCCGTAGAATCACGACGAGAAACTCAAAATTCACAAAAAATGAACTGAACCGGGAAAGAACGCACTGTGATCAGCCAGCATTAACAAAAGAAAACCACAATAATTCAACAGAATATTTAATTTAACAATAAAATAAACCTAAAAATAGAATTACCTCGAAGCCAAATCACAATTCGAAGCGACCAGTAAAGAAGAAAGCTATTTAGCTGCTAAACTGCAAACATGTTTTTCTCTCTCTAAGCAGGAGTATTTCCAGACAGAAATATGAGTGAGAGAGAGAGGAAGACGGGAAGAAAGTGAAGGCTTACGCCAAGGCACCAAACCACGTCACGCAGTACGTGTCACCTTCGCAATAACTTGTCCGTATACATCCATGTGGCTGAATATTTGCATATTATTTTTCTCTTTGATAATTAAAACGCATAACGGTTTTTATTTCAATATATATTATAAATTATATCGATTGATTTAATTATGAAATTATATTACTCCGAAATTTCATTATATAGTCAACGAAATGTTTCGTGTCAGACATCGGAAATATGATATTATAAACTATCTGGTCTACTTTCTAGTCATTATTAATTATATTATATAGTTTGTAAAGATGAGCTCAACGTGTTTGCTGGCCAGATGTAGTAATAATTTTTTTTTAACAAAACAAAAAGTGAAAATCAAGTCATCAAAAGCAGCGCACTGTAGAAACTACGAAGAAGTTGGTGAGCTGGCACCAAGAAATTCGAGCTGGCTCGATAACATTTATTCCAACTCATCTTCTACCGAACACGTGTCTTCAGCCGGCTCGATCTACGCGGCCTATTTGCCAGCTTCCAATTCGGCCTACTTTATTTCTTATTATTATTATTATTATTATTATTATTATTATTATCCAGGTTAAATTCGGCGATATATCATATTAATCGAATTATTTTCGATTAAATAAAATAACATATATGACGCCAGCACTAAGTGTAGGCCGGAAGTAGTGTTTTTGGAAACTGTCAAATTAATTGGATTTGATGGAGTCTTTCGAATCCGGACTGGGCCCCCGATAGGTTTGGCCCTTTGAAGTCTCGTCTGCTTGGTATGCCACGGCGTCTCTAACTTGACTTGTGTCATCAGGACATCTCCAATGGGACGTCTCTAAGAACCTTGTTCTTTTTTAAAATTGGAATATTTCATTACTTTTTGGATTATATAATATAAAAATCAACTTTCACAAAAACGTGATGGATCCGTATTATCTGATGTCATTGGAATAAAGTGATAAACAATCCAGTACAATATAGATTAACTCGAGTATAAAGAAATGTGTGATTTGATAATGAGTAAGGATAAAGTTTTTTCTTAATGTTTATAATTGAAATAATGGAATTTTAACTGCGTGCTTAGATGCAAATTTTTTCATGAAAAAGTGCTATTATGATGTACATCATAATATATAGTCATTTCAAACCATTCGTTTGAAAATTCTTTGAAATCCAAGTTAACATAACATTTAAAACATTTTTCAAGCTAAGATAATAATCAAAACAATACTAAGGTTGCATTTGGATTGAAATATTTCAAATCCACGGATTTTACATGTATTTCGCTGTTTAGAGAAATAAGACCTAAAGTTCAAATCTCATATTAATTAAGATTATTTTCAAGTTTAATCATTAACGTTGTCATTTGAAATTACATTATATTAATAATATTTAAATAAATCAGATTTAGATTTTTAAGATTTAATTTATTAATTTATTATAAATAATAAAAAAAATCAAGATTCATTAATTTCAAATTCATCTTTTCAAATTACCTCACATATTCCAAATAAATTATGATTTACACAGTAGTGGATCGTTGATTGCTTAAGATTCCCAATCATAAAATCTGATCCAACGGCTAGAGTGAATCCACGTTCCATGCTTATCAGATGGAATGTCTATTTCAAAAAAGAAAAAAAATAATTGGATACGTGAATAAGCGGGGCCAAGTTAATAAATAAAAATATAAAATAGACGTACTTGAACACTTACGTGTAACATCAGCAGAGGTTGGGCAAAGTGGGGTCCACAAATAATGGATCAATGGGCTCCCCACATGTCGTCCACATGTGCTCGAAGCACGTGCTTATCTCTTCCCCACTGTGCTGCCTGTCCCCGTCACCTCCCGCTTGCGTGTAAGATGAGCACCAATAAACCAAATCATAATCTGAATTTATTTACCTCCAACTTGTTCTATTAAATATTTAAGGATAATTACACATACCTCTCCCTCTCGATTTGTCACATTTACCAAAAAAAATATAAAAAATCAAAAAAAGTTGAATTTATCTCATTGAGATTTATGAAATATAACAAATAAATTCAATAAATTTTAAACTTAAGAGACACCCTAACAAATTTATATTAATCTTATATGTTATACTTTTAGGTTTGTATTATCTTACATATTTAAGATTTAATGTTATAAATTATCGGATTCATTTGTTATTTTTCATAAACTTCGAGAAAGAGTTTAGTTGTTCTATGCATGAACTTCAAAAAAGATATATGTAATATTTAAATAAAGTTGAAATTTTTTGTTATTATGACAAATCTAAAAAAGATAGATGTAACTTTAATCGCGAGGGGTGGAATATAACAAGAGAATTTTTATATTTTAATATTAACATGAAGCAACTAAAGAAGTTGGGGTAGAACCTAAAAAATGTCTAATAAAACATTAGATATATATTAATGGGCTACCATCCTTTTACATTGGGCCCTTCGTAAGCCCAACTAATTATCAAATGGTAGAACAAGAAGTCGGGAAAGACATTTATTGGTGATGTTATAATACCCATCACCTCGTACAAATTTATGAAGTCTACCGGTATTATAATTTTCTCATATTTATTTAACTTAGCACATAACAATATATATAGACATATTGTGCTCTCTAATCTTCATTATAAAACACCATTAAAAAAAACACATTAATATGCAACGACTATATTTTAACGGCTACTTTGCACCGACTATAGACATGGACGTTCATGAAAGATCAATTGTTCATATGCCATTTACGAAGTGTTATTAGAAAGGATTGTATATTCTTCGGTTGAATTTTGGCTAAGATAATTATTACTCATATCTTCTAATTTGAGTTTTTTTGTTTCACTTCAACTTCGACTTGTATACTGAGTAAACTTTGCAAACATATTGTCCAAGTTTACTATCATGCCCAAATTTTCTCCGCATTTTCTTTCTTTTTTCCTTTTTTCTTTTTGTTGTGTTCTGAATCATTGGACAAGTGTCTTATTCATTTAGGTCTATATTTAGATTCACATCTTAGTTGGATGATGTGTTGTTTGCCCCCAACTCTAAGGTCCTCGCCTTCATTTTGTCAACAAGGTGATGGACGGACTGCGGAGTAAACATTAGATGGACTTTTACAATTCTCCATACATGCTTGAGATTAAATGCAATGTCATTATCTTTCTTGCGATATTTTCATACGCAAGCCGCTATATATCCTCATTGATGTGGCCGCTACGATACGTACTATAAACGCTATTGTAAATTGTGTTGAAGCGATATATATTTTTTGGATGATATTTTGTCAATGCAATCGTATCATTAACCGATTTATGGCGACACTGACACCACCAATTGAAGGCTATATCGAGAAACTCAACGAGCCGGCGAGGAAGAGCTCTGGCAAAGAGAAGCTCAGATAACTCTGAGGTAAGGAGTTCTTTTTTATGGTTTAGGTGTTTTATACTTTTATGGCGTCCTATTTTAGCAGCAGGCACTCAAGAGTAAACTGAATCTCAATTGGTTTAACAATATTATTCTAATTACACCAAAATTTTCAATTCAAAACAGGCAAAAATGTGATTTCCTTGATCTCAAAAACCAATCTCGACTATCTGAACTCGTAGTTGGACAACTCAAGTTTGATATCTAACTTAGAAACACGAGTCATCTAGGATTTTTACTCTTGCATCTTACTTTGATGTTTCCCACTCACTTGCTCTGTGTCTGTAATAACATTCCGTTGAAGTGTTGATAAAAGTGATGAAAAACACAAAATACTCAAAAGTTATTATATGTAGTGTCGAAACCCCGAATCCATGGTGCTTAATGTTGGCCATGCTAATTAAATTCTCACTTTTGGCAGACGAACAGTTGGGCGACGAAGAAAATTTCAGTTGGACAAGTCCCCAGTCGAATAACATTGGAACTTTCAAGTTTCATCAACTGATGCTTATTTCTCATACATTTGGGTTAGGTTTTGAAGCGGACTTTTAACTTTAAGCAACATCAGGAGGACCTATGAAGGCAACCTTGTCACACATTGGTTTTGCTTTCGTTTTTTTTTTTTTTTTTTTTTTTGCGATTTAGTTATTGAAGCAAATCTTTACATTTTATTTTACAAGTAAAAAGTTCAGCTGCAGACGGGAAAACAAATATTGGGAAGGACTTAACTAATAGACTTTGATGAGCGTTGCAGAAAGCCATGGGTAACTACTGATGATGCGAGCTGGTGAACCTTTGTCATGGCATGATTATGTTTGCAAAATTAAGGTTTTCAAACCAAATAAAATCAAATATTCACGAAATAAACGGAACATGTACCTCGCCGGTGAAAACAGAAATCCAAATAACTCAAAAAACTGATGCACGACATATAAGCCACATATTATTGCATCCTCCATCAATGTTCGTATATGAAAATAGAAACACAAACACGAAACTCTAATAGTGCACATGCATAAATTTGTATCAAAGGAGATAAAAGAGGCAACCCACAGTGAGGGCACGACGAAAGACAGTAGAAGCTCCGTCCAATACAAAAGCACTAGAGTTTGTCAATATCCTCATCCTCGAACTCGATGTAATCGTCACCAGGACCATCATCTTCCTCATCAAGTCCACCAGCGATACCCTCGTTAAGCCTCGTGTTCTCAGGCAGCTCACCATAAGCCTTCAATAATCTCGCTTCATCTGGCATGTATTTCAGGATTACATCCGCCTTATCATCCTGATAGAAACCAAGGCAGGGCGAAAGATTAGAACATCAATCAATTACCCAGTACATTTGATCACCAGGCAAAATATGAAAACTCCAACGCTTGAATTTTTTTGCTTATCCCCTTGAATGGAAACAATGAATAGTAATTTCATTCGAATTAATTTTAAAGTGTTCCAGTTCAAAGGCTCAAATTTAACCCGATGGAAACATACTTTACTTCGTTCTTGTATTTTCAAAAGGAAAAACGTTAACTACTCTTGTCAGTCTGAAATCCATACAACACACTCCTAAAAAATTGTACATTTTTTTCTGGCCAAACCACTTACTGTGTACTCCAAGAAAAAGGAAATGAAACAAACTGAACCAAACTCAACCCGAGACATACAGAAAGAAACGATTCAAAAAAAATTCTCGAGGGATGAGGAAAAGATCAAAATAAATCTTTCCTTGGAACTCTGAACCCAACACAGCAATAATTTGCAGAAGGTAGCAAAGTCATACATGCTGGCGGTCTTTCATTATCACTGATCAGGGGAACGGGAAATTGGGAGAGAACAGAATCATCTTGGAATCGAGTCGCGGATCTTGTGCCCAGGTCATGGCAAGGTGCAACCCTTCTATAAGTGGTAAGCATGCATCTTGGTGTACTTTAAGGCTGAAGGAGGTTTTTAAAAGATTGCGTATGTCAAGTGAAATGTAAAATAACTGATTCATGTTTTTGTATAAACATAAATATTTACTTTCTTGTTGTGAATTGAGCCATTTTCGAATTTAATTGCCATACCCACTTTTATACATCAAAGTAAATTGTAAAATACCATTCTTTGGTCTGGCTCTCGATCAAATTACAAGCACACTTGGGCTTTGGGATAGTCTTCAAGGTCTGCGCACTTAATAGCTACGAACGAAACACTACAACAAGTAAAGACAAACCCTAATTCACAAATACGAACGAATTACTCAAAAAACCTCACAGAATTGGCACAATCAAAACAGGTATTGGAACAATCAAAACAGGCATTGGAACTCCAAACATACACAGAACCAGCTACCATCTCAAAATCACAAGGAAAAACACACAGTTCAGAGAGAGAGAGAAATCATACTTGATAATCGCGAAGTCCGACGAGGATAATGTCACCGGCGGCGATCCAGACCTTCTTGTGCATCTTCCCCCGGATATGGCAAAGGCGCTTCGCGCCATCGATGCACGTAGCTTCGCATCGGCCGTTGCCGAGCATCCGCTGCACCTGCGCATATTCTTGGCCATCCTCCTTGAATACTAGCTCTCGCTTCTCATCATCAGCTTCATTCTTCCCTCTCTTGCGATTCTTACCTCCCTTACCCTTGTTCTTCGGCATCGCGGCGCACAGAGGGGTCTCTCTCTCTCTCTCTCTCTCTGGAATTCTATAGCAATTAGCAACGTTGAGGTTACGGTTCCGGTTTGGAGTTTCATGCCAACATTTGTGGGCCCAATCATGACATATGCTTTGAATTTAGCTAGACGTCTAAATGAGCGAGTCCATAGGCATTACAATTTACAAATTGGGCTTTGCTTTTCATTAGAAAATTATAATAAAAGAAATGAAATATTCTTAAATTTGAAATGAGATTCACCCTGTCAAGTGTATTTGAAGTAGAGATGTAAAATAAGTTAAATTTGCGGGCAGTCGATCTGTCTCACATATTTTGTCGATTGACCAACTCTACCTAACCTAATTGTAGGTTACGAATCGATTCGTCTCATTTAACCAAATTACGCGTAAAATTGATTAGACATTTCATTAAAATAAGTAGATTGAGTTGTTTTTCAACCTCACTAACTTGTTTTGACCTCACGTAAGAGAGTCTTAATAATACAAGTCAATTATTTTTCAAAAAAAATTATGATATTTTTTCAAATTGTTTTTCAAGATGACCTTCAAACAAAAAAACCAAAGGCAATATTTTTAGAATTTTATTTTGTTTCTGTTAAAGTAGAAGAAAAGCTTGGAGTTCGTATTAAATTCAATCACAATGTGGATATAAAAGTTTATCGGCAAAAGGGAATCCTTCTCTCTTTTTTACAAAAGAAAGGGGAACCTTCGTTTCACGTGTAGTTCTTCTCCACCTAAGCTTTCGACACTTCTACCAGGCACATTCTATTCACAGCTTCAGTCGACTTGGGACAAATCTTTGGAAGCTCTGGCACGAGGTCGTTGGTGCTCTAGCCTCGCCTCCAGCAACTTTGCTTTCAGTGTATTGGGCTTTAATGTTCGATCATGAGATGATGAAGATGATTCAGAAATGTTGGGATCTGCTGTTGTTGCCTCTGATATCCACTTTTTTACAGGACTGTAAGGATCAGTAAATGTAGATGGATCAAATAAATGATCCATGTAATTATCCTCGTATTCAAGTTTCTTGATTTCTGATGCCCAAGAATGGTTTCTGGATGTCGAAACTCTTTCTCTAACTTCAGTTTTTCTTCTTATTCTTGCATTGTATGTCTCATCTGTGTTTCCTGCGCTTGCTTTTGATGAGTCCTTGTTTCCAAGTTGGTGCTTCCTCTCTTTGAGAAACTCTTGTGACCGAGCTTGCACGCTATGCCGATTGAAACCACCCTTGACAGCTTTTCCTGATAGGATGATATTCTTTGTTGCTTTTACTCTATCCGTTTCTTTGGGATAATCATCTGAAGTGATTTCCACCTCTTGCCGCCTGTCAAAACCATCTTCATTCTTCGAACTTGCCACTCTGTTTAACCGTGAAAAATGGACACCGATACAATCAGAATCTTCTTCATTTGCATTCCAAGGAGCACTCGAGGGGTCATTTAAGTGAATCGATTCAAAAGAATGCTTGAATATGTTACGTTTGCTAGCACTTTTGGAAGATACACAATCACATTTCTTAGAACAACCAGTTCGTTTTGCTCCAAGAAAGATTTCAATTTCAGAATTTAACCTGTCCAAGACCGAAGTCTTTTGCACATTATTATCATCTGCTAACTTCATCTGCATTCGCTCGTCTAGCCAGGCTTCCGAAACATGAAGGATCAATCCACTATCGCCATTCCTACCAATCTGATCCACACTCGATTGTTGCTTCAAGAACCTTACCTGTTGTTCATATTCTCTTATGCCGCTTGCAAACTCATCACAGAGATCTTCGACCATGGCCAGCCTTTTCCTCTCTGATTCAAGTTCCTCCAAAGCATCACGTAATAAAACTTTCGTTGCTGAAAGTTCTCGAACCCTCTTATAACAAAGTTTTTCTGAGTACTTTCTCAATTTCCGTTCATCTTCTAACTTAACCTCCACCGACTTAACTAGATGTTTGACCCGATCTTGCTCCTTATTCTTCCTTGAAACTTTATTCCCCGCCACTCGTGTTGATGTGTCATCCAATTCTTTTTTATCCCTTCTCTTCCCTTGCAGTACTTTGGTTCGTGACTGGGATTCGTTCAGTTCTCGTTTCAGCATGTTTACTAACGACATATCTAAGGCATGCATTTCTTCAAGGCTCCAAATTCTGTTGAGTACTTTAAGCAAATCTGTGGAGGTCTTCAGAGTATAACTCGACTCTCCCATTTCACTGTTCGAGTTTAGAGACCAGTTTGAAGTGAATGCAGTTCGACTGGGAACCATCTGATGGGAGCAAAACATTACACACACTCATAAGAATTTTTTATATAGACTTCTTATAATTCAAAGATCGTAATTAAAATGATGGGTAAGCAAAGAATTAACTGAATATTTGAACATCATGAAAAGACGATAGGCCCAGCTTTGAAGAAAACCAAAAATATACCTCCAATGAGCTTTGATAACTAGATGGAGACACAGGCTGCCGAGCTTGCTCAACCCTTTTGACCCTTTGGTTGCGTTCTGCCAGCAACAATGCAACTTGATTTCTCAAACTAACGCCGCTGCTTTGCTGTCATATCCACGAGTAAGAAAATTAGCATGGTATCCAGCCAGAATACCGGAGACAACCAAGGCAAGAGGTCACGGTACTCCGAACAGAGCAGAAAATCGTGTATTTAGCAATAAGTAAAATCGGCATAACAACCCATTCTTTGTTCATATCTGAACTGAACAAGAAACTTCACAAATACAAGCTCAAAAAAGAAAAAGGAAAAAAAGAAACTCCACAAATAGTACAAAACAACAAAGAACAAGAACGTAAAATTCTGATCAACACTGTTGTTCTTCACAAATTGGCAGCCATCCAGCTGCCACTTGGTCGTTATGAATTTAATGCGTTTACTCGTATACGGAACCAACAAAAGCTGATTCTTCACAGCAAAACTCTACAAAGAACGTCGCCAATCAGATAATTAACCTAATGTTAGGCTCTAGAGTCGTAGTCTAAGAACAAACAAATAGAATCACAAATTGCATTTGAAATCTTGATCTCCACTCCATTGACAGTAAGCATTCAAGAAACATTATATATCAAGCGCTCAAATGCAAATTAGAGGGTTTCAGTTTTTCACCTGCTCCGCAGAAGTTTCTGGCTCTGCTTCACCCACTTGTCTAAAAACTCCACAAGCCTCCTCTCCAAAATGATTCAATCCAGAGCCATATTTGCTCATATTAGCTACCCTTAGTTTGGGTTGAAACTGCACCTCCCACAGATGGGCACCCAACTTTCTCGCGGAAAGATCTGGCTTTCTGTTAGTTGGGAAGTTGGAATCTTGAATGAGGAAGCCGTCAGGTTTAATTATCCCAAAATTCCATGAAGGCCAAGGGGTGCAATTTCCCTCCATTTTACCCACCAAAATCCCGCGTTTCCACCTCCTCCCCATAAAAAATACTCCCCATCTACTCTCATCTCCCTTCATCTTCCCTCCCTCGTTCATTAAATTCTTGACACAGTTTCTATACAATACAATTATTCATGCAGCCAGACACACACCGACAGCAAATTGACAGGGACTCTTCGTTTCTGTAATTTCTGACACAAAATAAATCTTCCTCGACACGGGTTTTTATTTTCTTGAATAAATTTTAGCTTCAACAACATGTTTTTAGATTTTTTTAAATACCCTTTTGCCTTTTATGATCTCTCTCTCCTCGGCCTTCACATTATTGTGTTTGGCTTTACAATTCAAACCCCCATTTGTCTCTGTAGACTGGACTTTTATCTCTACAATTGAAGTTTCTTGAACGCATTCATTGCATGCTAAAAATGCCGTGCTCAGAAGTCATGCTAAGTTCCTCAAAAGTGGAATGAGGGTAGAATCTATGGGGTAAGATCACGAGGGTAAATGTACTAGCTTTGCGGTAAGGGGTGATGCATGCCACATGGCAGCTCCAACGGATCTCTGTTTTCTTCGACATGGGTTGGCCCATTTTGGCTTTTATCTGATCATTAAACGCTTCCAAATCTAAATGTCCAGACAGCTAAACGTGGAATTTTAAAAATGGAACATCATGCGACGATGTTAATTTAAAAACATTAAGCAATTTAAAAATAAACAATAAGCATTCAATATAAACAGTAAACATTCAAGAAACATTATACGTAATTATAATTACATCACTAAATTTAAAAAATACACATTTAATAATTAATAAGAAAAAAAATTTAAATAAATCAAATAAAAAAGAATATTATGTGAGATCCAAAAGCTCAAAAATCGCAGAACATTGCATGCTAAAATTTGACGTCTACAATGTATAATGTTTAAGTTCATTTTCAACCCAAAACTTTATTTTAAAATAATTCTATTTTAAAATATACCAAATACAATATTTTAAATATTTTCTTTAAATCAAATATCTTCATCGAGTTAAAGTGCATCTTTATGTTTGTAGCACCCCAACATGGAATATAGGATTGCGATGCTTAGGGTAAGATACTAAGAACATCTTCAACCCAAACACCAAAATAGCGTGAAACATTTGACGCAGACGTAATTGGCAGAGGTAATTGGCACAGCTCCATTTCTCTCTGCGCCAAATGTGGCGCATTTTTTTTTGTTTTGTTTAATTATAAATATTAATATTAAGAATTATAAATATTATTTACATAATAATANCACTAAATTTAAAAAATATATATTTAATAACTTATAAAAAATTAAATAAATAAAATAAAAAAGAATAATACGAGAATATTCTTTTTTAGAGTAAGATTTGAAGTACATGGGTTGGAGATGAATATTGTATTTGGTGCAGAAAATGCACTATTTTAGAGCAAAATTGCTTTAAAATATAGTTTTGGGTTTGGAAATGACCTAAGATACTATAGATATTGTAGAATTGTAGATTTGCAGGCAAATCATTTATGCTCCTTCTTTACCCACCAAACTCTATAACTCCTGGTAGGTAATATATAGTTCAGTTTATGCATTTACTAATATATTTTTTCTAATATGTCACTATTAACTAAATATTAGATAACATTCAATTACTTTTTTTTTTTTGATATAATGCACAAATATTTTTTTTAATGAATTAAATAGGGATATGAAATATGAAGTTTGTTGGTAAATTTTTCTTTTTCAATTATTTTCTTAATCTGTGTGAAAAAACAATCAATCTCATATATTTGAGACGGACAGAGGAATATGAAAGAAATTTCAAACTAATAGTCTTTACATCTAGATATATATTATCACAATAGCTACAAGCTTACTATTGAAACTGATGTTATGCCAGTTGATCGTATAAAATATGCAGCCTAATCATGATTACTTCTATTTCCATCTGTCCCGCAAATATTGGCATATGTAGACAAGAATACAAATATCAACTGACACTTGGATTTTTACCGACAATGTCCCCCCTAGATATACTCAAATCAGGGACTGGGAAAGTAAAAGGTGAAATTTGTGTGAATATTTATTGTTATTCAAGAACTGGGGCGGGAGGTACTTAATGAGAGAGAATATAAGAGAGCCAAGCCAACGAATCTGTTCAACGTCGGTGGTGCAATCTTTTGCCCACAACTGAAGTTTGGTTCCAAGTCACTCAGAGTTTATATCTATATTTCCTTTTCTTTTGAAAAATCTAAATCTAAATCTAAAGTTAAAAAATCAACCAGGAGCACCAGAATGTGCATGCATTTTGTGGGATAAAAAAGGTTGAAGGCAGTGGCCATCACAGTGGGCCTCCTTCAGACTCACCAAAAAAGACTGATAAATTAGGGGACCAGCCCAAATCCAACCATATATCTTAGTTGAAAGTGGTCCAGACAAGACAAACTTCACATTCCGTGTTTCATTACTAATCCCACTCAAATCTTGAGCTATTTGAATTGTGGACGATGATCTTTTCTTTCTTTTTTTTTTGTTTTTTGAAAATTTAGAAGCAAATCTCATGCGATTATTTGTTGCAGCATATAATATTATTATTGTTATCATATGAAAATGGGATTGAAGATTTTTAATAAAGTGACGAGTCTACGTAACTACACGCCATATATGAGCAATATAAAGGACAGTTGCCGATAGAAATGGTCCCAAGTGGCACATGCCATAATCAAGAAAATGCAGCCGTGATTAAATATCCATGTGCGATGGCATTAAGGTATAATAAACACATAAAACACACATTACTCTGGTACGAGTGACTATTTAGCTGCAGATGAACAAGAGTGCAGTAAAAAGTGACCCAGAAGATCTGATGGCGAGTTGTGGCCAAACTCATACCTTTAAAGTCACATATTTGGAATGTTTTCGTTTCAAAGATTTAACTAAACACCATTGGGTTCGCCAATGAAGTAGCAAGGAGAACTTCCACATAATTATATTGTCATGTACAATATGGGTGTGAATGAATCAAAATCGTTTCCTTTATTATGATTCAGATGACTTGAACCGCGCTTGAACATATTCGAGCAAAGCAACTCCCATATATGTGTGTGTGTGTGTGTGTGTGTGTGTGTAAATATGTTGTTAGTGCGCGTCCGCGAGCATACAGTGAATTAAATTAACAAACAAGCTCAAGTCATGATTTGAAACATAATAAGATAGGGTAAATGAATCAAACTCATTTAGTTAAACTTGAGCACAAAGTAATTTGTTTTTTGAATTTCTGTGATTCAATCGAGCTCAAATACAAATATATAGACACAATTTTATTTGACTCGATCCATTTGTGTAAAACTACAGTTGAAGATGCTGTATAACACAAATTCTGACTTGACATGGCAAATGAGAAAAGAGAAGAAACTTCATTTCATAAGTTCCATGATTCCATCTAGGCCATATAAAGTTCTGAATGTAAAGAATAAGGATATTCTTTCATATAGATTTTTTAGCAGCCTCATCAGCTAATACATCATTCTATAAGACTCGCTGAGACTTTAAATCAACATAACCGGAAAAACAAGGACTCGAAATCATTGACATTATCATATATTTATATAATATAAGAAAACAAAAGTTCAACCGGAAGTGTGTGAGATACCATGTCAATTTCAATTCGAATCAGAACTAGGGAGTGATCTCCAGTCTCGGTTCAAAACAGAAACCTGTAAAGAGCTGAAGAGGAAATCGCTTTGCGACTGGGCATTTCTGCGACCACTTCCATTGCTTCTGGTTAATGTCGTAAACAAGAAGGGCGGGTGCTCCGTAACTCTGGATGTATATAAGGTCATCCGTCCCACTGCTAGCAAAAACATCATCAAACTCTCCGAAACCTTGAAAATATTTATGGGGCATTCGGGCTGCTTCTTGCCACTGTGTGCCGTTCAGAACCCAAATCCCAATTCCCTTAATGATGTCGGGTCGATCCTGTCTCCCAATGCCACCGACCATTATCAGCTTTTCCTTCAAGTTCATCAGACGGCCACATGTCAGAGAACATGGAACCGGGATGAAACTCCTCATTAACAAACCGTGTGGGGATCTGTTTCTCAAGTTGTACATGATAAGCCCATGACGATTCTCAGGAGCACCACCTCCTGTCGAGTAAATCAAGAAGTACAATACCCCATCACAAATCACGCTCTCATCACCAGCTCTCCACCCTGTTAAAATCTCCGATAGAGTTGTCACCCATGTTATCGTCGATGAATCATACAAATGGATAGAGAGATCCCATTGAAAGAAGTTTCCAGGAACTTGCTTGGATTTAACAATAGAAACCATGTAATTATGAGACACATGGTTGAGCGAAACTGCCAATGCGCTGTAATCCGAAAATTTCGGACCGGGAGGCTCATTGAGCTCTTTGCAACATTTAGTTACTGGGTTACATACGTATAACTCGCTTCTACTATCATTATCCATGAAACAAACTAACCCACATGACGAAGCAATAAACCAACTCGACGTCTCAATGCAGGGGAGGTCAATACCATACCATTTCCTAAGTATGGGATCATATGCATATCCAACAGGTTCATCTGAGCTGGTGAACATAAAGTACCAAGGTTTCTGAGCCAAAACATGAGAACTATTCCACAGAAACCTTTTCGATGTTACTATCTCATGCCATCTTTTACAAACACATCCTGCCCTAAAAATGCTAGCGATTGGAAGATAAGCCAATATTCGTTCTAAGAGATCATCAGGTAAAATTAAATCGACAGAAACAGTGGCAACTTCTTTATCATTTTCGTCATTAAGCTCTAAGAATGAATCAAACTCCACCGTGTCAGTGGAAAAGTTATCAATGGAATGGCTGACCCATGAAGTTTCGCCTTCCATGACCAAGAATCTGTGAAACTGAAACAAGAAACTCCAGTAAAATTAAACCGAAAGAATTCATATTTTAAAAAGCACATTGAAGGACTCCGACATCTAAATTGTGTCATAGAAGATGCCAAATAAAAGGGACATTAAGCAGTATACAAAACATGGGAATTGGGAAGAAACCAATTAAAAGAAATGATTCAGTGACAGATGTCACACATAACAAGAAATGAAAGAACAGATTAATATGGATAAAGATTTCCATAACATGTGAAATCCCAACCTATCTACAACTATCAAGGAATTAAAGCCACTAACCGAAATTTAAGAAACTGAATCCTGCTTATGCTAGGATCTCTCGAAAATGGGAACAGGAAATTTGAATAGCTCAAATAAAAATGAGGTGAGCACATGAAATATGCAAATCTCAAATAGCTCAGTTTGTGGCAACTAAAATCCAAATTAAATTAATTAACCAAAACACAAGAATACCATGACAAATATAAAATAAAGCACAATAGTTAAATTTTGAACATAAGATATCAGAGTAAAGTCTTTGTACCTATTTTGGGAATAAAGCAAGAAATATGCTTCTCAAGGCTGCAAAGAACAAGTTAAGAACCTAGAGGCAGAGGAGGAGATTGACAAAAATCTTATCTTGTTTTATAAGTAAATATAAAAGATAATCTGAGATTTAGAAAAAAGAAACCAAATATTTAAAAAATGCCTTTTGGCTGAATAAAAAGCTTGCCTACAGCCCAGATCACATTTACAAGCACTGCTTCTTTCTTTCCGCGTAAAGATAAAAACATTCAGGGAGGACTGCACAATGGATCTATAAAAACAACCCTTTTCGCCATATATATCCGCACCAATGAGATTGCATTATTTATATTCAGAAAACAACCGTTTCATCAAATTTATTACGCATTTAATAAAGAGCAACTACTTTCAGAATTTAGCACATCAATCAAAATGAAAAGAACAGGTCACATAGTCTCTTGAGGGGGCAAACCAGATTTAACAATAGTTAGGTGAAAGAGAAATTACACCAAGAAACACTATGAAATGAAATATCAGGACACCAAACAACCAAATGGAAAAAAATTGTAGGCTCCCACACGAACAGATCTCACAAACACCTTAACAAACCTACTCCCAATAGAGGATAAGAAACAAATCAAGATTATACCTTAGCTGAAAAATCCCTCCTTGAAACAAAAGGGCCCTCCCAGATTCCTCAAGATTTTCCAGATTAAAGGTCAAAACCCGTAACTAAACAAAAAAAATAGTATTTTGCTCCGAGCAAAGAAGCTCAATAAGTATTGAAAGATTGAAAGGGAAGGGGGGGAAATCCGGAAATCAGATAATCTTCACGAGAAACTAAGAAGGCTTAGCCAGGTAAACATGCGTTGCATATTAAATATCACTAGAATTCTACAAATGTCACATAGGGTCAGAAATGAGGGGTCTGTTCCTTTTACGTTCAACTGATGTAGCCTAAACAACAGGAAGTGAGAAATGAAAGAGGAGGGCGCTCTTTTAATAGGTTTTTTTTTTTTTTTTTTTTTTTTTTTTTTTTTTTTTTTTNTAGGTTTTTTTTTGTTTCTTAATAAAAGGGCTTTTGGTTTCGTTGACGTAGACAAAATTTGAGTATATAAAAATATTTGAGTTGTATTTTTACGAACTTTTCGATTATAAAATCGGTTGTACATGTAACATTATTTTTATTTTTTATATATTTGTATTGATCTAATTATAAAGATGTTTTACATAAATATTTTGAATAAACTAAAAATATATAAATACTAATTAATAAACAAATTAAGAAATAATTATTGAAGTAAAAAATGTGTATATTTAGTTTATTTAAATGAATGATGTCATATCTAGTTTCAATTTTTTGAATTACTATTATGTGAGTTTCTTTTAAAAAAAGTTCATTTATTATACATGATATTCATTATATATTTAGATACGTTATATTTTTTAAATACTATTTTCAAATAAAAATATTGCTGATTTTTAAAATTTATATTCTTCGTAACATACAAAATATAACAAAAAAATTAAAAAAAATGTATTAAATAATATTAAATTTTTAACGTCAAATCTACTTTATTTTGAAATCTTGGCTACGTCTCTGGAATGAAATACAAATAACGTGAGTGAGTTGTTTTTGACCACAATCAAAAGGCATATAATGCTGTCTAACTCATCAACACTCATGCCTTCACCATTTCTTCTTCAAACTATTCTTCTCCTTTTTCTTTCCTTTTACTTTGTTCTTTCATTATTTTTTTAAAACTTAATCTATCTGCGATTAAATGGGAAAAAAAGTGATTTTCCATCTTAAATTTAAAATGTATATACATAAAAAAAAATGTTACATAATTTTAAAAAAATTTATAAATTGAATCACCAAATGTTACATATCGGGAAAAAATGTTACACATTCTTTTTGGTTTAATTAATTAATTGGAGTCCATTATTTGTTAGTTAAACGTATTTCGTCCAAGGCAAAAACTTGTGTGAGACGGTCTCACAGGTCGTATTTTGTGAGACAGATCTTTTATTTGGGTCATTAATGAAAAAATATTACTTTTTATACTAAGATTATTACTTTTATTGTGAATATCGGTATGGTTGACCCGTCTCACAGATAAATATTCTGAGACCGTCTCACAATAGATCTATTCCTCGTCCAATAGACATGCTTTACCAAACCTCTGTCCACCCCACGTTTACTTTTGATGCAAGAATTGGATATGCAGTGTAGCAACCTCATATTATTATTTTTTAAATAACATTTTTTTTTTCTTTTCAGAAGAATATGATTTATATATATATATATATATAAAGCAAAAGAATATGATTATTTCAAAAAAAATTAAATAAGAAACCATTTAAAAAATATAAAATTCACATTGTTAATAACACCAATCGACATTGAAATTTCGACTATCAAGGAAAAAAGTGCACACAATATTGGACTTCGATATAAAATAAATTGTCAAACATAAGAAAATAATAGGTAGGAAATAAAAGTAGTAAAATCAACTCGAATTGAAATTAATGGGAATAAATATATATATAATATAAAGAAAATATTAGGCGTACATTTAATGTTACACTCAGTCTTACTTTTTGGTTAATAAATTATAAAAATACCCTTAAATTCAATTAGATCTATTTTATTTTCTTTTTATTCTTAAAAATATATGTACAATTGACATAGCTCCTCCATCCAAGTACTCTTATAGGCTACATCCTGTGATATTCTTTTGTTTCCTAGTTTCAAATAATTAGATTATTATTATAAAATATATTTTATTTTATTCTTATAAAATTCTTTATTTTTTTAGTCTTGAATAAATTAGTTACCATGAAAATCGATATAAATTTGCCTTTGTATAACATAAATTTTGCATATTAAATTCTTTAATTAGTAAAATATATAATAAATGACAAATTAAGTAGTTAGATAGGTGAAATTAATCGTGTCTTATATTGAATATATTGTGCTAGCCTGTCTCCATCTCCTCAAAAAAATTCCACTAATTCTTTTTATTAATCTCACATTAAAAACCATTGAAAAAATTGTGTAAATAGGTTAGTTTTCCGAATCCTAGTAATAATGTCGATATATCGCTTGATTTTTTGTGAAATATACCGCACTTTGAGTGGCTTCCAGTTTCTGTATTCATATAAATATATATTGCAAATAGCATATCCAACTACATAAAAGGTTATGTGAACCCTTAAAATGGAGAAAATAGATGAGTTAGAATCCCAAATCTCATTGATAATTGGTCCTTTTTTGGGAAAGTTTTTTTTTTTTTTTTATGTCCAATTTCAGGTTTTGGCTGAGTAAGATGTCATACCATAATTTTTCGGTGTCACATCATCAATTGTGCTAAAATAACTGAAAGTTAAAAGTTAAGTTACCGAAACTAAACTTTGAAATTTTACTTGACAAAAAAAAAATATTTTCCCTTTATTTTTTGAGTAGGTCTCCAGTCATGTGTCAAGTCTTATATGAGATCCGTCTCACAAAATCGATCGATGAGATGGTCAATTTTAATCATCCTTGATTTTATATCTATAATTTAATTTGTTTGAAAGCAACCCTAGTTTTTCTAGGTCATGAAAATCCACACAACCATTTTCTAATCATCCACCCATCCATCTATTGTGGGCATGCATGGATTACTTTTGAAATCAGCATGTGGATAGGCAAGGAACTCTAAAGTAAAAAGGATACATAAATTAGTGAAATCTACATAACATAATACATGTGCTACCACATGCTTTGATTCATGCACCACCATAGATAGCTATGTCACTTTTAAGCCATCGGGACCAACTTAATTAATCCCCACTTCCATATCTATACATCAATTAAACCCGGTTAATGGTTTGATTATAATTATCTCTTGCTTTCATGGCGAGACAGATCTCTAGTTCGAAATCCGTTAACCTTTCTTCGATTATATAAAAAAGTGAAGTTTAAAAATATCGTCGATCGCATTTTACGGTTGACAATAGTGTGATGTGTCGATCGATTTGGACGTTTTGATTATTTTTTAAAATCAAATTATTATATTTTGTTTTTTAGTTAAACAACAAGAACTTAATTGTCAGCATCGCAACATTTTGATGGCTCTCGTCAGCTGTGTGCGTCGATCGATTTGGACGGGTTGATGCGTGATCAAAAACTAATTAATTAAGAGTGGGTATCGTGTGAGTGTGAGTGTGAGTGTGAGACGGGTCAACCCTACCCATATTCACAATAAAAAGTAATACTTTTTCATGGATGACCCAAATAAGAGATCCGTCTCACAAATACGACCCGTGAGACCGTCTCACACAAGTTTTTGGCATTAAATAATCCACATGCTGGCGTAATATAAGAAATATTTCATTAACAATAATAATCAAATATTATTATGATCTGGTTTTGGAGTGGCATTCATTCATTATTATTATATAGTCGTTTATTATTTTAATATTACTAACTTTAATATAACAGCAACGAGAATAGAAGAAGAAGCTCTAGGAATATGCCATCCAATCTCGATTGATTCAAAGTCAAGCATGAAATTAATATTACACTACTTAAATCATATATATGCTTCATAAGAACATGAACAGATATGAGGTGATGTTTACCTATTTAAACGTGATGAAACTGTACATTCGATAGATGAATGTCACTTGCTGCTCACACTGAGTGTCCATCGAATTAATAGTTAAAGCAAAAACGAATTAATTTATACGATATATTTCTTGATACATGAGGCCACATTACTGTACTGAATTGTGGGGAAAATTGAAGCATTTTTGTAAGTGAAACATGCAAGCTAGTGTGTTCTTCAGAACATTCCGAATAAACTGTAGAAAACCCAATATTTTAATACCCAAAATCTCTCTCTAATTAAAACTGACTCATTTCTCACTAACACTTCCAGTTTTACTTTTTTATTTTCTTTGAGAATGCAAAGTAATTTGGCCAAAAAAGCATCCACGTTCGATCAACAAACTGACAAGAAAAAAAAAATACCCACATGAGATGCAATATCAATGAATTAATAAATAAATAAATACTCTTTATTTTATTGTTATTCAGGGAAGCATATAACATTTGCGTATTGTCAAGAGACAAAGCTCAATATTTTATGTTTATTTTTTCCATTTTTATTCACTCACGACTACCAACTTTCCTTGTGTGGTATANATCACCTCATATTTTACGAGTAGCTAGATTTCTTGTGAGACGGTCTCACGAATCTTTATTTGTGAGAAGGGTCATCCCTACCCGATATTCACAATAAAAAGTAATACTCTAGCATAAAAAATAATATTTTTTCATGGATGACCCAAATAAGATATTCGATCCACAAAATTGATCCGTAAGACCGTGTCACAATGAAAATAATTTCATGTTAATTGTTTAATATTATTTTATCAAATTAAAAATAATAATAACACATGCAATGCGTGTGCATCTTTTACTAATTGAATCATGAACATATCATCCATCCAACAGTTCCAATCCATACGAATGGTTTCAAGGTCAAAACCATACCCTCATATCATTATTAAATTACATTAAATATTAACTTTTTCTTTATCCTCGCTCCTATTTTCAAGATTTTTTATATATTTTTTAAATTGGTAAATATAAATTCATTAATCAAAAGTATAATCACAAGATATACCATGCATGCAGGACAAAACATGCAAACAAGAATCAAGAAAATCGGAAATAAAAACAAGTTGCATAGTGTATACCAAAGACTTTAGAATTTGATGTTATTATTATGCATACACTCAATTTCATTATGTCGCCATAACTAATAAATAAGTTCATTATTTTACCTTTCATTTATTTTTTTAATTCAATAAACTAATTTATGAAATGGAATGAATCCTTCGGTGGAAGATATCATCATTTGGTGGCTCATACTAAATTTTGCCGACAAAAACTTGTGTGAGACGGTCTCACGGATCGTATTTTGTGAGACATATATCTTATTTGGGTCATCCATGAAAAAATATTATTTTTTATGCTAAAAGTATCTCTTATTTTCGTCATCCATGAAAAATTATTATTTTTTATGCTAAGAGTATTACTTTTTATTGTGAATATCGATAGGGTTGACCCGTCTCACAGATAAAGATTCGTGAGACTGTCTCACAAAAAACCTACTCAATTTTGCCATAGAAGGAGATGTGTACTTCACCCGATTCAGATTCAAGAACACAATCAACGTCCTAACTTCATAAATATTTACTTTTTATAAATATATTTTAATTAATACATCAAATTTTGAATACAAGATGTTCTTATGTGAAAATTTTCGATGCTTGAGTACTGAACTTTCTTCCACTTCACTCACCATCAAGTTAAATTATCGAAAAACAATAAATTAAGCTTACATAATCGCATTTATTGATTCAAAAACTCATTTTGTATTTTGTAATTAGCTAAGAAATTTTAATTTGGATGAGTGGATGATTCAATTTATTCTGAAGAACAAAATTCACTCTTTCTTTTTTTCCCTTAAAAAAATTCGATATATATTCAATTTTTGAAAAGAAATATTTTCAATTTTTTAAAAAAAATAAAAATGTTATTATTAAAAAATATTAAATCTTTTTTTTTTGACAGCAAAAAATATTAAATCTTGATGTGTCTATAACCATTGATATATTCGAACTAAACGGCCAACTGAAAATTTTCCAAATTGAGTACAACTGTCCGCCGGTACTTTATAAAATCTCAGCCGTCAATTTCTCAATTGCGAATCTGGAACGTCCATCAGCCATTCTCTTCGAACGAATCTGCCCATAACTCAAGATCCCTATCCGACGGACAGAAAGGAATCTTACTTTGCATCACCAAACCGCAAAGCAATCCCCCACCGTTGGATCGGCTACCTTTCTCTTTTCCCGCCCTTTCCCGGACGCAATTCCAATCCTTCAAGGCCGTTGAAGCCGTCGAGTCGGAGCTGTCCGAGAAGTCGCAAGACTCACCACCGGAGCTCTGCTTCGACCCGGCGCGGCTCAGTCTTCGCCGTCGTCGGGACTCGCTCTCCTTCTTCTCCATCAGTTCACGGAAACTTACCGCCGAAACCTTATCCAGAACTCCACATTCGGACGAATCGTAAACCGCGGCTGCAATATTGAGAACTCCTTGGAATCTACCCGAAGGCCGGCGGATCTGCACCGCGGTGAATGAAGGGGTTCCTCCGCCACTACGCCTGATGGGATCCATTTTCTTAAGACAAGTGCTAAGCAGAAATCTGACCGTTCCAATGAGGAAATCTTTAATATACCCGACACCGAAGATCTCAACAGAAACGGCGGACGTATCGCCAGAAATAAATTCATCAGAGACGCGAAACAGGAATTTGTCGTTCCAGGTAGGGTTTTCACCGCCAAGGGAGTCGATCCGGGTCTTGAGCTTGGCGGCGGGATTAACCCAGGCGACGGCGTAGGCCTGCAAGCGGCGCAAATTAGTTGAAGGCGGCTTCAGTCCCTGGGCTGAGATCAAGTTAATCTCCAAAATCTGCGTCTCCATCGGCGAAATAATGTCTCTCCACAAATCAGGGCCCTTTCGCAAGAAAAATTTCCATCGAGAACCGGATTGCAGAGTGGCAGCAGGTGAAGAAATGGGACTAATGAGTAAAAAGTTTAAAATTTGTGGGCTTAATAACTAATATGGCCTCTACAAATACAGTAATGAGTTGTTTTGGGCCGATCTTCTATTCTACTGACTTAATTTAACCACACCTAGGCCCATATTTTTAGCCCTTTTTCTTCAGCTCTTTTACCAGATACATATAAAAGCCGTACCAGATAAGATTTGATAAAAATTCAATTAGAATTCGCAATAAGAAATTAATTTGTCGGTCGAAGCCATATTTTCTCATATTTATTGTGGAAGAACTGGTGTTTCTGCCTTTGTGATAGAAACTCGGTTACAGTTGTGACCCATCTCCCTAACTGCAGAAATAGTTCCCAATTTCTGATAGAGGTCCTTCTCAAGTCCAACCGACAAAGATTGGATTTAAGCTTTTAACTTCTTTCACCGTTCAAGAATGAAATGAAATTCCATTCATCGGTTTCTTGACCAGACTTAATCAACTTCTACATCAACATTGCAAAATGGAGAGAACAACAATTCTTCATAAGTAGTTTGAGTTGAAATCAGCAAGCTTCAAACAAATGCCACCTTAAATGACAAATTTCCACGCTGCTGTGAAGCTCCTACTTGTTCGCATTGACAACAAGAACCGAAGATTTTTGACGTCCAAACCTCGGTCTTGAATCAGTATCATGGAGCTGCACAGAACCCAAACGTACAGCAGAATCAAACAAAAGATCTAAATGACGATTTGTATGAATAAAAGAAGAAGTATTTTCTATGTTCGATCCTACCTCCGCCAATTGTTGCTTCGGGTAGCTGTTCAGTGGAGTACTTATGCTTCGTGATATACATGATGTCGGCAAGAATAGTTTTAAATGAGGTGGGAACAATATATTTTGAAAATAAAAAAAAACGTGGTGTTGCATATTTACGGATTGGCAGAAATTTCATGGAAATATGAATACGCGTTTTTAACGCGTATTCACACGGTCAAGGGGCTCTATAAATAGAGCTCCCCTTCATTCTGAAATCATCCCTTCTTCTAGTTTTCTCTCATTTTATAACATTATATAATATTTGTGAGCTGTTAGTTCTCCTGTATTAAGAGAGTGTGTGTTCTCTTTGGAAACACAGTGAGTGAATTGTACACCACAAAATATTATAGTGAAAATTCTTTTCATCTTGCCTGTGGTTTTTACCCTAATAATTTTTAGGAGTTTTCCACGTAAATTTCGGTGTCCAGTTTATTCTTTATTTTCGGATTTATTATCTCAAATTACAGCAAGTGGGACCAACAAGTGGTATCAGAGCCATGGTTTAAAATTTTTTAAAAATTCTGAGTATGCTCTGTGGTTGCAGCCTAGACTGATCTTCCACATCAGAAAAGATTTTTTGAAATTTTTTATTTAAGGCAGGATTATTTTGTCCAGTCTACTAAAATTGTTGTAGACATAATGACGGGAAGGTACGAGATAGCAAAGTTCAACGGAAGCAATTTTATGCTGTGAAAAATAAAGATACAAGCAGTTTTAAGAAAGGAGAATTGCTTGACGGCTATTGGAGATTACGGATGATGGAAAGTGGAATGAGATGAATGATAATACTGTTGCCAATTTACACTTGGCTATTGTAGACGAAGTATTGTCAAGTATATCTGAGATAAAAACAGCAAAAGTTATCTGGGATACTTTGACAAAGATGTACGAGGTCAAGTCGCTACACAACATGATTTTCCTAAAGAGAAGGCTTTATACTCTTCGGATGACGGAATCCTCATCGATGACCGATCATATCAACACACTAAATACTCTATTTGCCCAACTCACTTCCATGGGGCATAAAATAGGGGAAAATGAACGTGCAGAGCTTCAACTTCAAAGTCTACCAGATTCATATGATCAACATAACCAACAATATTCTTATGGGCTTTCTAAGATTCGATGATGTCTTAACTGCGGTTCTCGGTGAAGAAAGCCGGCGTAAGAATAAAGAAGATAGGTTGGTAACATCGAAGCAGGCGGAGGCTTTACCGATAATAAGAGGAATATTTATGGACCGTGACTCCAGTAGAAGCCAAAGACGAGGTAGATCAAAGTCGAGAAGTAAGAAGAAAATTATTTACTGCTTTAAATGTGGCGGTAAAGGGCACTTCAAGAAAGAGTGTACGAGTATCGAGAAGAGTTCTAAAGGAACTGTGGCTAGTACTTCAGGCAGTGGTGAAATTTTATTCAGCGAAGCAGCAACTGTTGCAGAAGGCAGACACAAATTTTGTGACACATGGATTATTGATTCAGGAGCGACGTGGCACATGACGTCTCGGAGAGAATGGTTTTACCATTATGAACCAATCTCAGGAGGATCTGTATTCATGGGAAATGATGCTGGCTTGGAAATTACTGGGGTCGGTACTATCAAAATGAAAATGTTTGATGTCACCATTCGCACCATACAGAAGGTACGACATGTGAAAGGACTGACGACAAATCTTTTGTCCTTGGGGCAATTGGATGACATCGGGTGCAAAACTCGGATCGAGAACGGGATCATGAAAATTGTGAAAGGCGCGCTTGTGGTTATGAAGGCGGAAAAGGTTGCTGCAAATCTGTATATACTTTTGAGAGAAACACATAAAGAGGCAGAACTAGCTGTTGCATCAAATGGTTCAGTAGAAGAATTCACAGTGTTATGGCATAGAAAGCTCGGGCATATGTCAGAACGAGGGTTGAAAATTCTCTCAGAACGGAAGCTGTTGCCGGGACTTACAAAAGTATCACTACCCTTTTGTGAGCATTGTGTTACCAGTAAACAACACAGATTAAAGTTTGGCACTTCTACTGCCAGGAGCAAAAGCATATTGGAGCTGATTCATTCGGATGTTTGGCAAGCACCAGTTGTATGCCTAGGAGGAGCGAGATACTTTGTCTCGTTCATTGATGATTTCTCTAGGAAATGTTGGGTGTATCCAATCAAGAAGAAATCAAATGCTTTCCAGATCTTCATAGATTTCAAAGCGCGGGTTGAACTTGATTCAGAAAAGTAAATCAAGTGTCTGAGGACTGACAATGGAGGAGAATATACCAGTGACGAGTTTGATGCATTTTGTCAACATGAACTGGTACCAGAGCACGAAGAACAAGAACATGTCGGAGGACTGACAATGTAAAATAAGACGGACGAATGTCAAGTTTCTTGTGAAGCAGTACCAGAGCACGAAGAACAAGAACATGTTGAGTCTGAAGTTTCCAATGTGAGGCAGTCAACTCGAGACAGAAGACCACCAGGTTGGCTTTCAGATTATGTCACTGAAAGCAACATTGCATATTGTCTATTATCAGAGGATGGTGAGCCATCGAGTTTCCACGAGGCTACTCAAAGCTCGGATGTATCCTTGTGGATGATAGCAATGCAAGAAGAATTGGAAGCATTAGACAGAAATCAAACTTGGGATCTTGTTACACTACCACGAGGAAGGAAAGCCATTGGAAACAGATGGGTCTATAAGATCAAGCGTGATGACAATAACCAAGTGGAGCGGTATCGTGCTAGATTGGTGGTAAAAGGGTATGATCAGAAAGAAGACATTGATTTCAATGAGATATTTTCTCCTGTGGTTCGGCTTACAACAGTCAGAGTGGTGCTGGCATTGTGTGCGGTGTTTGACCTACATCTAGAACAGCTAGATGTGAAAACGGTGTTTCTTCATGGAGATCTTGAAGAAGAAATCTATATGCTCCATCCAGAAGGTTTTGTGGAAAAAAGAAAAAAGAACTTGGTTTGCAGGTTGAACAAATCTCTGTACGGTCTCAAACAGGCGCCAAGGTGTTGGTACAAGAGATTTGATTCCTATATCATGAGCCTTGGATACAACAGACTGAGTGCATACCCTTGTATGTATTTCAAGAGGTCTGGTGATGATTATATTATTTTGTTGTTGTATGTGGACGATATGTTGGTAGCAGGCCCCAACAAAGATCATGTCCAAGGATTGAAGGCACAGTTGGCTAGGGAATTTGATATGAAAGACTTGGGACCAGCAAACAAGATTCTAGGGATGCAAGTTCACCGAGACAGAAGTAATAGAAAGATTTGGCTTTCCCAGAAAAATTATTTGAAGAAAGTCTTGCAACGCTTCAACATGCAAGATAGTAAGCCAATTTCGACCCCTCTTCCTGTTAACTTCAAGTTATCCTCCAAGATGTGTCCTAGCAGTGAAGCAGAGAGGATTGAGATGTCTCGAGTACCATATGCATCAGCAGTGGGAAGTTTGATGTTCGCTATGATCTGTACAAGACCAGACATTGCTCAAGCAGTGGGAGCAGTTAGTCGGTATATGGCGAATCCTGGACGAGAGCATTGGAGCACTGTCAAGAGGATCCTTAGATACATTAAGGGTACCTCAAATGCTGCATTATGTTATGGAGGATCGGATTTTACACTTAGGGGCTATGTCGATTCAGATTATGCAGGTGATCCTGATAAGAGGAAATCTACTACTGGTTATGTGTTTACACTTGCAGGAGGAGCAGTAAGCTGGGTTTCTAAACTGCAGACAGTTGTGACTTTATCTACAACAGAGGCAGAATATATGACAGCTACTCAAGCTTGCAAGGAAGCAATATGGATTAAAAGGTTATTGGAGGAGATCAGACACAAACAAGAGAATGTTTCTTTGTTTTGTGACAATCAGAGTGCCTTGCACATCGCAAGAAATCTAGCTTTTCATTCCAGGACTAAACACATTGGAGTCCAATTTCACTTTGTGCGGGAAGTAGTAGAAGAAGGAAGCGTGGATATGCAGAAGATCCATACGAAGGACAACATAACTGATTTTCTGACCAAGCCAGTGAACACTGATAAGTTTGAGTGGTGTAGATCCTCAAGTGGTCTAGCGGACACGTAAGCAGCAGGAAATGGCAAGATTAAAAGGATGTGTGGAGATGTGTTTGATGCTCAATCAAATCTCCAAGTGGGAGAAATGTCGGCAAGAATAGTTTTAAATGAGGTGGGGACAATATGTTTTGAAAAGAAAAAAAAACGTGTTGTTGCATATTTGACGGGTTGGCAGAAATTTCGTGGAAATATGAATACGCGTTTTTAACGCGTATTCACACGGTCAAAGGACTCTATAAATAGAGCTCCCCCCTTCATTCTGAAATTATCACTTCTTCGAGTTTTCTCTCATCTTATAACATTCTATAATATTTGTGAGGTGTTAATTCTCCTGTATTAAGAGAGTGTGTGTTCTCTTTGGAAACACAGTGAGTGAGCTGTACACCACAAAATATTATAGTGGAAATTCTTTTCATTTTGCCCGTGGTTTTTACCCTTATAATTTTTAGGGGTTTTCCACGTAAATCTCGGTGTCCAATTTATTCTTTATTTTCGGGTTTATTATCTCAAATTACCGCAAGTTTGACCAACACATGATTGGTACACCAAGTATCTGACAACATCCTTATATTTTTAGGTAAAATTTTAAAATTTGTAGTAAACAGGACTGACAAATCGTTACATGATTGGTACATCAGGTATGCTTCATCCTTACGTTCTTCCCCATTTGAAGTTGTCTACGGCCGACCACCGCCGTGTCTTCTATCATTTTTCCCAGGGGTGGCGAAATTAGAGGCCGTCGACAAAGAATTACAGACCAGAGACGAAGTCCTGAGATGTCTCCAGAAATGTCTCCTGTACGCCCAGAACCTCATGAAGACTCAATTTGATTCATCTCATCGGGATGTCCAATATTCAATAAGGGATATGGTTCTGGTACGCTTACAACAGTACTGCCAATCTAGTGTGGAAAAGCGTGTGAACAAAAGCTCTCCCCACGTTACTTTGGCCCATTCAAAGTTATTGCATGCGTTGGTCAAGTCGCATACAAACTCAAGCTTCCTGACTTCTCCTTGATCCACCTAGTCTTCCATGTCTGTTCTCTGAAGCCATTCAGGGGCAATATTCCCCACGACACAAACCTGTCGATACTCAACCAAGATGACCCACCACAGCCACTGGCCATTCTGGATTCAAGAGTCCGCCAGGGATGTCGTGAGCTGCTGATCCACTGGGCCGGCCTCTCACCCACCGAGGCTTCTTGGCAGGATGCTTCCACCTTGGCCGCGGAGTTTGGCATATTTGTGATCATGGACGATCACGTGTCTCCAGAGGGGTGTAATGTCACGACCAGCCCACCACCAGCAAATGCCGAGCCCAACCCAAATTCTTCAAAAGATATTGTTTATCAAAGACACACTCATGAGAAGTACAAGGTGGTAGATTAGATTATAAGATTCTAGATTTATCTTGTTTCTAAATTCTTTAAATAAGAACTTATCTCAATTAGTTAGTAACATATTTTCTAGGAAGATATCATTTGGATTAGAAAGAGTTTTTATCTTAATTAGTTAGGAAGATATCATTTCGATTAGATAGGGATTCTTATCTTTTAGTTTGGATTGTCAAAACCTTGTATATATATCTATCAGAAGTGAGGAAATAAATGCATCGAATTGTGTTTCTTCTACCAAAGTCGGAGATCGTGAGGTTCTCTCTTCAATGAGCCTCAATCCCCAATTATCAAAATAGCGAGACATGGACGAAAGTCTCAGAAACACGCTCACAATCTTGCGAGTGGTGAATTCTCCATGAATCGCCCCATAACTAGATCCATTACCCGCGAACATAACAAAGAGCCAAAGATGGGATGGAGAATTTAGGACTGTTGTATTCTGCTCAAGAGAATTCTCAAACATCTCTCACTTGATAATTTATTGATTAATCCACAAATAACAATTAAATAATGTTTGACCAAGAAATGACAAAGCAGCACGTTGAATATGAACAAATTTCTACCAACATGGTGAAATATGAGGCGAAAGTGATACTATCCTAGAATTAATGCATTTGTCTTCAACTTTTGAGGGGTCTTTGGCTTCGAAAAGAAAGCTGAAAGCACACTCTTGCTACGACCAGGTGGACGTGGGCGTATATTCTCCCTTGGAATGTCGAAGGATCTAAATGGAGGTATAGGTTTGGAGCCCTCCAAAGACTCCTGCAAAAGAAATTTCTTCCATTGGTTTCACAGTTTTTGACAAAATCGGCAAAAAGCTAAACAAGAGACACCGAAGTTCATGATTTACCATTATTCAGATGAACTAACATCGAATGAAGAAAGAAATCAAGAATGACTTCTATAGAAATTTGACATTACCCGTCGTGGAACCCCCAGTGTTTGCATAGCCACAGTAGAAGCGGACATGGATTTCATCCAAGCTTTATCATTCGTATCTACTTGACAAGGAACAAGTTTTCACAAAACCATTAATGAAAGGTTAAAATCTCTCATCTTTTACTCAGATTCACAGCAAAGCTGAAAAAGTATGGTTTATGCATACCAGATAAGTTGAATGCACTAGATGTTTTTCCACTCATTTTCGAGTCCTCGGTGCTGCAAGGGTAGAAAAATATTACACATCCTTCGTGCTGGATCAACTTCATGAAAAGATAGGAGAGATTTTCATTTAGTCAAAACCAGGACAAAAAACTTCAAGGACTAACCTCATAATACCACGTGGAAAGCCTTTCAAGGTTGATATGGTTTCTGATGCTAAATGCCAAGAGAGAGTAGTTGCAGCAGAAGCACCTAAATCAACAGGCAATTTGAACACATAACATTATTAGTTTATTACAAGCTCTATATAACTAAGAGAAGTTATAACACTGAAATCAACCACCTGAAGGATAAAGGAGACCTCTTGCTTGCATAGGTTGCCTAGGATCTGTCAGTATCTGTGGGCTGAAGTGCACCTTCTTGTTGACAGAGTCTAGATTAGCATCAACAAAGAGAGAATTTGATGAGAGGCTCAAAGCACTTGAATCTTATACTAGGCAAGCAGTATTCAAAGCAAGTATTCATCTTACTTGGCAAAATGTAATGTTTGTGATGCCTTGGAATGATAGCTAATAATTGCTGCTGCCTAAGACCTTCTTTATCCGTGAATGTTTGGCATGTTAAAAGTTGCTTAAAAAGAAAAGCTTATTTCAGCCTCGATCATCTTTTAGTAAAATCTTCAGTAAGATAATAGAAATATTTACCTGATTTAGGCAAGTGACTTTCAGATCCATTGATGAGATCTCCAATGTCTGTTGCTCCAAAACATCACTTAACTTGTAGGCAACAGTACCAAGGTGGTCAATAGCATTGACAAGAGCTCTTACAGCATAGTCCTTCAAATTATCCAGCACCCTTATAAACAACAACATGATACACAGAGGTAAATTCATGTGGCAAAATAATATTATTTCTCTTTCCCAAAGAAAGAGGAAGACAAAGATATCATGGTCCAAAAAAGTTTTCATACATGATCCAATGAAATACGCTATCTGGAATTAAATATCAGAAGAGCACCATCTCCATTACTTACTCTTTACTTACTCTCGATAAAAAGAGCCAAAGACAACCAATTGAACACGGAAAGACCTCCGAAAAAAAAAGTTGAGCAATATCAGATAAAATAATCTGTTGAGGTCTTACATTTGCTTCTGTTCACTGTGGAGATATGATTTTTCGCAATACTCTGCTGCAGAATGCAGTTGAGGCCGAAGGTTCTTGAGTTCCTGCAGAGACATGATATGATGATAAACAGTGAATAAACCTTTGCTAAAGTGGTGGAAGTGGTGAATGTATAGAATCCATGCATGAGCATAAAAAACGCAGAACGCGGATATCATACGGAAGCACAACTGCCATCACCGAAATTGAAAATCATCACCTAAATCTACTAACGCGATATAGAACAGCACACACTTCCCAATTAACACAACTCTGGATTTCCCATCGCTGACATGCAATTTTGCACCAAAATAATCATCAATATTCAGGGACCAAAAAAATTGAAGAGAATCGAACTCAAGGAAGGTGATTTACATATCTCAACTCCAAATCCAATCGCAGAACTCTGACTCAAATTTACTTTCCTTCGATGCACTAAGAAGCGAAAAAGACAAAATGAAGTCAAACTAAAGTCAAGCACAAATATTCACATCCATATACCAATCTATTCCCAGATCTGATCCAAATTTTCCAGCCAAAAACTCAAATATGATAAGAGTAACACTAGTTGTTATCAATATTGCAAGAGAATCACCTGTAATGCCGTCACAAAACTCTTGCTTCTCTCCATCGACACCTCATCAAACGTCTTCGGTTGATTCCCCACCCTAGCTTTCTCCACCTCCATAGAACTCAAACTCAACCAAAACAAAAAATAAAAAATAACGCACTCACAATAGCAGAAACCTCATCCAAACATCCATCATCAAACAGAAATCACTTCATAGAACTCATACAGAAACACATTTATCAGGCAATAATTGCCGGAATGAAACGCAAAGAGCGTAGATTTGGAGTTAAGCAAGGTATTAAAACGGGTGTAGGTGGGTCAGCTGAAGTGTGTCTCGCAGAAGCAACCCCGGGAAGTGCGTTGTAGTTGTGCTAGTTGGGCTGGAAAGATGAAGAAGCGACGTCGTTCCAAGTGAATTTTTTATTTTTCTATATTTCTATTTCTGCAATATTATTATTATTAAAAGCGTGTGGGACTTGGGAGCGGGAGCTGATCCAGATGCATTTCACTACATTTCCTAAATTTAGGTTCTTCCTATATTACCATGATATTGTCTTAACATTCTTTGTAGATTGATTGATATCTTATGGATGAACTTATTAATATAGGTTCAAATCTGGTCCATCCCCAACCAAGGTAGAAAGCTCATCACAGGCCTAAGTAACCTCCTATAAATACGAGGTTTGAGTGTCTAATTATTCATTCACTATATTATTTTTCAGCAGCATCTTTAGCTGCTCCCCTTATATCCTCAGTCTCTGACTTGAGCGTCGGAGAGGCTATGCCGGGACATCTTCCTTGTCCCATTCTAACGGTCTTATTCGTGATTTCAGGTTCATAGTAATTTCGAAACCTGCGTTTGGACACTTGCTAGAATCTGACCGTAAATTTTTCGTGAATATCATAGATGATTTCATGCCCAGAGCGAAGATGTAGTATAATTAAAGTTGGACATTTATCTTATTATATGTGGTGTCCATGTAATATATTAACATTGTGCCCTTCACACAATCGTTGTGGATATTATTAAAGTCATATATTATGAATAAAATTTTTGTGCGGTAATAGATATTCTTGTTGATTTCATGTTAAAGAAAAATTATATGATCAAAATTATGTTTTGGCATAGGAAAATACTTTATGTGCTTCATAAAGTAAAAATCCTAGACCATCTTACTAAATCCATGCCAAAGCCAGTTACCAAAAAATAGACCAACAAACCAATACCGTCGTGGTATAGATGAGTATAATAAGTGGCTGGACCGGGATACGAGTGCGCTCTTTACAATGTTAAGTTGCATGCAAGACACTTTGATCAGAAAGTTATACAAATATCTCACAGCTAAGGAATTATGGGAGGCATTGAAAGGTAAGCACGATACCATTTCGGCTACTAGATTGACGAATTTGACTCTCAAGTTTAATCAATGCATACTTCACACTAAGCATTTGATGATCCGACATCTTGATAGGACGAAGGATATGATTGGAGAACTTTTGAACGCCAGATCATGTGTACTATTAGACAAACAAAAAGTCTTGGTCGTCCTTAGGTTGCTGCTTGAGGGGACATGCATGTGAAACCCGTGCTAACGCACATTGAGAGTGCCGTCAGTCACATGAGGCTAAAAGCCGACTGTCGAGAAGCTGAACGTGCTCAAGCGATAGATCTTGCCGCACATGTTAATCAAGGTATGCTTCAAAGGGGCAAACGACGAGCCAAACAATTAAAAGAGTACGAGATAAAGCCATAGCGAAGGCCAAAACTTGGGCCTACAAGGTTATAATACTAAAAAGCATCGCCAAGTTAAAAGAGAAGAAAGAAAGAAACAAACCAAGGTACAATAACTTCGAAGGATTATGTCACTTCGCTTGTGACTGTACTGAGCCGAAGAAAGTAAATACTCAAACTAACTCTCTTCGTTCATTTGTTTGCTGTCGTGTTATGATTGTTAATTTTCTCCATGATTGGATTCTAGCTATGGGAGCAACAAAACATGTGACGAGAGATATAGATTGGCTTATAGATCATCATCGAGTGCCATCATGCAGCCTCTACATTGCTAAGGGAAATGGCTCACGAAAGGGGGTTATTGGAGTACTTGATACATATCAACTTAAGCTTAGCATGGGGCACGAGCTACTCCTTTATAATAATGTGTATTATACAACTAGCTAGCATTCGATGTAATCTAGTTTCAGTTGAGAAGGCTTTTTAAATAATCTCACTAAAGTCAACCTCTCTGTGTGGGAATCGTGTCTGGCATGCAAAGCCTAGCTATAGAAAGCTTTTTGGAAGGTATGTGAGGGCTACACATCTTCTAGAGCTAGTTCACTCAGACATTGAACCAATGAATGCAAGGACACGACATGATGCATTTTACTTTCTTACTTTTATTGATGAATATACGTGCTATGGATCAGTATATCTCTCTTTTTTATTTATTTAACAATTCCTAAACCTAGCATACCATTGCCTTCTCTTGGCATATTTTGCTCACGTCCGCGGCTTCTCCACCATCTCTCCCGTCCACCGTCGCCTCGACCACCATTTTCCCCTCCATTGCTGTCACCTCCACCTCCATCTTCACCACCCCCGCCACCCCTTTTTTGCATAGTGTATCCTCCAAATCTACCTTCTCCAGACCAGGCCAGACAACTCGTGAGACCAGGTCGGAGCATCCGAGCAGTTCAGGTTAGACCACTCGGGAGACCAGGCCAGAGCACTCGGGCAGTCCAGGTCAGACCACCCAGGAGACCGGGCCAGAGCACCTGGGTAGACCAGGCCAAACCACCGGAGAGATCAAGCCAGGTCATACTCATCCCATCATGTCAAAATCTTTACAGAGAAATTAAACTTCTCTGCTCGGTAGATTGCCCACCCAAGCTCACCCAATCTACCCGGGTATCATCACATGTGATTGCATTTATTTTAGTATGACACAAATCATTTTTTACTTCACAAAGAAAAGTTGCTTGGTCCTCTCACCACCGCTATGAATAAATTAAACCAACCGAGGGAAAGTCCAACAGGAACATGAAGAGCTCTTTAATTTTACTTCCATACCTTAAACTCCCCGATCAACTCAAGGTGAACACGAAATGATCTTAGTGAGTCGTGACTCGCTTAACAACACACAATCTTTCCTCTTCGATCTATCTTATGTTTATAAGGCCATTAATCCTATGAAGGACGAGATTCGAAAGCAACTCCTTGGCATGTCCAAAAACCGTAAAAATTTATATATATTTGACAGCACTTGATCTAGTGTGGATTCAAGCAGAAAAACAGAAACAAATATCAGCACAAATAATTATTAGCTAGTCCGGCCAGATGAAATGACAAGTCAATAGTTTGGATGTTGGTTGAAAACCAAGTAGGTTCAGTTCGCTATTATTTTCTTTGGTACGTGGGTTTCACACCAACAGCTAGCTAGCTTAGGGACCCCTGTCTCCTCCTCTTTTGTTCCTTTTCTATTTACAAGTATTCGGTTATTTGTTACTGCAAATTTAATGTGAAAAGAACAAGACCTTGCTCTTACAATCGTGTGATGATTCTAAGTTCAAATCACCTATATATATTCTTATTAATCTCACATAATATGGTGTGAACCAGATATTTTCTGAACGATATTTAATGTTGTCCATCAATCGTGTCAACATCTGTATCCACCAATGAGCATGACACTCAACAAGTTGTTGCACAATTTTGATACGTCGGCGATGGACACAGAGATGAGCATATTTGATGAACATCATATTAAAAATTTATATTTTGGATTGGAAGTAAACTTTATAAATTGCTTAGATTTTCTTTTGATAATCAACATGAGTACTGGATCATATATGTCTGTGTATCTTGTTTTTAGATTTATGGAATCTGTTCATCTTTAACACAATAGTCCTGTCATCACCAAGATTGAGCCTTTTGGAGTAGTGTTTTGACTGCATGCGATGTTACCCTCATTAATACTAACTTCTATCATAAAAAAATTTGGATTTGAAACTTACATTTTTATATTTAAAAGATAAAAACATTACACCATCGTACATTTAACTATAATAATAATAATTATTATTATTATCTATAATTGTTTGCTAAAATATATAACATGATTTAGGGAAAAAAATGTTTAAATAGTAAATTAAAATTGCACTATCAAAAAATCCCGACATAAATCATAATTTTCAGTGGTACTTCAGCGGAATTATTTTGGATTCTGCGTACAATTTTAAATTATTAAATGCGATTCATACGCACAAATAAGGAAAAAATAACTTAGTTAGGTGCGAAGGAAAATAACTTTTTGTGTTCATTAATTCATTCAATTTTAGATATTTATCAATTAATTTTTCAAATTTTGGTTTTTTATGATCTTATTTTTTTGGCTATTTTGGTGAAATTGCTAACATGACATCGGACAAATCAGTAATTTTCGATTCCACGACTGCATTTTTTGGTATCATGTCATCACTCCATCAAAATAGTACTGAAAGCTAAAAAAATCAAAGTTAGTGCAAATAACCAAATTTCGAAAACATACTTGACCAAAACCCAGAATATGAAAAGTCAGTAAACTAAAAAAATTATCTTTTCATACAAATTATATATGCACGAGACATCAAACTCTGAGTACTACGGCTATTTTTATTAAATATTAATTATATTTTAATGCATATACTAGATTAATACAATCAGTTAATTTCGATGGCTAATGTTTTAGTTAATTTTCAAATACAATTACTTATATTTTTATGCAAAATCGATATGTGTGCATGGTTCACTATGTATAATTAACTAGTTTTTTCACCTGTCTGATGCACGGACAATTATTTTATCTAATTAATGATTAAAATTAGTAAATATGATAATCTCTTTCACTTTCTTTATAACATGACTTTTTATCAAACTGAAATGTCTACCGTTTTCATATACTTATAGATCTTAACAATGAACATTGAATAAAAGAGTCATTTTTGTATTTCGGCTGAAAAATTATATCACGTTTGTATTAGACAATGAATGACATAATGTTTTTATCAATTATGTCGTATTGGTGCACATTAGCGTCATGACGGAAAAATGACTAAACTTTTAACAAAAACAAAATTAGCGGATTAAAACTAAATTTGATTATATAGATAATCAAAATCACAAAGAAGCAAATATAGAATAAAAAAAATACAAATTCCTTTTTTTATGTTACGTTTTTTTTTAAAAAATAAGGCTGAATTTTGGAAGCATGTAAATGGCAACTTCTCCTACAGTACATTAAATGTTTGGCCCAATTTGTTTCAATCTTTCACATAATTAAATCTCCTGAAACTAATAAATTGTTTAATAATTGATCCAACCTTTGATTACATATTGACAAATAAATTATACGTTCATTAGTCATTAATATATATCAAAATATCTCTTTCTATTATTTTGTCAATTCACAAATTCACCGTACATTCGACTAAAAAAGTACAACCCAAATTTTACCTACTTAATTAATATATAGGACAGTCTTATTATAATATCTCGAGGGGCCGATATTGTCAATTATTTAAGGATTTAAACTATGATATATAACAGTTGAGTTAAAAAAAAAATACTTTTTACAATGGTTGATGAATACATAAGATAACGTATGTTGTTCTATATATATATATCAAATTGATTTGACAACCTCTGACTTTTTGTATGGAAACAACACTATTTACTGGCAATATTTAAGGTCCCTTGATTGGCGCGGATTCTCTATTTTTATTAGCTTATAAAATTGAGGGGAAAATGTTTTTTGGTAACATATATTTGCTATATATATGATTGTGTTATTATATGTTGAACTTTATTTTTAGTTTGATATGTTTATTTTTTTGATAATTTTAATAATTTTTTATGTGTATATTTGATATCTATGTGATTTTGTGATTTATTTACGCTAATGTAGACGTGTGCAGTGTCATATACATTCTTGATGAAAATATTAAAATTACCAAAAATCGAAAGTACTGACCCACCCAAGGCTTATGTGGTTTGGAGTGATGTACTTGATGGATGCCTACAAAAAGCAAACTTTTCATGGTCATGCAAATTCTCATTCCATATGTATATGTTTTGCGGCTCGGATGAGTATTCTTGTTTATATCGCTATGGTTATAAACACTTTCTTGTTCCTATTAAACAAATATTCATTTTTCTTCGCTCTTCCGGCATTTCTTTAATTATAAATGTAAAGGAAAACGACCAGCCTTACGAACTTCTCACTGGGGCAGTACTATAGGCATTTTCGAGTGTTTGGACATAATTAAAACTGAAATTTGATAAAATAGAATACCAAATTCACAAAGTAACAAAATTATATGATTAAAAATGCATTTTAGGGTTTCTACTTCCCGTTATTCATGAACGTGCAGATTGGCTTCTTATCGAATATAAAAATTGTGATTATTTCAAAGAATAAACCATGCAAAAAAGATAATCAATAGATTATGTTATGTCGCTGAATTCTAGAACTTAGGAGATAACTAATTATATTATATATAATTGATGGAGTGGTAAAAAAAAAGGGCATGATATGTTACAAAGCGCGTACCTAAACTAAAGTTCGATTTAGTACCAGATTCTTGTTATACAACCATGGAACATGCCATGTGAAATTGCTTAACTTTAGTTATTACCATATATAATGCAGCAAATAGTTGTGGGTTACCATGAACTAAGGCTATAATATTGAAGTCAATTCAAAGCATTTCTCGCTTAAATTTCCAACGAAATATCAATATATAAACCATTTAATTTTCTGCCTCTAATTCATCCTTGCTTTACTTGTACACCGCACTTGGTTCTTTTTGCACTATGGAGAATTCTCAATCACTAACAGCAACTGAAAGTTTTTCATACAGTTGGTTAATAGACAGAAAGCCATCTTCTTCTGTTGACGAGTTTCTCAGCAACTTTACGCCTCGAGTCATCGAAAGATTGGGAGAAAAAGAGGAGAATTTCAACTTTGATGTTCCTGTCACAGCGTTTCCTGTGTCCCTTGTTCATGCCGATGAGATTTTCTCAGATGGGCATATCATGCCTTTGTTTGTAGACAGATCAAAACCCGAAATGTTTAAAGAGGCTTCGCTATCTACCCCGCCATCACCTGTTTCGTCTTCAAAAAGTAGTGCTCCATTTGTTGTTGACAAGAACCAGTATTACATGATGGGGAGATGGAGGAAATCATCTAAAAGGATCATACAAAAATGTTTTGGGTTTGTGAAGCCGTTGTTCGAAACGATAGGGTGCTCGAGAAAAAGCAATAGAGTGGATGATCTTGAACGAAAAGTGAATGAAATTCAAAGCAGGGGGGACTCACTCGAGACGTCACCTAGACCAAGTTCAGCTTATTCGGTTGTTGAATTGGATGATCTCAAGCAAATTGGCCAGAAAGTTGATCATTACTATGGGCTTAAAAGGGTCAAGAGTTTGAGCAGTTCACCGCAACCTTCACCTCGTTTGAGTCCATCGAATTCTAGTAATCTTCTCAGTACGTGTGATGTTGAGAACTCAATCCATGAAGCAATTCTATACTGTAAAAGATCGATAGGTAATAAAAATTCTACATATTTTAGCTGATTCTTCATATGTTTTCTTTTTCTAGTTGCAGATTCTTGTCAAGTGATTGATATAACATTCTTTCTAATATCTCAGAAAATTGAAAGGGAGCCAGAAACAAGAACGCGAAGGAGATCAGTGTAAAGAGATTCAAGAAATGAAAAGCAGGAGTGTTACAAGAAAATGATTGTAGAACACTGTCTTCGGCCCTTCTTGTTTTACGGCTTGGTTTAACCAGTAATTTTATTCCCAAACCTTACAAAAAGAAAGAAAGAAAAAGAAAAATAAAATCCGTTGTAGAAATCTTCCAACTGTTAATATTGGGAGAAATTTGTAAAAAAAAAAATGAATAATTTCTTATTAGATGTCGTAACAGATTAGACTATCTTCGGCTTACAGGGCCCTCACATGTTTCTATTCTCTCTTTTTGTTACTTTCTGGGAATTGTTATTCATTTTTCGTGAAGCTCATTCAAAGAAAATGATATTTGGGCCACCAGCATTGGTTTTGCATGTGATGCAATTTACAGTAACTGAGGTAATATTTGAAGATCCTGACGTTAATTCTGATACATTTGATGTTGAATCTGATTCTTAGCTCCGAAAACCACGATTTCATTGATATACGTCTATAGATCTGACAGTACTATACATAATATATACGCGCACATTTCACTTCAAAACAAAATCGACAACATATTTTAATATTGGACTTAAATAATGTATAAAAGTTGTAGTTGTGGTAATATTTAATTCAAGTCTCCTTTTCATGTATATAGCATACAGTCATGATGTAAGGACTCATATTCAATCAACTCATAGGTGCGCAAAGATCTGCATGATCATAACTTATTAAAAAATAAAATTAATTTTGGCAGAGAATGAATACTTTTAGAAAGAAAAGATTGGAAATTTGGGACCAAGAATTCACAAAGAGCTTCTGGCCAATTCCCACTTTGTCCATTTTTCAACATCTAACCATCTTTTTTAATTAGTTCGCAAAGGAGTTTCAGAAAGAAATAGTATATTATAAAATCATGAATCATCGCAACAATTTTACAAAAATTATAATCTTTTGTTAAAAAAAAAAAAAGGATTCCCGGCTCTGCAAGCAAAAGAAACACAAGTTGAGTACAAGATAACAACTAGAGAGAGACAAAGAGGACCATGACGAAAAATGTTACGATAATAAGCCATAAAAACACCATCATTTTATGTTTTCTTGTGCCATTTTTTATTTTTCTATCCTCGTTACACATGGTTGTATATCTTTATCCATTTTTGATGAAACAACACGATTATTAGTCAAGATTATCTTTAATTTGATGATAAATGCATCTGAAATTAGACAAGATTGAGGGGACCAACCCCTCGAAGACATCCTACTTGTCCTTACTAGATGTTCTTCTATCTTTATCTGGACCAAACTCCATGAACAATGACTCGACTTTAGTCGAAAACTATGTGACGAGAATAAATTAATACAAAGGGGAAAATGACTTACAAATCGGTTTGACTTGATTCCCTTCCTATTTCATGGAATCCCCTCTATTATGTCGTCAATTAGAAGAAGTTTGTTAACATTTGTTCCGATGGAAATATTGAGAAAATATTAGTCTAAATGTCAAAAATCCTAGCAGTTCTGACGCATAGCTTGAGTTATCACGGATGATTGATAGTTAAATTTGAAACAGGGCAAACGAATGAGAGATTAATAAAATGTATCTGATTTCAACGAGTTTGGGTTAAATGACTTTGATGTGAGAACTTGAGCAGAAACCTCAAATGAAAATTTATCTCTTTCTGCCAAATTTTACACCAATTCTAGACAAACAACATTTACTTGGCAAGAACAAAGACACTAGTTGGCTCAAAGCAGGGACCAGAGACATTGGTATCAGAAAGAACAAATCATGTCTAAAATAGCGACTTTCGACTTTGGCTTCTGCAACAGAAAGTAGGGCAACTTTAACCAAGGTGGTCTTCACATCTTCGTGGTTTACGCGTGACACATGTTCTTGTTCGAGTTTAGGTTCAATGGATTGCGATTGTGTATACATTTTCAATAGCGATGAAAATGCTGCAAATGCAAACAAACTTAACATTACAGATATGAGACATGGATATCTAGTACACACAAGAGAACAAACACAAGAAATTAAAACATGGCATGATGAATATCTGCAGATATTAATCCATGGCCACTCATTTTGGGACCATTTTGTTTCTTTTGCTTTTGGGTGTCACATGGAGTAATTCCTGTTTGATTTTATAGGGTAATATACAAATGTTTTACTCCTCTGAAATGACCGGAAGCCCAAAATGTATGCATAATATGATACAGTATTTGTACCTACTACAAATGATGAACTGGACAAGAAATATTTTCTGTATTTATAATAGATCGAATAAAAATGAAAGAAGCAGAGTTATCGTTTGTCCGAAAAATTGGTTAACCTACAATTAAGAACATAAAGTAGGGTGTCATGAGTTGGGCCAAGAAAAGAATTACATGATCTTGGCTTGGAAATTCAAATCCAACTATACTTCCCCATCTTTCTGATTTAAAGTTGACAATTTAGGCCGATTTGGTATTAAAGTTACCTTTCAATCATGTCTCAATATCATCAATAAGTTGGAATGAATCAAGAAATTTAAAACAGGTTTCAATCCGTCGGAAATCAAAACCGAACAAGTATAAATTTTTAGTGAAAAATAAAGCAGTAGAACAAAGCTTATTTATGCCCACTAGAGTAGGACGATTTAGCTTGGAATTTGGCGTATGTCGCCTAAGTGTTCAAGACGAATCAAAATTGGAAATTTGAAGCGTCCTTTGATAATTTCAGAAATCCATCTACGAAGGTATACACACTTAGTATCGTTAGAGAGGGCTCGTTAAGGAGTCCATTCCCCTCCGCGGGGACCTTCCATCAAATTAATAACAAAATGTCCAAAATTGGAGAATCTGACCCGAATAGTTTACTCCGGTTCGGCTATCAAAATCAAAATAAGACATTTGATATCTCGAGATAGTTTCGGCCTACTCTCGATAGCCCGCGGGAATTCAAAGAGTTCCGGAATGTCATATTAAAGGCCAGAGCTCAACAGGAGGTCGCCTCATTTACCTGAATCTGTCACATCATCTAGGGACTTGTCTGAGACTCAATTTATCCAGATTCGTCGGAAGGTCATCCGGAAGCTCATCTCAGCCGACCTCTCATATTTCCATAATCTCGTCGTCCGAGCTCTCAGGCCGACCCCATTGGGCCGCTTCAAAGGTCCAATGGGCTGGTTACCTAATGGGCTTTGTCTCGTTTTATTTTTTATACCCACAAGTTGAAGACCATCCCTTCGTTTAGCTTGTTCATACAACATGCCACTTTCCATATCCAAGACTGTCATTTCGAAATAATTGGTGGCACGAGCCCACGAGTTACATTTTAGTTATGACCAATTTCACTAATATTACTACAACTTATTTGAAAATTGTATTCTAAATATATTTGGATAAATTAAGTTTTTTGATAAATAAGAAAATTTGAGAATGAAGAAAAACACAAATAGTTCAAGTCGCAATAAAAGGATTCTGAAAAGGAGGAACTGACGAGCAAATAAATAATATCTCGAATTTTTTTAATAATTGCATGTCATTTTTTATTTTCCTTTTTTCCAACAATAAAATCCTTCTATAAAAAAAATAATAAAATCCAATAAAAGTAACAGAAAATTCGTTCAAAATTTTTTAAAAAAGATGGATAAAAAATATTAATATAAACAGACTATACACGGCAGGCCCCCGTTCAACCGCTAAACCTGCCTAACACTTCAACTTATCTCTAAAGTCATCTTTTAACTCGTTACGTTATCTTGGTATAATATTAACTTCTAGATAATATAATTCATACAATAAATAAAAGATTAATTTCCAACACATCGGATTTAAACTCTACACTAAAAAGAATATTTTCGAAATTTTTTCTATTATTTTACTCGCAACAATTATTTAACAAATATTTTTAAACATGATAATTAAAATATCAATAATATCTAAAAAAAATTATATATCGCTATTCATTAGAAATTTTTTTAATAAAATTTACAATTTTGATGAAATAATCTAATATTATTAAAATTTAAAATCAACACATTGTAATTAACCATTATGACAAATAAATTCTAATAAAAAATACAAAAATTTAATAAATAAAAATTTGACGCTATTAGTAGAACATTATAGCTTTGCATCAACCAAGTAAAATACCGGCGGGTTCCAACTTCCAACACTATTTTAGTGTTTTACACTAAAAACTAGAATAGCCGTCCACACCCAAATATTTCTTCAATTTCCAAATGCGCCCTCCTTCATTGTCTCCTTCGCCCATCGGAGTACTGAGACAGTGGCACCAACTCCTGCAACGGCGTGGATAGCGGTGTCGGTAACGGAGAATTCCGGCATACGGGACACGAAGCGTTAAGCTTTAGCCAGGCATCCACGCACGTGACGTGAAAGCTGTGCTTACAATCCGGCAACATCCTCAGCGTCTCCGCCTCTCTGTAATCGCACAAGCAAATCGAGCAAACGGTGTCGTTTCCCCCGTTTCCGTTCCTCCTCGAGAACACAAACTTCGGGTACGAGTTGATAACCGCCTGCTCGAGCCCCACGACGACGTTCTGCGAGTCGCTTTCGCCATCCTCGGCGACGAAGATGATCCGTGGGAGGTAGATGCTGTTTTCGTTTGTGGAATTCTGGGAGCGGTGCTCCAGGTGGCGTCGGCGGGAGGTGGCCATGCGGTAGCAGATGTAGGAGGCGAGGAGGACGGTGGAGAAGAGGACGAGGAAGCAGAGGGCAATCGCGATAGCGTAGCCGAGACCTATGGAACCGATGTTCTGTGCAAACGTTGATTGTCCGGCGGTGGAGGGGCTGGGGAGGATGGTTAAGGGTGGAGGCGGAGATGATGTGTGGTAGGACATTGGGAGAAAAAGAAGGTGGCGGTGGTGAAGAGCAGGGCAGGGCCATTTGAAAGTAGAGGGAAATGAGGAGATATTGCGTGCGAGTGCTGAGCTGCAAACATTTAATAATATCCCGCAGCAACTCATTTAATAAACCAACATGGCCTAATTATGTCTTTCAACATAAAATCATTTTCATTCTAATTTAAAAATTGACATATACAAATACATCTCCTTCGAATGGATGAAAAGATTTGATTTGAACATACAAACTCAAATAACTAAAAGAGTTTAATTTTAGGATCTATAAATTTATGTCAAACTTGCAAGTTTGTGTCAGGAGTCATGGATTGACTCCAAATCTCTAGTGTGGAAAGGGAATGGAAGTTGAAAGCAGGACAAGAAGAGACGAATGAGGTTTTGTTCGTTTTATGATTCGTCAAATGTTAAAGTATCGAGACAGCCTGGATCCGGATCTCATTCCTCTATACGTGATATTTGTCCACACGTACGAAGATGGTTGGCCAATTTCAGTTCCAATATTCTAATTTATTTTTGCGCTGCGGAAGGGGCCTCCTAAGTTTTGATACAGTTGCTTCTTAAATGCACATCAATAAGTCACGCCCGATTATGAGTGTCTCATTTAATTACAATAATAAAATATAATCTATTTTTACTTAAAAATGAATGTATCACGCACAATACCATCTAATCAGTGGCGGAGCAACATGCATGTATACTCGAGCTAAATTATTATTTTTAACATTTATATGTAAATTTTAGAATAATATGTTATTAATTCGGATAGATCAATTTAAAAAAGATTATTTAGACCTAAAACATCGTTATTTAAGATATCTATCGCTAAAAAAGTCAACAAAAATTTCACTCATGCAAGATATTTAATGCATTGGTAAAAGTCAACAAAAGTTTATCGAATGCAATGGTAAGAAAATCAACATGACGGCAGAAGATTGATATGATACATTTGAACGTAATATTATGCATCTAAATCAGAACTTTAGTATATTTGTTTTTTAAAAAGCTCTCAATATAATTATAATTTTTAATCAAAATTCATTCATCTAATGAATGACAAGAAATTTGATTTGTGAAAAATATATTTTCTAAAAAATTTTATAGAAAAAATATATAAAATTTTATAATTTTTTTCTATTTTTTATACAATTCTAATAAATCAAGAAATAGAATGCAATGATTAAAAAGTCAATTTAACGATATAAAATTCTTGTCTTCCTTTTAGTGTTATCTCAATTAGCATAAACATTTTTTATGCAATAATTTTTTATAATAATATTTAAATTTTAAATAAATTCGTTACATTATATCAAAAAATTTAAGTTATTATTATTCAAACATCCACATTTACTAAATTTAATAATTAGTCACATAAAATAACATTCCATACATCACACGGATGAAATACTAATATATAAAAGTAATCCAAAACTTAAAATCGTAATAGAAATTATATTGTTGATCGTTCGTACACAGATCTTTCACCTTGATGAACTTTTACAGCTAATAACCTCAATTGGTGGATTGCCTTCGTTACTTAAGTAACTCATGAAGCTACCAAATAAGCCTCAACGGGGGTTATTACTACATCGTCGACTTGGACAATTATAATTTGGCCTGACTTAAGCGTGGTATATTTTTGGTCATGTCCAATATAATGCAGTTGAGACATTTTTATGCAATGTTAAATTAAAGTAGAAATTCATATTGATGAAACCTAAATAATTACAAAACCCACAGATCAGTCAGTCTTTTATTTTTGTTGTTTAAATTTAATAATTTTATTTGTTCTGTTTATAATTTAATGTAATTTTTACAAGGAATTCAAATCAGCACTCTAAAATTCTTTGAAACGGGTAGGCCCGAATCTTATTTTCTTTATGTTACGTGTTGCGAGATGATGACAAAAAAATTGTGATCTCGAGATTCTTTGCGGCGATCGTCTCAGTTGCCTAGAAAAAAGAAAAAAGAAAAATGAAAAAAGCACAATGTCAGAGGGAAAGTAAACCCCTTTTTCCTTCACAAAGTCAACCGGAGCCGGCGCTGGTTGTATGCTTGTCGAGCCAAGGGAACTGTAGGTATGCCGGGAACTGATCGTCGATACATTCTCCGGGGTCAGGTCCAGCTAAATCCTCCAAACCCTCGAAGAAATCATCTTCCAACGCCATGTCCGAAATGCTTAAATCGTCATCCTCAGTTTCTGCCAACTCCTTGCTGCTCTCTAACATTCCAGGCGTCTGAGAGAGGTCTTCTGGCGGTAACGTTGGAGGAGAGCAAGACGGTTTGTCAGGGTTTTCGGAGCTGGTATTCGCCGCCGCCTGCTTCTGGCGGGTGCAGCCGGCGAGTGAGTTGCGGTGAGTGGGAATAGGGTGGTTGTGCTCGGCTGTGTAGGTGATGATGAACATTCCCGGGTCGGATTTATTCCGCTCCACTTGTTTTCTTGCCATACAGCCTTTTGAGGTGCTGCATTTATAGTATCCCCTGTTTGTCAACCACAAAAAGAAAAACTATTATCAATCAAATTACAAATACTCGAGAAACGCCAACTTTCTGAAATTAGGGAATAGTTAAAAAGAAACATAGTGTTCGAATTTAATGAAAAATGAAAGAGGGAATGATTGGATTGAATTAAAAATCGAAGAACCAAACCTTGGATAGGGTGAACCTTTAATGGGTTTTTGCCCATATTTTCTCCAAGACCACATATCAGATGATAAGCTCTCTGCCGGAACATGACAAACCCTCTTCAAACTGTTCTTCCTACACAATAATCAACCGAAACAAGAAGGAAAAACTGAAACTCAGAGCCGAAAAATTGAACCACCAACACCGATATTTTCTCCCGTCCTCCAACAAATCATTTCAAAGCTATAAATTTCACCTTCAAGTGTACAAATTTAATTTTACCTTCTTTTGGCCGACCTCGAACTATGATTCTGTGAAGCAGTAGTAGCTTTTGAGTCATTAGCAACAGATATGAGTAGCTCCTTTTGCGTCATCTGACTCTGTTGGAGTAATCGCTGTGCCAGTTGCTGCTGCTGTTGCTCCGACGATGACAGCCCTTGAAACCCCCCAAGAACAGAGAGCGGTGAAATGGGTAAACTTTTTGGAGAAATAACCGATCGTATTTGTGGAGATGGCTGATGTGATCTTGCGAAAAATGGTTTGCATAGATCATGCAGGTCTTCAATGAAGCTCTCCCTCTTGTGTTGAAACAGATCTTGACAGTAAGCAGCGGAAGTGTTGGAATTTTGTTGGAAATTAGTGGTAAAAAGATCATCCGAGGGATTTGGGATAGAGGCGGTGGTGGCCGTGGAACTGGCGGTGGTGGAGGTGGAGCCACAGCCTCTTACCACTGCGTGCAGATCCCAATCGTCCTCCATTTTCCTGCTTCTTTTAGTCTGATATGAAAAGACAAGAGAAGGCGCTGACTTTTGGAAGGGTGGGAGAGAAGTGGGGAAAAAGAATAATGCACGGTTTCTAAAAAAAGAAAAGAAAACAATTTAATTTATCTACAATATTAATAAAGAGACTCAAATAATAACTAAAGCTTTTTTCTTAAATTCAAATTTGTCATTTTACATATTTATTTCTTGAATTTTCACATTTTATAATTACAAAAAATAATATCAATAAATCTCCTGTTATATTTAATTTAATTTTTAAAATATTTTGATTGAATCAAAAACTTTGAGAATAAGTTATGTACAATACACAATATTCACATATCATATTATACATAATGTGTGTGCACAATCACTAATATATAATAATGGAGAGCACTTATGGTTGACAAATTGATGTTCCCAACAATTGAGTTGGTTAATTTTCAAAACAAAAAATATATTTTTATAATATACTTAATCTCATAGAAAACGAATATAATCATTTGCACCGGTCAGTTACATGTATTTATTTTATTTAGCAACTTATTTGATTAACCACGAGGAAAGTGGGAAAATCAAATAGAATCTTACACTATGTTTGATTATTCTTTCTTCCCTAACATATTTAGAAAAATATTATTTTTATATATTATTCAAAGAAATGTTAGATATACAAAAAGACATTTTTTTTGAATAAAAATCAAAAATATTTTTATAATTTGTCAGTGTTAGTATAACTTTATTGTATTTTGAAAAAAAAAAAAAAAAAAAGATATTTGAATCAGATGCTTTGATTCGGTTGACTTTTGTATGAGTCAAAGAGGTGAGAGAGATAAGAGAGAAAGTCCACGCGGCTTTGTGTGCATTGTGATTCGAGACACAGAGAAAGGCGGCAGAGCCACGTCGGTGGCTTCCTCTCTCTATTCTCTTAAGTACGTTCTTTGATATATAATACTCACTCCACTATTATTTTTAGAATACATAAAATAATGATTTTGTTAATAAATTTTATTTTATAATTTTTTTAATGTGTATAAAAATAATTATATTTTATAATTTTTTTAATGTGTATAAAAATAATTA
>NC_133308.1:261779-359134 GCF_012295235.1 Primulina huaijiensis
TATATATAAATATAAAACGGGATGTCTGACAGATATTTTTCACGAGATTGACCTTTTCGAAGAAAATAAACGGCTCTGCACAGTAAATAGCATGTGATCAACGGCTGCCGGGTGGTGATGTGCGTGACATAGGAATGAGGATAGCATGACGTATTGACGTCTATGTATATACTTGTTACTTATTTTATTCAGTAACTTTTTTGTATAGGTGTTTTTTTTGACATCACGCGTACTAGAGAATTTTAACTGTGTATATTTTACATCCATGTTTTGATAGGGCTTGTTTGTTGTCTTGAAAGAAAATTCAGAAGAAGGCAATGAAGACATGGAGCCATACAGTTGTAGTAAACCAAATCAACTAAAGCTTATGTCAATTTCCAGGCTTCTCTGGTTTGTTACTTGGCCCTGATGGAACCAACTGGCATTTGGGGAAATGGTGCAAGAAGGTATTCAGCATGCAACAGGTGATTTAATTGCTGTCGGAGCTGATGGAAGAGGTGGTAGAATCATAGTCCTAAGAACTCTTGATCAATCATCATTGGTAAACTCATTCTCCTAGCTACTTTATTACAAATGAAAACAAGAATTCAACACTCGTTCATCAATCAAGTAGTTTCATCAAATTGTGAAATTGACTGAATGTTCTTATTTCAGATTGATTGGTCAGAGTTATATACTTAGTACTCAAACTTTCTTAACAAACCTTTTGAATCATGACTTGGAATTGGGTTGAACTATGTTTGAGCTTGGTTTAAGTTGAATGCATGAAAATGAGGGTTGAATAATGTTTTAAATCCTTGGGAAATTAGTGAAGTCTTCTTAGTTTTGCTGTTAGGTTCTTTATAACTCAGCTGTGAATTTTGTTGCATTGAAGTGAAGTGTGTAAAACATATATTTCCTGTTTCTTTAGGCACAAGAAAATAATGACACCTTTTCTTGGGCAAAAAAGTGCAAACATGGTGCCAAAACAAGTAGGTTGCAGCCTCAAGGATGCCTGCATTTCTTTCAAAAATCAGGCCAAATGATCCAGATAGATTGTTTGATAATTTTGGTAAGCCTGCAACCTGTACGGAGCTCGAGTATAGATTTGTGTTCTTTATTGAACGAAGCTATTGAAGAAGAGTTGAAAGTAAATTAAACGTTGATAGATATTCAAACCATCCATTTACATCATATGCAAATCATTAAATTGCATTCAAATTTATGATTAAAATATATTTGAATAAATTAAATTAAATCACATTTAAATTAATTTCATTTTAGTTAATTGCCTTTATTAATATTTGTGATTGATTTCCAATCACATCGTTTTCAATTTTTTTTAAGTTCATTTTCATATATATTTAAAATAAATACTTCATCTTCTGTCCTAAATATACAAATTGTATTACTTTTTTCAACTTTTCCAAATACGTACTCAAAGTGACTTTCAAATTCCAATGTATGGTCAAGTGCCCAATTTTGCAAGCATTCATTATTATTTTTTTAACCGATATATTTGTAATTAATATATTAAATACATATGAGGAGATAATTTTTTTAAATAAATACACATGAAGATCATTTTCTTAATTACATAATTGACCGAGGTTATTTTACAAATTGTCTCTTTAAAGTCATCCTCAAATAAACTTTTTAAATTTATCATTTGATAAAATAGTATACAATTATTTTAAAAAGATATTCAAGGGCAAATGTGTAAATTTCTCACATGCCCTCTAGCTCTTCAATTTGAAGTAACTTGTTCTCCATTTTGATTCAATCGTAACGCCCGCACAGAAACGAACGCAATCGATCTAAGGAGCGGACTTGAGGTAAACTTTATCTTTTTTATCTCTCATTTTTCAGTTTGCATGTTTGTTTAATTCTCTTATTTTCTCAGTTCATATGTTTGTTAATTCTCTAATTTTCTGCATAAAGTGTGATTGATTGCTAATTATTCGCACATATAACTTGTTTTCATTTTCACGTCTGTATGATTATGTGAAGATTGATTTAATTATTTTTCTTGAGATCTCTCGGGATCTGTAATGACGTAGCTGAATATGCGGCAGCGGTTTTGTGGATGGTGAATATTTATTTTTCTGCGAATGAATCTTTGATGATAATGCATCACAAGATAGCTTTCCTACGATCTAGGTAGTTATTTTTTGGTCAATCAACTGCTTATAATTGTATGTAGCTCCATAGTGCAAATTGTGGCTTTTTTCCTTTGAAAAAAAGTTTACTTCTGGATTGTTGGAGCGCAGTGAAGATTGAGAATGATAAGATATGGTTTATGAGAATGGAGAGTTTTTCCTACCAATTTGTTAAGTGTGTTAAAGTAGCATTGATAAAGACATAAAGTGGCGATTACCTTTGACTAGTGACTTGTGAGGAATTTATTGTATTCTTCGTGATTTATTAGAACTACCAGGAATTCCATTTTTTTGAGTAGTTGTGTATGATTGTTACCATACATTTTGAGAACACATCCTATTTGACCATGGGTTCAATTAGTTTTACCTTAACTGTAAATTCTTCAGCCTTTAATCAATCAATTTTGAGGTTTGAAAATTTATCAGTTTTCCAATCCGTGAATTTCATGGGCGAGTTCATAGTGGAAAGACTTTAACTTTTTCTGTTATATAGATACCATTTGTTTACATGCGTTGACTTTGTCTTGTTTTCAAATATTAGTTTTCTTATGAAACGACTGATAAATTTTTCTTTTTTGAAACGGTATTTCCATCTCGACTTAGTGAACTTTTTAAAGATTAGTTTTTCCTATGAAACCACTGATTTGTTCTGGAGGAATTTTTGTAGGCTTATAGGGAGATTATGTCAGGAACTGAGGAAGTAAAAGAACAAACAGATGGTGCCATGGAGGATGCTGACAAGTCCATGTCATCAACACACCAGGAGGTTGTGCTCACATCACGTTCATTTTGGTGTATTTTTCAACTTCTTATTCATTTAAGTCTTATTCTATGTTAATGTTATTTGCAGGAGGAAGCTGTCAAGAAGAAATATGGAGGAATAATCCCCAAGAAACCACCACTAATTTCTAAGGTAAACTTCCAGCATATGTTCCGAAAGAATCTCGATGGTTCTTTTCTGAAATGTAAATTTATGATGCCAGGATCATGAGCGTGCTTATTTTGATTCTGCTGATTGGGCTCTAGGGAAGGTACTTGCTTTTTTGAATCTGCACCTATTTTTACATGCTTGAAACCTGAAATGCATTTTAGCCCGTATTTACTAATGTTACATGGGCACAGCAAGGTGTTGAGAAACCAAAAGGACCACTCGAGGCTCTCCGGCCTAAGTTACAGGTAATTATCAATATGAAAATCTATAGGTGATATGTATTATGAAATTTACTCATTTAGAGCTTCTCTTCTTCCCATGCTAAATATTCTGCTGTGAATACTTTTGTATACTTTTGGTGCACAATGCTTGTTATCTGTATTTGGCTACAAAGGTATATAAAATTGGAAGTCACTTTCCAATCCATGTAGAAGTAGGATTTTCTTGCTTGATTTTGTTCATAATGACATTGCAATGCCAAAACGGATGCAGCAAAGATAAAAGTATTCATGAAGAAGGGTAAGACATTGATTGTGACTGCAACTGAGTTGTTATGATCTGTGTTTATACTCTGCATGTTAAGATTGACCTACTTGTGCACAAAAATTACAAGAGGACTGTGTAGTAAATTAACAGCATCATGATACATTTTCTATTTAATCTTCTGAGAATTGACCTTGGCACTTGAGCACTGAGTCTCCGGTGTGGTAAAATTTATAGCAACGTGATACTTTTTAAATTTCATCTTCTAAGAATTGACATTGGACCTTGACCATTAAGAGTCTCTGACGAATTTCTTTGATCATTTTTACCTTTCTACCGATGATGACTTATTTGTATATGATGTTCAGCCAACTCAACAGCAAACTCGGTACCGCAAGTCTCCTTGCGCTCCATCAGAAGGTGAAGGTGCATGATTTGCTATTTTTCCATGTTTCAGCTTTTACCAGAGAAATGCTGTATAAAAGATATCACCTGTATGCTGAGGGAGAAATTGTTTCTGTGCGTAGACGGAAATACTGCCCAACCAGAGGATGGAACCCCAAGTTCATGAATTTTGATCTTGTGGTTACGGGGGAGATCGAAAATTTGTGTATGCTGAAATAAATAAATGATGATGATCAGTCAATACCTGCTCGTGGAGTTGTACTTTCGGCTGCTATGTTTTTTCCAGATTGACCAATCTTATATCCCATCTTACTTTTGTTGTAGACTACTTTACTACTGTCAAATGAACACTCAGTATAGAAGTTGATGTTTCAGGCCCTCTGCTATGCCCCCCTACTTTCTGTTTCTTTTTCCCTATTTTATTCTCTAGGTATTGAAATTGTTGCAGGACTAACCTGAGATCCACATACTCATGCTATGCTTGGGTCTGTTTTATGATGTTTTTGTAGATACGAAACTATCTTTCTTTTTTGAGTGGAATGTGATATATAAATTTTTTTTTTTTTGAGGAAGCACTCGATATTTAAAGCGTGGCATAAGTTGTCATAATATAATATGGTGCTACTGTGGATGTGGAACGTGCTCTTTAGTCTTTCCTAATAAAAAAAAAGAGGGGGCAAAATTTGATGTTCCAAATTTCCAATAGCTATCAGCCAACCACATTCAGATTTCTTCCGATACGGACACCTCTATCACTTCTTAATAAATCAATACAAAATATATTTAAATTCGCATACATTGAATTTGTTTCTACCCCAGAGGTATTAATTAAACGTAAGAACAGATCGAATGACATGATTATTCTGTGTTGTGAAATTTATTGGTGAGATAGCCGTATGTCAGTTAATTATATTATATTTATATTATTAAATACTATCTTGGTCATCAAATGTAGATTTCCTAATATTGTTCTTGTTTTACTTTAAATATTTTTATTGACTAACGATAATGTGTTACCAGCCCAGCTAGTCATCAATTCTCCCGCCCGCCACGTGTACGGTCACGATGTGCACGTCGTCTCCCTCTCCCATGTTAGCATGGACCGCAATTGCTTCGCGTTTTGTTGGACTGATCACACATGGTGTCAGTGTATCCCAATCCCTCCCCGTCTCAGGATTTTACCCACTTCTACGGTTTTTATATAGGGCGGGGATCCCATGAGAACTTGGATCAATGCTCATTTGCTTGAATCTTCGTCCTCGAGGACCCGAATAAGATGACCCGGAAGCCATACACTATTACTAAATCCAGAGAGAGCTGGAGTGAGCAGGAGCATGACCAATTTCTTGAAGCCCTTCAATTGTAAGTGTGTGTCACGGTTAGGTTCCAAAAGACTCCTACTTTTATGTCTCACCGAACTTGATCGTTTTAAGTTGGAAGGGAGGAGGTTATCATCTAAAGTGTATCTGAATTGCACGTATATACTTTAAAGATTTATATGTTTCCTACTTTAAGAAGGAAAAGTAATGAAATCGAAGGCGAATGAAAGATTTTATGGTATTTTACACGTGCTGTTTGTACTTCGTTTTTGGTTTACTTAACTATTATCCAGATTTGACCGTGACTGGAAGACGATTGAGGCATTTGTTGGGTCAAAAACTGTTATGCAGGTAAACCTTTAGCTACATCGCAATTCAACGGTCTTTGTGTACATGCTTTGATTATGTTACAATTTACAAATTTCGTCAATCCCTTCAATCATTTGTTAACCCTCATTCTGACTGACTTCTTTGTTGATAATTTAAGGTCACTTTGCAATGTTGAATTTTTTTGTCGTGTTTCATATGGCCTGTTTTTTGCATCATAGGAGGTTCTAGGCTACAGAATGCGGTATCAACTCAGTTGTTAAACTAGTGTTTGCTCGAATATATTGCCTCGAAGTTCTTGTTTTTTCCCAGACAAATGTAAAAATGCCGAGCACACTGGCATGTATTTAAGTAGCCGAAGTACGGTTACGATTTGGAGGATTGAACCTTGTAGGAGAGTTTACTTGCTGCATTACCGTGTTGGCGAAAATATCACACTTAAACATGATATTTGGTGAAATCTGATCTTAAGGATTTTTCTGTGTTTGTCATGCTGACTGTTATTTCATAGACTAAACGATGTGCACGCGTTGCAGATTCGTAGCCACGCCCAGAAATATTTTCTGAAGGTGCTGAAGAATGGAAAAAGTGAACATGCACCTCCCCCACGGGCCACGTCCAAAGAGAAAAGCAAATCATCCTTATCCACACAAAGCTTCAAAAAAATGGTGAGCATATTCTGGTTTATCCACGCATGTCTTGATTTTTTGTGCTGGATATCTTGTCAAATTCAATTACTTTGTGCCCGTATTTGAATATAAACCAATGCAGCTATTTCTCTAGCTACAGGAGTGTTGCAATCATCAGCTGCAGTTCTCGATTCTGCGTGTGGTGCACAGCCCGATTCGTTATCAGTACGTTCAAATCCAGTTGGCAGTATACATTTTGTCTCCTTGGATGGAAACAGAGCATTTGTCAAGGGGTTTGTTTCTGTTGCTGTTCCGTCTTCTTTTAAATTAGTGCTGGTGAAATCATTGTCCCTGTGTTTCAGATAATACTGGAACATCTGGTGGTACCATGGTTAAAAATGTAGCAGCTCTAACCACGCAACGAGTGGTGGATCGATTTTGGTTTACTTATGGATGCTTTACTCTGATATCTCGCAGCCTATCCTCTTGTTTGGGTTTTATTTACTGTTTTACTTCTTGGGTGCTGGATTTTTCAAAAAATTCCAAATGCCATATATATTAAATCATCACATTTAACCCTTCGTTTGGGGTCTGCCCCTGAGAGAGAATGAGCATTTTGCAGTCCACATTTGAGGCGGATATTGTCCATAAATGTATCAATATGTATGCTTAGTTTTATATGTTGATTTCAAAGTTGTACTATATTAATTTGAATTAAAAAATTTATGAAAATATACATTCTCATTTCTAATTAATAATAATAAAATTTATATTGCTTAATAAATAAAAAATGTAAAGAGTAATGTATCATGTCAATGTGAGTAAATGAAATCAACTCTAGCTTAAATAAATATATGCTAATTTTTCTTTAAAATAAACTTTTTATCCTGTAATATTTCTAAGTAAAGTAATTTTTTTTACATTTACATGATTTTTAAAAGTTATTTGCATTTTAAATTGATTGAGATCATCAAATTTGATATATTATATAGTTCTCAACTCATCATTTTATATACTAAGCGAATAAATTGATGCAAAATTTTAGAATAAGTCATCTACAGGTAACATGTTTCAAGGTTTTTTGGTTATTTCAAGAAAACAATATATATTTCAAAAGATTTTACTAAAAAGAAAACTACTAAGGATTGCCGAGATGCTGGAGATGTGACTATATAACTTCAGCTGCATGTATATAAGTAAATGCATACAAAGAACGTTGAGTTTTACCTCTAAACAAGGGGGGATTTCATCTTACAAGTTGCAAGTCGAAAGAAGATAACTAAAATGGGGCAAGGAGATTACGGAAATAGCTCACCCCCTCAAATGTGTTGAAATTCTTAAAATTGTCATGCAACCTGTGAATCCTTGGGGGCTCACCTGGTCCAAAATAAGGACACGTAGATTCGTCTTCCATTCTCGTATATTATTGGGAAAGTCCAAATTCACAGCAAAAGCATGTCATTGACAGCGAGTAAAAGTCAAACTTAAACCCAAAAGATTACAGAAGGAAAAATCCCTTCCCTCTTCTCATTAACCCAGAAATGGAAAACAGACGAGAATAGATTATCGTTACTCAGGAAGCCTCAAAACTATGAGAGTCATAGTTGGGCCCAACAAAGCCAATGTCATGTCTTCCTAAGAATATTTTCCTACAACTCTAATGCTCTGACCTTGCTTTGTTTACCAAACCTGTTTTGAAGAGAAATTCCATGCACTAATTCTAAACGGAACCAAGTCCATCTGAGAATGGAACAATAAGTGTCAGCGTTCTCAATTCAAACTCAAACGAAAAACAAAGTGAAGGACCCAAGACAATAAACCTTTAGCTTAAGTTGTTTTTGGGCCAAATGAGAGTCCAATTGTCCAAAAATTGTTTAAAAATGAGCGTGCGGATTTGAATAATGCAATGACATGTTTTGAATACAAGATTTTCACAAGGATGCATTCTAAAAACTAAAATTAGCCTAAACAAAAGTACGTGTTCTGTGCTCAATCTACAATATAGAAAATTTGCTCAGAGCGTCGATTCATCATACATAAATGGATCTTTAATTACATAACTAGAAAGAAAGACCAGCTCTAACTTAGCATTCAACAGTTGTGGCTTAGCTAAACAAAGAAATATAACAGGAAACATAAGAGAAAGTAAGATTCGACTGTAACAATCATCATATCCATAACAAAGTGAGGAAGTTCTTGTATTCTCCAATCCCATTCTCAATATAAATTCAAGTTACAGAGGAATGAAACCATATTCTACAAGTTTGCTCACCAAGATGGTGGGTACCAACTGTTTTGCAATGGCAAATATGGCATTTTCCAATATCAACATAGCTCGCCCTTCCATGTGTGATAATGTTCAACTATCTATATTGGAAATCCAAGTCTGGTTCGTACCCATGACTTCCACGGTTATGGCTAGTAGCAAAAGGGTGGGACTGCTTTGAGTTCGCACGACGCTCCATTTCGATTAACATCTGAAAAGACTCAGAAGGATTGCCTCCGGAATTGATATCTGAAGCCAATTCAACCGCAAAAATCAGATTGAAATTTGGATTCTAAAACTTCAAAGAAAATGACTATGTTACTACCAATAAGTATTTGAAGAGTAACCGATGTTTTCTATGGCAAGTTACTGAGACATATACAACAGTAATAGCTAGGTCACCTAGGAACTAGAGGAAACAAATGATGAAAAATAACTACAGGAGTGTAGGCTGAGAACGATAACTAATTGCTCATGCTAAGAGCTCAAAAATTAGCAATTTTGTACATCATGAACTGCTTCCTGGGAGAAGAAATTCTTAATTTAGATCTTTAATATAAAAAAATAAATAATGCATAAAACAGAAACTCCTATAGATATAGTAACCAAGCAAAATTCTTTGTTATTCTTATAAGTTCACAAGTTCAGCTACTCATTCTTATCGATATTTTTTAGGAGAAATGACACACAAGAACAACCCATAAAAATATACAACGTAATGGCCACCAGTAGATAAACTGTTTTTTACAGTTCTCTTCATACATTGAAGTTGGAATAATGGACATATCCCTAAGACCCTAACCTATTGTAAACTCAAGTTAAGAACACAAGACAGTCACCCCAGTTTCACCTATAGTGGTAACATAAGATTCGTAAAAGATTTACCTGTAAAAGGCACCCCATGGCTGCCAATTTTTGGTGCATGATGCCCAAAAGAGTAATTTTGCATCTTATTAACTTCTGGCAAAAAGTAAGCTGCTTGATTGCCACCCCTTGAAAAGTCAGGTAACAAGTGAGGAGGATGGTTTCCCGACATTTGCATCTGCTGATGCAAAGCTGAATGATGTGATGGAATCTCAAATCCTGCAAACCTAACATTCTGGTGAGGAAAAGGTCGGGTCATGTTTGACTGAATTTGACGATTGACTAGAGAATCGTGATTAAACACGGTTTCAGGACCCCGTAACTTCATCTGGGGATTCATGTGAGCAGGATGTGACTCCAAGTGATGATATAATGGCCTCACTTGAGACATTTGTGGCATCTGAAACCGTGGCAAAGATTGCTGCATCTGAAGACTGCGATAGGGAATGTGAGGCTCCACTTGTTCATAAGGATCACGTATAAAGTGCCGTTTTTCCGAGCCTCCCATGAGTTGGTGATCTTTAACAGAACTGATAGCCGCCAGTTTGTCCATGATATCAACATGTCCATCTAAAGAAGAGTTCACATTATTACTCGAACTACCAATTGACATAAAGTTTGACATCCAGTGTTCACGAGGATCGCTTGAAGAAAAGGAGTTCAATTCAGGTAGCTGAGTTTCAGCACCCTCTTGAAACCCAATGTGCATTGGAGCTGCTTCTGTATGATGCTTTGATGAAGTTATATCAGTTAGGGAACCATCATAGTCATTCCAGTTCTCAGCCTTAGTCAGCTTTGTCTGCTGTTTGTGATTTGAAGCTGAAATACCATAGTCATGACTTGGTCTTTGCAAGCCAAATTTGTTGCGTCTAGGGGAAGAAAGGCCATTATCTGAGGCTGGAAAGGGTAATCCAGGAGGATCAGGCGCATCAACTTGAGCAGACCCGATTGATACCCCATGGACAGAAACAGGTGCTTCAACTGATTGTAGCTCCTTCATAAAAGCAGTTCCAAAGAGTGTTTCAAGTGTCAGGGTATTAACCGAACTGGGAACATCACTGTTCTCTTCCCATTTAGGCATATTGACTGTTGTCTCCACATTGTATTCTTGAGAACCTGATATTTTCTCTCCAAAATTAATATCCACACCAGAGTTTACACCCTGTTCAGTTCCCTTTTGCAAAAGAGAAAGCAGGTGTACAGATGCATGACCATCAACTTGCGCACTTTGTCGTTCAGTATTTGGACTACTTGAGCTCGAACCTTTTAGGACTGAGAGCCCAGATGTACTTTTTGCACTGTACTCTGATAGAATTATCAGTTCAAGGTCTTCACAGGTAAGCACGGCAGGAATAGTCTCCTCATCGTTATTAATGCTTAGCTGGTTATAGACACCATTATCAATAGACGTGATGTCTAGTTTAGACTGATCGGATTGTTCCGATGTTTTGGAGGAGAAATCAGGTGCAAAACGCTCAGCTGCTTCTGAGTCAGAAACTTGGCATCTACCTTTATCACCACCGACTATTAGTGATAATAAATCATTTGGCCTCCCTGATGACACATCAACAGACTTTACTTCTGCGAGATTTTGAAGATAGAAAAATGAAAATCAAATCAACACAACAGCTACAGAACTTTAACAATATTGAAAGTGAAGTACTTAACCATCACACCTTCATCAAAAAACCATTGGGCAAACTTTGAAGACGGGACAGAGTCGGGGCGCCATGTATCATCAGGTTTACTATCATGATGCTGAACAAGAATACATCCAAATTAGAGTAACAGTTCACACTACTCAAAATCACATGAAAAGATTATTAAACAGCCTTTTTTTGGACCTAGAAGTGATTAATCACCTTACATACCCAACTACAATCAAGAAAGACTGGAAGACTGATTATCGGAAAAAATGCACAAGACCGAATAAATCAACAAGAACAACACTATATCAACTCATAAATTGGTAAACATAAGCACGAAAAAACTTGCACGGACAATGACATCTGTTTTAATATAAAATTTGGTAAGTAAAACATTATAAAAGGTTTCTACTAGTTCCACAGGCATATGATTAATTTTTTAGGTAAAAAAGAAAATGCAAGAATAGTGATGGAGTACATTGTAAAAAAAACAAATACGTGATGGAATCAAGAAGGGTAACAGCATAGGGATCAGAATGGGATAGGAAAAATAAAGGGACATTTTGTGAATATCAAAATTTTTCACAAGCCATTGCATCGCTCATGTGTGCATATCGCTCCGCACAAAATTTCCTTAAAGAGAAAAGGGAGTTCCTGGTTTTCAAATTTATGAATACATATTAGCTACTTTAAATTTAAAGAAACATAATCAATCGTCCTGAAAACCAGTGAGATGTAAAATTACAGAAAGATTGCAGGAATCAAATAGGACACATGCAACAGAGATGCGATTAAATTTGAATAACCTCTGCTGAAGTAGAACCACCGGAATTCATGGATAATGTGCTGCCGAAAAAGTTCTCCAATGCTGAAGTTGAATAATTTTGATTGGATTCGCTAACAATGTCCTCCGATACTTTGGCATCGGTATAATCTGATACTTTGGCATCAAGTTCGACTATCCCATAGTCATCCAGGGTTCCATGAAAATTGAAATGACTAGAGCTGTGGAATATACTATCTTTCATGCCATATTTTGTGGGGGGCACATCCAAAGTTGGGCGTAAATTCATAGTGTCATCTTTGTTTAAAAGGTGAGGGTACTTCATTTTCTCTGCAGGCTGCCCATCAACTAAATTGATCTCCTGAGACAGCTGTTGCTCTAAATCATCTTTCGTATTGTTTTGGATAAGGTTGGCTTCAGATTCAGAGAGGCCTACCCCAGTTACAGGTTTCCTGACCTATAAAATGCAAAATAGATCTGACTATTCAGAACAACCAATTTCACTGGTTTTGTGACATGGGTCTAAAATTCAAAGAAAAATAGTATGAACAGAACCTCAGAGAAACCTCCCATACACAAGGGAAACTGGGACATAAAGAAAAGGGAAGGGGGAAGGCTGGGGAATCATGTAGGGTATCACAGTTGACATAAAGTAAAGTTAATAAATGGTTACTCCTTTATCTTCATTGAGGCCATTAGTTTGCAACGAAAAAGTTCCAACTACCCAAGTTAAAAAAATCAATCAGCACGTATCAAGGAGGTAGTCACATAAAGAAAAAACGGATTTATATCCCACCTCAAAACGAAAAAATGCCAACTACCCAAGTTAACAATTCAATCAGCACATATCAAAGAGGTAGTCACATAAAGAAAGAACGGATTTGTATCCCACCTCAAAACATCCTATCACCAGACAAAGAGAGATCTAATCACACACGTTAAAGAGCACACAAATCCATATAAAAAAAGTCCATGAATGAGAGCATGAATGTTATGAAAATCACTTGAAGTTGTTCCAAAGCATATCGGTATTTTTAATCAAAGAAATAATATAGAAAGGAAAAGTCGAACTATCATACCTCTGACAAAGGAGGAAGAATCAAAGATTTCACACCAGAATTCTTATCAAGAACATTGCTTTGAAAACCAGGAGGAACAAGTGGTCTAGATGCAGGAGAGTGTAAAGCAAAAGTAGATTTCTCAAGATCATTACTGATTATCGGAATTGCAGCAGAGACATCCAATTCATTTTTCCTCACAAAATGTCCTCTTTCCTCTTTGCTGTCATCCAAATCTTCCAAAAGGTCTGAGATACCATCTTTCTGATTCTCCAGATTTGATTTTTGCTTCTCCTGAAAAGCCTTTTGCTGTTCTTTCCTCATCATCTCAAAAGAGGCTGAATTTAAATGGGATTGTAACAGAAAATAAATTAGAAAAAGGATACAATAATTACACAGAGCTATACGATTCCAAAAAATAATAAAACAATACCTCTTCTCTTCCTCTCCTCCTCTGCTCTATCCTCACTAGTGCACTCCATTGAACCAAAAGTTTCATCGTTGTAGGAGTCTGTGTCTCTTCTTGAATGAGGCACAGCCTGAAATAATTAGAAGTCGTACAAGATCAGTAACAGGCATACACAGATAATCTATTGGCATGAGAATTACAATAAATCCAATAATTAACAGAAATACCATACAGGAAAAAGGAAAAAGCTAAGATAAATTTTTTAAACAATACTACCTGGGTGAAAATGACTAAATGAGCTATTGGAAACTGTTGAATAATTTGGTACCCATGGGTACGGATGCGTGCATATATATGAATTTTTTTTGGTGTTTTATATTCCTTCGCACAAGACGTGTGCATAATTTTTGGGTGTTAAATAATTTGGTAAAAAATTTAGAGGCTATATTAAAATTTAAAACTTAAGAAATAATTTTTATCAGGTTTTTAATATTTATTTAAATATGATACATTTTGTTATTTTGAAATTTATTATTTTTATAATAATTTTTATTATTTTAGAAGTGACGCGGATATATATTCAAAGTATAGATAAAGATAAAGATAAAGAAATAATTTAGTAATTTTAAAAATAATTGCAAAGTGCATGAGATACGGTAGTTATCATGAGCAACAAATGTACTAAAATAGATCTTTATGACATTTTTTATTAAATGAATATTTTAGTAATGACACATATGGTTGTTGTGTGTACACGTTTACTTGACCTTGTATGGTCGTGGAGGATGGTATGGCTCATTGCTCTTGCTAAGTTGAAAGTGCTCATTTGTTCTTATCTTTGCAGCTGACATCCCAGACACGTTTCCAAATGGTTTCGGAAATGAACCACTTCCAAGAAGCCCATCATGTTCATGAGTTTGCCAAGACCCTCGAGCTTGATTCCCAATACGCCTTCCAGATTCTGTATGATTAATGATGAATAAAAATATTGAAAACATTACCCAGAAATGAAGAGACCAAAAATATTTGTTATTTCTTAAAAGGACACGAGGATAAACAGACAATTAGAAAAGAACAAAAGTTCACCAGAAGGTTTGGACCAAGAACAAGATAATATAGGATAGAAAATATGCCTTGCAATCATCCACTCGAAGTACTCTCTGTTTCTCATAGTTCAAGATCAAGCAGTCCGGACATCAAACACCAAAGTAGGTAGTGTTATAAGATTACAAGTATGGCTTTTGAACACTGGTCCATGTAGACCTCTCAAGTAGACCTCAAAGTAATGCAAGCACGTATTTATCCCTACATTAGAAAATTAAAGTAACCAACAGACCAGTATAAATATGTTATAACATATCCTATAAATATGCTATAACATATCCTCAATTAAGGAGTCCAACTCAAAACTAGTATATAAGTAGAAGTGTAGAACTGTGCAACATATAACAGAGCTCACACCATGAGAAGGCAAAGCCCATGGCTGTCTACGACTCTACGTTGGACAAGTTTCACTCACCTACAGAAATGTGTTGCATGAACCTTCATCCGACTTGTAATGCAGACATTAGCTACATTATGGGCATTGACTAATAGCCTGTTCCAAGGTTTCCTCTCAAAGTACTAAGGCTAAACGAACCCCAAAAACAAGTTTATTATGTCGTGTAACCTTTTAACCGAAATACTAAGACTACTTATGGAGACAGTGTATGGCTGACAGCATAAAACCGTTCATCTTTTAAACTTATGAAGAAATGTAGAACAGAACCTGAATCCCTGTCAAATTGAGATCCATTGTCTCGATCACTCCTTCCTGACGAACGGCTTTCCCATTTTCCATTGATGCTCCTAGAGTAGTTACCAGAATCCCCTTGAGCGGGTGGAGATGAGTCATACTGGCTCCGTCTGAAACTCTGCAAGGGCAAGCTCCCAGGAATTCTTGGTCGATCTGGTATGCTCTCTGAGGTGCCCTCAAACTCACTACCTCAAATTCAACATATATACATAGTTAAAACAACGATGGTCAATAGTTAACAACATGTGTAAAAAGAAGATAGAAATTCCGAACAAGTAACACAATAAACTTCACTAAGAATATTATTTTTGGGTTTCCATGATGTAACCAGCATTCAATTCTCACCTCAGCAGTGATTCATCAAATCCACTTGGCAGCCTCCTGCAGATATCCAAATTGTTCAAAGACACTAGAAACTCCCTCGTATATGATAGTTTAGGCTCCCTGAATCATCAAAACACTCTGGTATTAATCCCAAACACAATATAATTAAAAACCAGGGATAAACAAAATCAGCAGATAAAAAAAGTAAGGTAATTACTTTAAAACTACTCCGAAATTTCCAGAAGCATTGTGCGGACAGCTTTGATATTCATTTTCTACACTCATTCTGCAGTTCAGAATCGCATATAACTTTTCCACAAGCTAAAAATGAATCTCAGGCACAATCTCTTCGAATTCACCAAATCTAATCCAATTGAGTATAACCAAAGACCGAAGGTAAGTAAATCCCGGACTCAAACAAGTCACATCAAATTTCCTCACTTAAAAATAAGCCCCTTCGTTTCGTGGAGACCCAATACAGCACATAACCAAGTCCATGCTGACAGCGTTCCAAAACACAGCAACACCACCTCAAGAAACTAATTGCAAGCTAAAATTCACCAACTGATCCAGCTCAGTAATAATCCATATCCCAATACCATCAAATCCAATACAAAAAATTGGAAATCAACCCCTAATCATCCTAAACCTAGAATGCTAAACCCCATCTATCAACAAATTTTAAAACCTCGGCTACAGTTACAATCTATCTATACAAAATCTCAAACCCAGTGTTCGGCTGCAAGAACGAAAATAGAGATACGGAAAACAAAAACAACGGCACCAAATTCCCTCAATCTTTTCTTCATACTTTTCGATCAAAATAAAGTCAGAATCACAAAATTCACCAGCACATCCACGCGTATGTGCGTTAACTATTGATACATGTATGTATCGGTGAATACATATTCGAATCTGTATGTATATATATATGTGTGTATTTTTAGGTTTTGTTTGTAAAACGGGGGAAAGAGCGTGGAAGAAATGATTTTTATTTTTCGGAAACGAGTAGAAGTAATAGCAAAAACAATTTATAAACGCTCAGAAAGTAGGAGATCGTTCACGCGCTTTACGGTAACGTGAAAGTCACGCCCGATATAATATATTTAGAATTGTCACAATATCCCAAACCAATTATTTTTCCTTTTTCAAAAAAAGATGATTTTTGTAATTAAAAAAAGTATATCATAAATATAGTATTTTTATTTATATTAAAAAATAAATATAATAAATACAAAAAACTCATATTAGACTATCTTATATATCAATTTGTAAGACGAGTCAATTCATAAAAAAATATTTTTATATTAACGTCTCACAAATAAATATTTGAAATCATCCTATAAGTACCTACTCATTTATATAAACAAATAATTTAAGCCATAAATATTAAGTTATATAAGGATATAATTTGATATTTAAATAACTTATAATTGGATGTTATTCAGGTGATAGTTTTACATGATTTTATTTATAGTTTCATATATTCTCATTGAAATTATTTTTTATTTATAGAAATCAAACTTGCATTGTAAGTTTTTTATTGGGTTTACGATTTGAAAGAATTATGATAGAGTCTATCCGTTGAAATAATCACTAATGGTTTTGGGGTAAAATCTTGAAAATAATTCATGTCTGAATAAATAAATATTCATTTAGATTATATTAACAAAATACTAAATTAGAAATTAATATTATACAATTAGGCCATATTTGGTAGGATTGAACGAGGTGTGAATATAATGGACATTCTCAATCTCTTACGTGGCGTTATATGATATTAATGTACTGATGATGTGGAACTCATTCGATGAAAAGAACTGAAATTTAATAATATTAAAATATCGAAATCTCAAAAAGACAAACATACAAGATCAAAAAAATAATTTCCCTAGACGTAAATGAAAATCTTTCTTAACAATAAATCATACCCTCTCATTTTTTTTAAAAAAAATATGTTTTTACATAAATTAAGAATATAATTAGAAAATCCAAGTATAAATATAAATTTTATGTTTTATCCTCATTTAATGATTGTTTTGATGGTAAATAAAATTTTGTTAGAAGTAATTGATATATTTAATTAATATATATGTATAATTACTTCTAACAAAATTATACACAAACTAGTAAAAGAATTTAAAAATATTAATAAACTATATGTCTGTGACAACTGAAAAGAGAAATACAAATATTTATTTTTGAGACATATGGACTATGATATATCATAAAAACTGCAATGAGATTGTCTTACGAATTAATTTTATGAGACGAATCTCCTATTCGACCTGAACCATGGAAAAATATTACTTTTTTCTTTATTATGAACCGCATCGGGCCATTCTTACAAATATAGACACGTGAGACTGACTTACTCATTATATATATATCACAACTTTCACAATATCGAGTTTTAATAAGTAATTTTATTTTTTAATATCAAAATATTTTTGAATTTTTAGTACACGTGGTGACAACTATATTTTTTTATGATGTGTCAACTTGCAATCACTATTTTTTTTTGCATATTGGATAAACATCGCATTAACGCAATAACCTACAAATCATACTAATTAAGTAAATCAATTAGACAAATCATGTGCGACAAACTCATGTGAGAAGATGTTGGTATGAAGAATCAAACTACCGACTATTAATCAAATGTTCACACACTCTATGAACTCAGACACCTCTTAAAATTTCTCCATTTTTTTGCAGCACATGTCAAAGTAACTTTTCAAGATTCTAAAGCATGGGTTGGAACACCACAACGAATTTCTGGTTACCTCGAACGATAATCCTCAAACACTCGAATGAGAGGATCAAAGAAATCGAGTAAAAAACAGAAGATATGAATTATTAATACTTATTGATATTATGTTGTCATGGCTTACCCAAACTAGGCACCATCAGAAATCTTGAAATCAACGACATTTTTTTCGTTATAAGTTTGAAATAGGATTATTTCATGAAAATGGGATTTAAGATTAAAAGTTTGAAACACAGGCTTCAAGACTCCAGATTTTATGTGCAATTTTTGGTAAAAGTTTACCCCAAAATACTCTAAACGTTGATCTGACATGAATTTATGGCGTGCTCCTGAACTTAGCCTAACAATATTAATCACGAATTTCTCTGTAAACCTCGTCAACTTTGCACTACCCAACATAAAAAAGAAGAAGCAAATATGGCGTGAAGATTTTAATAAAGTATAGATCTTGTGGTGGTGGGTACACAAATTGGTAATGGGTCGGCGGCAGTGCCATTAGAAGGAGGATGATCACGGCTAAGTCCTAGGAGTTGGGCATTCTGATCAGTCGATTGGTTACATTATATATTTTTTATAAACCAATTTATTATAGTATTTTAAAATGTATCTTTTTTTTTTTTTAAAAAAAAGTGAAGATACTTTTCCAAAAGTTAGATAACATGACTTTTAGGCTTTTACATTAAAATTTCTGTTATAACTTTTTTTATCAATTTATATTTTGTTGCTGCTCAATGAAATGGGTTTTTTGGATGACTGGGAACTATGGCTCTCACGCGGTCCCTTATTATGACCACCCGAACGCGTTGCCCTGAGATTGAAGGAATTGACTTTAGGGACGTTGTGGCGGAGAATGTGACAATGGCTGGAATGATGCAGGGGATTTCGGGTGATTCTTTTACTGGGATTTGTATTTCGAACGTAAGGATAGGGATGGCTAAGAAGGGAAAGAAGTATACATGGAGCTTTGTGGATGTGAAGGGGATTAGCAGTGGAGTGGTGCCGCATCCGTGTAATCATCTTCTGGTGGAGCAGGGTGAAGGGGTAGTAGGGATGTGTGAATTTCCTCCTGTAGACAGTTTGGCTATTGATGCTGTGGAGTTGCAGAAATGTTCTCATATAGGATGAACTGAAGCTAAGGGAGGTGATAGTTCTCGCTCGTTCCATAAAGACTGTCTTGCTTGTAAGTTGTAACCTTGAAAGAAAGAAGGAATAAAATGAAATAATGGTTACGGAAACTTGAGAGTTTTGATTTGGTGGAAGTAAATAAATTGACATTCTATTCATTTTAAAAGAAAATAAAACAATTAGCCGTATACATCACAGCTCACGGAAATAAAAAAACATAGGCAATTACGTAAATATAGACACTGCGAAGCCGTACCCGAAACAGTAGCAGGGGACAGGTAGAAACTTCAAAGAAATGGTTCGCCGAGACAGGTTCGTGTGTTGCAGCATTTAAAGAAATCCAAGGCAAAGAAATACACGAGACACTTGGTGGAGCATGAGTGGAAGTAATTTTTAACGTATTCAGTAACGGTGGGCGAGCATGTAGCAGATCAAGATGGCCGGAATCTGACCCTTGGCAACTTGGTAAGGTGAGGTCAGATAAGGCGTGTTGGTTTATGTCGGGTCGAATTAGCCAAACTTTATGCGACACGTTTTTGGGCATCGTTGAGCCCACTTACGAATTTCCGCGTGGCCCAGGCTTTTATTTTCCATGCCAACTTCATTCAAAAGACAATTCTCCCAAGTTTGAAGATCTCACTCTGTCTCTGTGTCTGCAATGGGGACGGGGGTATACTCCATATCTTTCACTTTCTCTCTCTTCATCTTCTCCATCTCCCTCGTTTGCACCACCGTCTATACCTTCTCTCCAATTGATCATTATCTAGTGAACTGTGGCTCAAGCGCTACCGAAACGCTGGACCCGGATCACCGAGTCTTCACCGGTGACGATTCTGGATTTCTCATCTCGACACGGTCGACTCATTTGTTGAAAGCTGAATCTCACCTTGATTCTTCCTCTCCTTTGTATCAAACAGCTAGGGCCTTCAATCGTCCAGCGCATTACGCGTTCCCAATTTCAGATCGTGGGACCCATCATTTGGTACGCCTCCATTTTCATCCACGTTTTACGAATGGTTGTTGCAATTGTTTTGAGGTTGAATTTCATGTCGTGGCGAACGGATTCTTGTTGCTAAATAACTTTCGAGTGCCGAAGGGTGATGGTCTTCCCACAATTAAAGAGTTTGTGATCCCTGATGATTTGGGAAAGCTGGATATTATGTTTATACCGTCAGAAAATTCAAAATTCGGCTTTGTGAATGCGATAGAAGTGATATCTGCTCCGAAAGATTTGATTGCTGATGTAGCACGGTACGTTGATAGCGGAAAAGTTGAGTGGATTCATGGGTTGTTGAGAAATGGGTTTGAAACTGTGCATAGAGTGAATGTGGGGGGGTTTAAAGTGACGCCCTTTAACGACTCTTTGTGGAGGACTTGGGTGACTGATGACAAGTACCTACAAGTGAGAGATGGTTCTGAAAAAATTCATTTTGGGGGTCGAATCCATTATCAAATTGGTGGGGCTAGTCGAGAAGTGGGGCCTGATAATGTTTATAATACTGCTAGGATTATAAAAAGCTCAGATGATTCGATTCCAAATGCAAACATAACGTTGGCATTTGAAGTGGAGAAGGGTTATAGGTATATGGTTCGGATGCATTTTTGCGATATAGCTAGCGTGTCATCAGGAATGATTTATTTCAATGTTTACGTTAACGGGAATTTAGCATATGAGAATCTTGATTTGTCTTATGTCACAAATAGACTGCTGGCTTCACCATTTTATGCCGATTTTGTGGTTGATGGGGGGGGATTGGGAAATTTGGTCGTTAGTGTAGGTCCATCGAATACGAGCTTGCCACATGCGGTTGATGGTCTTGTCAACGGAATTGAGGTATGGAAGATGAACAATTCGATGGGTAGTTTTGGTGAAGAGGTTTCTGCAGAGTATGTGTGGAGGAGCTGGAGAAGAGGGCATACTGGTTTTTTAATTCCCTTGGCTGCTGCTGTGTTCTTGTTGCTTACGGCCTCAGTTTTTATGTTGAGGACAAAGAATGGTTATGTGGGATGGTCGCGCTTGCCTGTAGATGTTTCTGAAACTAATTTGAAGTTTACCAATCAGTTCTGATCTGTTAAAGCTTGACAACCTTGTAGAGCCAACACATTTTTTTGTTTTGCATTCAAAGATTGGAATTGCTAGTCTCCAAGAAGGTTCTGTAATTGTGAAATATTGATGTTGTCTTTTGCTGTAAGTAGTCATAACAGACGCAACTACGTTCAATATCTATTGTCTTGTTTCCTTGGTGTGTATGATATGTTCTCCGCCATCTATTTTATTGGATGTACTGACTATTGAGGGTGTCATCCATCTGTTATGATCAGATACAATTGCTCTATCAGGCAAGTGGATATTTCTTTATGTTCCAAATGCGAAGCATGGAATCTCTTTATGCAAGTATGGTAACTGATTTTGCTTGAGATTTTACTGGGGAAAAAAAATACCATGTATGGTAGAAGATATCAAGAAATTGATGATGAAATACGACTCTTTTTACTTTTCGCCCTTCCTGCACCGGAATTCTCCTTGTTTATAATTGTATGAAGTCTTCTTTTAGGCTCAATTGATTATAATAAGGTTTTTCTTTGCTTCTGTCCTGTGCTGTTGCAAACCCTTTCACCTTAATTAATGCTTAAGGTTAAGTTACCTAGGCACTCTTGAAATTTTGATCTAATAATATATAGCCATAAAAGGTTTGAATTATTACATTGATACCCTTGAGATGTTAACTTGAACAAATTGGGGTTTGAATTGTTGTTTAAAATTTGATTGTATTATCATTATTATTCAGACGACCAAAGGGTATATATATCTATGATTAATCCAAAACTCGACGCGTGTGGACATAATCTACCCACATTATGTATATTTTGTGTCCATGGTTCGATGTACATCTCCGTATTGTCACCGTATAACATGGAAAACATCTCTGTTCACAGTCTTTACAGAAGTTTGAATTTGATTATAACCATCATTCCATGGATCGTTTAGCATCCACTACTCATTTTGAATGTGGTCTCCTTTTTGTCCCTCTACTCTTATCATATCATCTCAGATTCTGGTTGTTTCTTTTCCCCATGAAGTGCTAAAAAAGGGTAAATTTCTGGTAATTGTGACCTTTGCAATGTATGAATTTGTTGAGTTTATGGCATGATGTCATCTTTTTGTTGGTCTTGACTCTGAAGCCTAAAACGTTTGGAATTTTATAGGTAAATACTATTTAATCCTTTGAGGAACAAATTGTTGTGTATTTGTTTGAAAAATAAACTCTTTTTCAGTTTATCATAGAAACAAGTGCGTACTTTATAAAAATTTACATGATAAAAAGTACAAATATAATAAAATAATTCCTCAAAAAAAGTAGATTTAACGAAAGAGTTGACATTTTGCAATGCTTGTGTCAACCTAGCTATGTATGTTTCACTACATTATTAATGCTCGCTTTAGTGTCGGCAATACTTAACTATCTCTTCATTACATTATTGCCATAAACTTTCCTTAGGTTTGTTAAGTATTTTTATGTTTGGGTCTTTTTTCTAAGTTACCATTCAAAATTATGGAATATTCATGATTATGTATAAGAAGGACGGACCAGGATCCTCTACTGTGGCATCCCTACACTAGAGGATGATGTGCCACAAATTTTTTTAAAAAAAAGCTTTTATATATATTTTTTATTTTATTTTTTTGGATTTTTTGTTTTAATCTTTTTTTACTTCCACTCAAAATTTTTATTTTTAAATATTTTTTGCTCCTTTTAAAATATATTATAATTTTTTTCACTCTTTCTTATTTGTAGAATCAAGTGTTTACCACATTAATAAAAACTCGATGTTTTTTGGTAGAATTGATTGATGACGAAAACAAAACACAAATTTTTAATCTTGTTCGAGTATCGATGAAAATGGACGAATTAAACATGCGAAAAGAACTAAAATTGAAACATAAAATATGTTTTACTTTCAAAACAAACGAAGTAAACAAAATTTCAAAAAAAGAATCAAAAATAGAAAAAAAAATTATAATATATTTTAAAAAGAGCAAAAAATTATTTAAAAATGAAAATTTTGAGTGAAAGTAAAAGAAAGATTAAAACAAAAAATCCAAAAAAATAAAATAAAAAATATATATAAAAGCTTTTTTTAAAAAAACTTTGTGGCAAAGCATCCCGGGACGTCACAGTAGAGGATCCTGGTCCGTATAAGAATAATAATAATTGATATAAAACCTCTAAATGGCATACAAACTTCATGCATTTAGTCAAATTAAGGAGTGAACAAAATCTATCGACGTGGCCTTGATTTATCTATCGAAAAATGTCAACTTTGTGTTCATTTTCAACCATGGGCATTAATCGGGCAGAATGACACACGTGAGCATATCCTTAAAAGAAAATAATAATAACGTTCATGAAAAAAAAAGTATTCCTAAAATATGTGAAATCATTCCACCATCCATCTCACTTGACCCAAATCCTGAGTTCATCGCTGATGATATCTAGTACTGTAAGCCAAAGTGTGCCGAGTCATAGTTCTAGCTAGATTTTCAAGTCCACTATACTCATAGCTAGTGTTTAAATTTGACATCTTGTGACATGCACCAATTCCTCCCTATATATGTAGGCATCACATTCCATTAACATTCCCTCAATCATAAAACAATTCCATTCAGTTTCGATTATCCGCCGAATCCTTAGTTTGATTTTTAAAAATATACACAGAGACTGCAGTTTATTAGAGAAGAAGTAACTAGCTAGAGATGTCTTCTCACGGCGTCAACAGCGTGGCGAGGATGGTGATAACTGCGGTGGTGCTGGTGATCTTCGCCGGATATCTCTTACTGTGGATAATGACACCCACTAATACTTTTAGACAGATTTGGCTGATGGACCTCCGAACCCAGACCACCTCCACTTTCTTTGGAACCACCCATGGTAAGTTACTTATATGGATGATAATTTCCTCCTAACACGACGGAGAATCAGAAACCCATCCTGAATGGAGAAGGGTATGAAGTGGATTTTTTATTCGATTAAATAAATGAGTAATCGAGTATGAGGATGGAGTCGAGTCTTAAAGAACTCTACTCATACCTGACTCGAATACCTTATTTAATTAATTAATATATATATATTGTTAATTCTAAAATGTTTTTGTCTAATGATATTAGTTGGATGAAATGAAGAAAATTATTAGTAGAAAGTTGATGTTATTTTTGTTATATAATGATGTTATGATAAATTGTTTATAATATTTTGTCATTTTTTCTATAATATTTAATTTGCTAACTTTTATATTTTTTGGTTATTGTTCTCAACAATTTCGTAAATATACATAAGTTACTCGAGATAATTCAAATTAAAAAAAATATAATTATAGGTAGTAATAAGATATTTCGGTAGGGTATCAATATTCAATTGTTCAATGAGTATGAAGTTGATGATAAAATTGAATATCCAATGGGGATGAATATAATAAATATAAATGAAGACAGAAGATATGAAATTATACACAAACTCGACTCATTGTTATACCTAAGTTATATCGTATATTGAATGAGTTATGAAAAAATATAAAGAAATTAATTTAGTTGAAAAATATGCGTCTGTATGAGTGACAGATATTGTTCCTCTTGTCCTCTTGAGTCTTATAAACAACTTATTTCCATATTAACATACCCATGCATCATCGTAAATTACTGATACTGACATATATTATCAGATTTCATGTAATATGGAGAAGATAGCACTGTAACATATTAATTGAAACCTGAAGTTTTGAATTATTTACATGCTCAGTTTAACTTCATTTCCGTGTTAATTTTCAGGTGCGACTTATCTAGTTTTCACGTTTCCGATATTATTCATTGCCACCTTGGGGTGTGTGTATCTCCATTTAGGAAAGAAAACAAGGGAGAATAATCATACCGAAGGGTACGTGTATCCACAACCAAATCATCGATAACATATATAATGAATAATTTGGGTTTTTTTACGAGGTTGTTCGGCTCAAATCCAAGACATGTATTTGTTTCATGGAGTTATTATTTCTTTAAACTAATTTTAATGGACATTCATGCATGCAGATCACGTGCAGAGATCTGTAAGTTGGGATTATGGAGGAGGCCAGTGATCGTCAAAGGATTGGGAATAGTGTCTCGGATTGAGCTTGCATTTTTCCTCATGTTTATTGCCCTTCTTCTTTGGAACTTTGCTACTTATCTGCGTCTCAATTTTCGCACTATTACACCCATTGCTGCAGCAAAATCTGGACAGAAAGTGTGAGTAATTAATATGATCGGCACGACAAATCTTAAACGTTACATGTGTTACGATATATGCGTTATATATTTTGAAATTTTTTACGGCATGATCAATTCATCCAAATATGTTAGTACGTAGCATTATGTTTGCGAAAAATTTAAAAATACTTTCCATATTAATTAAGTATTAATTGCAAGTGGATGGTGCATGACTGCAGGTGGGAAGCAAAGCTAGACTCGGCGGGCCTCCGCCTTGGACTGACAGGAAACATAGCCCTATCTTTCCTATTTTTCCCGGTGACACGTGGCTCGTCGGTTCTGCCGCTGTTCGGCCTCACATCGGAGGCGAGTGTGAAACACCACATATGGTTAGGACATATTGTGATGACCCTTTTCACTGCGCATGGCCTTTGCTACATTATCTTTTGGGCCGCCACACATGAATTATCGGAGGTATATATATGATTCTGATCATTTGTAGTTTGTTTTTACAAATACTAAATCGATTCCGTCAAATATATTTTAAAATTTCCTCTCCCCCTTCATCTAAAGTCCGTGATTTGGCCACCATTGTATCGAAAACAATCAACTCACAGAAGTACTGGAGATAAAATAAATAAATAAATACATGTAACAGGAATAACTTGTTGTAGCTGCAAATTTCAGATGCTGAAATGGGAGAACACTGGCGTGTCCCATGTAGCAGGAGAGCTATCTTTACTAGCAGGATTGGCTTTGTGGGCTACAACATTGCCAAGAATAAGGAGAAAGATATTTGAGCTATTCTTCTACACACATCACCTATACATTCTCTTTGTTTTCTTCTATGTAGTCCATGTTGGCATTAGCTACACCTCCATTATGCTCCCTGGCTTCTTCCTCTTCATGATCGATCGATACCTCCGATTCTTGCAATCGAGACGAGGTGTGCGTCTCATGTCTGCTAGGATACTGCCCTGCGAAACCGTCGAGCTCAACTTCTCGAAAAGCATAGGTTTAAGTTACACCTCAACCAGTATCATTTTCTTGAATTTGCCCACCATTTCCAAGTTGCAATGGCATCCATTTACCATAACTTCCAGTAGCAGTCTGGAATCTGATAAGCTCAGTGTCATGATCAAAGGTGAAGGAAAATGGTCTAAAAAGCTGTATCAGATTCTATCTTCAGGTTCTCCTCCGGTTGATCGTCTAGACGTCTCTGTCGAAGGACCTTATGGGCCTGCTTCCACAGATTTCCTAAGGTATACATACCTACGTACCTTATACGATTATGGTTGGGAAGTATCCTACAATAATTTCACCCATATAAATAATTGATTATTGTGATCAAAATTATGACGGAATGCAGGCATGACTTGCTAGTGATGGTGAGCGGGGGCAGTGGCGTAACACCGTTCATTTCCATCATTCGGGAGCTCATTCACACGAGCCAAACGTTGAAACTCAAGACACCGAAAATTCTGCTCATCGCGGCATTCAAGAGCTCTGCCGATCTAACAATGCTCGATCTCATTCTCCCCATATCTGGTGCACCCTCCATGTTTTCGGACCTGGGGATCCAGGTAGAGGCCTACGTGACACGAGAAAAACAACCCACCATCCAGCAGAGGAAGGGAGTTAGAGCCGTATGGTTCAAGCCGAATCCGTCTGATGCTCCCATAACTCCAATCTTAGGCCAAAACAACTGGCTTTGGCTCGGGGCCATAATCTCATCTTCCTTCATAATATACCTTATTCTCATTGGCATTGTGACCCGATTCTACATATACCCTGTCGATCTTAACTCAAATAAGATCTTCTCGTCGTCCTCAAGAGCTGCGCTGCACATATTGTTCGTATGTGTCGGCATTATCATGGCGTCAACTGTTGCTTTTCTATTGAATAAGACAAGAAACTCCCAGGAAACGTCACAGATTCAGAACATGGAAGGGGCAACTCCCATAGCTTCAACAAACTCACTGTACTATAGTGCAGATAGGGAACTTGAGAGCTTGCCTCAGCAGTCACTTTCGCAATCTATCAACGTGCATTACGGTGAAAGGCCTGATCTCAAAAGTACGTCAAAAAAATATATACACTGTGATCATTTTTAGATCCTTTGAACTAAATTTTCTCATAATCTTGTGGTTTTTTCTATAGGATTTCTACTCGAAAGCAGAGAGTCAAGCGTTGGGGTTCTTGTTAGCGGGCCTAAGAAGCTTCGGCACGAAGCAGCGAAAATATGTTCATCTCGTTTGGCAGCGAATCTGCAATTCGAATCCATCAGCTTCAGTTGGTGATTTTGACAATTTCATACAAGGAAATGTCATATTGTAAGTGGGAAGTGTATTTGTGTCCATACGATCTGATAATAATATCACTCTTTCGTAACTAAATTGTGAAATGACACAAAAACTCCATACGATCTCATATATCAATTCTGTGAGAGCAATATTCTAGTTAGATCACTTATTAAAAAATATTATTTTTTAGTTCAAAAATATTTTTTTTTTATAAATATGAGCAATTGACTCATCTCACAAATAAATATTCGTGATACAGTCTCACAAGAGACATATATCTTTTTTATGTTAAAATTATAAATTTTTATCCTTATAATGCGTTTGAATTTGTATAGGGGAGGGGATAATTTTATTTATTTACAATTGTAAAACAGTTAATTTATGAAAATTATATCGTTTAAATTAATATGATATAATAAATTATAAAATGTGCAAAAAAAATAGGCCATAAAAAATTTGCCATTATTATAATTCATCAGGCATCTCTCAATATTTTCTCATGATCATGAGTCACAATTTGATCATCTCGATTAATAATTAATAAGAATTAATTAGCCATTGTTATTACTATTATGTTATTAATTATTAGCTCATATATGCATCACTATTTTTGTCATGTTAAATTCTATTAGTTAGAAAAAGATGAAAAAGTTGAGCACGGTTATGGATCTAATTTATTGACAACCTTATAACAATTATTAATTGAATTGAAAAATATCGATATATTTAAGTAATACATTTTATTCTAATTCAAATTTAGCAATTTTTGAATGTACAATATATATATAATTCATCAGGAGTGTGCATAGTTTTACTTTTCAAATTATAATAAGAAAATTCTTAAAATATAAATTTTCTTTTTAATAGATTCAAGCCTTACGGAATGTAATTTTAAAAAAAATGAGAGGATAATGATTAAGATTATACACAATACAACATGTGATATCAGATATTAGTTTATATTTTTTTCCTTTTTCTGAGATATAATAGTAATATTTCAATAACATCACAAAATAAAAATAAGATGAACATATATAATTGTTATAATAAGTTAGGTATATGGAACATCTATGCATGATTCAAGTCAATTAATTTAAAAATTATAATGCCTATTTATCATTCAACTCAATTAACTTGCATAAAATAATTGGTCCATTTCAATTATTAATTTAAGGAAATGAATCCTAGTTTAGTAAAATGGTAAAAAATGAAGTTTTATTAGTTCACTATTTTAAACAAATATATTTTAGACATAAAAAAGGTCAATAGATTATTTTTTTAGTTTATTTTCAATTTTTATGTCTAAATATTTTATTTTTGTCCTTCTCAAAATATAATTTATATTCATAGACTTTCTTTAACAAATATAATGTTTTATTATTTCTTTATATAAACTAACAATAAGCTGGTTTTTGAAATTTTTTGAATTTATGATATTCATGTGGCTATAATTTAGAATATAATCTTTCATGAACAATTATTATCACATGTTCTTAGTTATTCCAAGGATTATAATTAAGTATTATTTTAAATCTTCAAGATGCAATGTTTTTAATTTCAAGAGCATATTTATCATTTAATTGATGTGATAAGAGAAAAAAATATCAACGTCATATACCAAAATGTTTTCTTGTACTCTTATATTGTTTAATTAATTTAAACTTATCATTATCATTGTATTTGAATTGTTATGTTAGTTTCAATTTAGTATTTAATATGATAAATCATTACTTCAATTTTTATCATTTGTTTGTATATACATTTTTCCGAACGAAATGATATTTGATATATTAGATCATGTTATGCAAAAAATAAAAATCATTTGTATTATTAATTTAATTTTTTGTTATATCTATTCTATTTTATTAAAGTTGAGGACATGATAGTAACCACCTAGGAAGGACACCAATTTTTTCTTCTAACTTTATCCTTATATGATACTAATATTACACTTTTGTTTTGTTTTTTTTTAAATTTCAACACACATTTTTAATTTTTTTATTTTTATTTCAACAATTCAAATATCAATTTAGTCATTCCATAATTTGTCAACTTTCACTTTAGTCCATCGATAATGATAAAAAGATTGTACACATATGCATCGTGTATGTAGAGTAACTAGTATATAATATGGATTTTGCTTTCATGCTAGTAAAAATAAATAGATGGAAAAATAAAGTATGGTTTCCATATTTTCCGCTTGTTGTAATGAAGGTGGACAAATAAACACAGAAAGCCTGAAAATATAAAAGGAAAGTTAAAAAAAAAAAGAACAAAAACAAAGTAAAAACAATCAAAATATCTTACAACACCCAGCAAACCGATTTGTTGCTACAGTACTGGGTAATTCCAACCTGAATCGATTGTGGATGAGATGGGAGAGTACAGCACCGTCTGCAGAGTTCAATTTGTGGGAGTTTTTTTCAATTTTTTTTCGTTATACTCTACCAAATTCTTATCTCTCATCTTCCTGTTGCATAAGTTTCCAGTTTTTGGTCACAGTAATTTCAGTTAATACTATTAATCAACTCTAGTTTCTGAGTAAGCTTCATATTTTTAGATCTGAAACCCACTTGCGATTTGGTTGCTAATCTCTCTTCTTGACTTATTATTTGCTGCATCGTTTGGTTCATCTGCTGTATTTCTTTATAAAGATTGGATTTTTCTTGAGTTCGTGTAGGGTATATGAAGTACCCAGTTTGCGAATCTGCGGGTTCTTGAAATGTGCAATTTTACAGTTGAGGAAAGTTAGGTAATTCGAAGTTTACTACTAATCTAGCTTTGTTTCTATTTCTTCAACTTCTGTTGCAATTTGGAGCATTTAGTCAATTGGTATCAAGATTTTGTTCTTTATCTACGTATATGTACATCGTGGGTCATTGAACGAGTCATAAGGAATCCAAGGTTCTTGTTGGTTGCACCTTTTTTAGATTTAGTTCCCATTAGCTTTACCTGTTTGGATACACATTTGAGTGGCGGCGTTATACTGTGGAAATGGATTATCGCCGAGAAAGTGGATTTTCTGGTGGAAATATTGTGCAAATACTAACCGGAAACTCCGGAAATGGTGTTGATGAGAATTGGAGTCCTGGGTCCACTGATCATGCTATTTGGGCAACTGAAGATGAGTATGGGATGTGGAATGGAGAAGCCTCCATGGACATGAATACAAATTTGAATTATGAGGGGAGGTCATCCCAATCTCGATCCGGAAGTGAACCTCCAAGTAAAAGATCTAGGAGTTCCCAATCAGTGGATGTGACAGCTTCTAACCGGTCCAGAGCCATTGGAAAGATGTTCTATAAAACCAAACTATGTTGCAAATTTAGAGCTGGCACTTGTCCATATATCACCAACTGCAATTTTGCCCATAGCATTGAAGAACTTAGGAAACCTCCCCCGAATTGGCAAGAAATCGTGGCTGGCAATGATGATGAGCGGCCCATGTTGTCGGAGCCGAGGGAGGAATTTCAGATACCAATATTTGGGGTTAGTGACGATGCACAGAGGTCTTATAAAGGGAGACATTGCAAAAAATTTTATACCGAGGAAGGATGTCCATATGGTGAGAACTGTACTTTCCTTCATGACGAGCAATCAAAATCCCGTGAAAGTGTTGCGATAAGTTTGGGCCCAGGAAGTGGTGGTGGTGGATATGGTGGAAATGGAAGTGGATCAAACTTGAAGCCTTCCAATTGGAAAACGAGGATTTGTAACAAGTGGGAACTAACCGGGTATTGCCCCTTTGGTAGCAAGTGTCATTTTGCTCATGGAGCTGCAGGTATAATTTTATACTAGCCTTTTTAATCCCCAGCAAAAGCACATCAAATTCGCTCTTTTTGCTGCTTTTAGTTATGAAATTGAGATTTATTTACCTATTTTCAATACTGAGAGAATGCATTTCATGCTTCCATACTGAGCGAATGCATTTCATGCTTTATGTAAAGATCTTATGTTCTACGTGTGGTAGTTGAGCTTGGATTTTTTTGCATCATATAATTTCATAAGCTTTTTATGATATGAAATTTCATTTTAATTGCTTGAGAGCCGTATCATAGTAATCAAAATGCATTGATGAATTATATGACAATAATAAATACACGCTGCTTTGCCCTTCAAATCTTTGGTGGTGTACCCACCCCCTCTATCCCATGTTCTTTTCCATGAATGCACTAGTCAGCAAAATACCGATTCAATTTGTTTTACTACCCTAAATGAAATTTTTTGGAATCTCTATCTGCTCTCTTACGGAAACAACAAAAATGTCCTCGTTGGGACTTTATGATGAAAGTAATTTTTTGTGCCATCTGATTAAACCACTGAAGTGACATCCACACGAAATCCTTCAAGTGACATTAAGAATCACCTTTTGAATAAGTGATTGATACGTCTCGTGCAGCTTATTGCTCAATATTTACGAGCTAAATGTTGTCACCAAAATTTACAAATATCATGGATTCATGGTATTCAGCCTTAAGCTCTCAATTGGTTAAAGGAGTTGATGAATTGATGACATGAACATGTTTCTCAGGCTGTTTACTAGTGAATTATTTTGAACCCAAGCTCTTTGCTTGTGGCTATAGATGAAGGATCAATCAAACTAAGTTAATCCATGGCTACCTAACCCTGCTTCCAATATAAAAATTTCCTCGTTTCTTTCGTAATTTGTCGATTTATTGTACGAGTCTGTGAGTTTATGACATTATTTGAATTGTCCTGAGACAGAACTGCATCGTTATGGTGGAGGGGCATCAGATGCAGAAGCCGTGGATTCTTCTACTCCTGATGCCAAGCATGGAACAGTCTCTCCTAAAACTTCAGTTGATGCTGTTGTTGCGACCGTCCCTTCTGTTCCTCATTCGGACGTGTATCATGTTGGAGTTCCATCACAAAGGTTGCCTACTGTGATACAGAAGACTGGGCACAGACCAACTCAGAAATGGAAAGGTCCAGATAAAATTAGCAAAATCTATGGTGATTGGATTGATGACCTCTGAGTTGGTTTTGAATCCTATCATCATGAAAACGACTTTTTCCTCAAATAATGAAATTAACGCGTCCCTGCTAAATAGAAGGCATCAAGTATAACCTCATAGCTTCTTGCTGTTGTATTAGATTGCTGCTTGTAATCTCACTCCTTGTATTCCATGTGAATCTGTGTTTTGTATCATGATTTGCAAGCCAAGACTCTGTTCTGGTTTTCCAGTGGCTTATGCTAACTTTTATGTGCATCGATCTCGGATTTAAATGAGCCCGAGTCAAGTTTGAGTAATTCTGGCGTTATGGCTCGAATGGTGGTCAAGTACTGGCTCGAATGTTGGTCGAGTACTTGAATCGGGTTATGATTTTTTAATCGTATGGTATCATTTTCTATGTTTTTTCGAAAAAAGTTCTTTTTATTAATTTGTTCACTTCATAACATAATCTTTACACCTAATTCTTTCGTCAGTTTTAAAACATATTTATTATTATATTATATTATATTTTGAATAAATGTATTATATTTTAAAAATTGTAAGAATTATAAAAATCCTTAAATTTTCTCCCAGACTTTTTTTAAATTTTTTTATAGATTCTTGCTTGATGTTCTTGCCCTGATGGTGACCTGCGTGATCGAGAGTCTGAAGCCTTTGAAAAAGCGCTAGTGCACTAGGCAGGAGAAAACTTCGTCGTGCTCACGCAGTTGCCCATTGGCGTGGTTGCATGTTTGCAGTAAATGAGATGTTATTTTTGTTTATTAATTAATTTCGTTTATTCCTCAATTTCCTCTTGTTTTATTCTAGTCTTATTTCATTTCATAGTTTATTAGGTGTAGTAAATGAGTTCTAAATTAATATTAATACACATCATTTAATAATATGAGATGGAATGAAGAAGTATGATACAAGATCTCAGTGGAATTATTTGTGGCATGGAATTACCGATTTGGGTTTTGTCTACGAGGATGTAATTATGTTCCTTCTTTATCTTGTTCCATCCATCCATCCATCCATCCCACTTGCGGCCAAACGCAACTACTAAGAACAGGCGTGAGTGAGGAAACAAACGTTGTCCTCTCTAATGAACTACACTTCGTTGACAACTTCAACTTGGATAGAAGCCTTTTTTTCTTATTTTTCAGAACAAAAAGAAGAAAATGGAGGAAATTATAAATGTACAAAAAGAGTTGTCAAATACCAAAAATGCTAGCACGTGAAATGACATACTTACAAAAGACAGTTTAAAGAATTGTAAAAATGCGGAAGGATTAAAAATATAATCTTTATTCACATTTAGCTTTTAAGCCTTCCTCCAATAACACAAGACTAGTAATTTCTTCATGCCGTGCTCAGTGGTGTTAGTCTGAAGAACAAAGATTAATGCATAAATTAAACATTGTCCTTTCTTCTTAAATATTTACTCAAGTGTGAAAAAGTAAACGGGGAGGGCAAAGATTTCTTTTTAAAAAAAATGGGAGTCAAGAATTTTGGTGCTGGAGATGTATTTTGGATAGTACACATGCATTCGGGTTTTTTACATAGTAGCAAACGACTGGCGCTTTTTACCTCAGTAAACAAAACTTAAACGTAAGGAAATGATCCGAGGATAAAAATTTGGCAGTTACATGGGCAATTTAAAACATGGGGCATGAATAAATCTCTAGATATCCTATTTCAAAAGGTATATTTTCAATCTCACGCTCCACGTGATGATACATAGGAATGAGACTTTTCATAAGAATTTGAAAAAAAAAATCACAGATCTAGATGCACAGGATGAGAAATTGGATTGCCATTTGCAATGCCAATATACCTTCAGTTTATAACGATGGTATTGCTGTGTTTCCTCTTTCTTTTTCTGGCATTCCTAAGTATCCGTGCAGTCTCCTCCTCCACCGCCTCGGACGAATATTCCTCATTATCTAACCAAAACAAGCAGACATTCTATAATCGTTAACTTAGGTCAGAAATATCAATTACTGCATTCAGATAAATCAACAAAAGTCGTTCTAGAAGATATCACGGAGAGGATACCTCTCCCCTTTTCTTTAAGCAAGCAGGAGAAACCTCCATCAAGCTCCTCATCCGATTCAATCAAAACTCTCCATTCCCGTTCCTACATCGATATTCATATACTATTAGCCAGTTGAGGTTTCTGCAGCTAGCAATTTAAGTACATATTTTGTAATATAGCACCAGTAAATTCAACTACACTTTTACCTGGTTAATGATATTGTTACAATTTCCAACTTCAAAAGTTGTTTGCTTGGGTTTTACTGACGTCCATCTGCCCATTTCATCCTTCGGGACTAAATAAGCTTGCTGTGCTTTCACATGCGTTGTTTCACTACAAACCAGGGAAAAAACATTAATTTCAATAAAATACCAAGAATATTATAAATATTGGTAGAGAACCAAAAAAATCACAAGAAGTTTAGTTTTCTTGAATCTCACATGTTAAACAGAATTGGCTTGGGATGATACATTTTGAAAGATTTTTGTGTGATTTATCAAATAGAAGACAAAAGTAGAGCAGATTAGGGAAGCCATGAATACATACTTGGTAGGGAAAAACACTTCCTGCATGGTGCCACAGACTTTGGCAGCCTGCAAGTGACAAATATGCAGACATTCTTAAAATTCTTCTAGATACTTTAAACACCTAAAGGTCAGGTAGTTGTCCATCTCTTCATAGAAAGAGTACCTCACGTCCGTGAATGGGAGGAGTTTCTTGTAATTGTATAAACTTCTTCATGTTACAAGCAATTGCCTGCAAATGGTTGAAAAATTTATTATCAAGCAACCATGCTGGATTCAGTTGTCAGTAGCTGTCTATATATTAATTTAAAAAATGTCCCATAGGATCCAAGATCATGTCCTCCAAACATTTGCATTTTCCAACTACATTGTTTAACATATGCATGCCTGCATATCTTTGCTGAAATTCTTGAAGAGGTTGTGCTGCAGCTTTGTCATTCGAGTGTCAATTTTCTCCGATAGAGATGAAAGCATTGAAAATATTTCCCTGTAATTCTCTTGGTTGCTTTTACTCTGCTTGATTCGATCAGACACGGATGTCAAACCCAAGTCAAGTCGAGTTTTTATATCTTCTTGTCCTTTGCTCTGGAGAAAGCAGGTTGAGATTTTAGTTTTCTATTTATGCAACAATAATGACGAGAAGACATCAGAGAATCTGTTAAGGTCTAGTTACCATTGACAGCATTGAATCATCGAGAGCGATTAACTTCTGCCTCACGCCTTCCACTATGCACGAATTATAAATTAATTAGTCAAGTGTCATTACTAACATTTTATCAAATTTATACGTCGCTTCTTGTCTTTTTATGTATAGCTCTATACAGCAGGTTACTCCAGGAAATATAAGACTTAATTTTTTTTAAAAAATCTGCATCATCATCTGAAGAAACCATAAAGTAAGAATTCACGCAACCTCAAGTAGAACTACAGTATTCCTCGAGTGGAGAGGCAACACAGTTTGAAGTACAACCGTCACAGGTGATGCATAAAGAACCATTCCATAGTATAGCTATTTTGCATTTCATTAATAATTCATAGATACGTAACACTTACTCTCTAATGCTACTTCTTTTGTACCCTTGTTCCCTTGCATGATGTCACTCTGAACCGAGTCCAAGATCATTCCAAGCCTGCTAAGTGAAGTTTCTACCATTCCAATTCTGTGTTCAAGCTCTTCACTGATTTGGCCTGCTCGAGTAAAACAAAAGATACATCAGTGATTAACTGTAACATCTTGATGATGATAATACTATCTTTGGGTTTCATTATTTTAAATCAAACAACAAAACCTTATGCCTTTTTTAAAAGAATATAAACTGCCGTATTTCCTTCTTTGTTTAACTCCTAAAAAACTCAGTAATGAATTTCCATCTTCATGATGAAAATAACAAACTATGCTATCCACATTAGTCATTCTAGTTCATACATTTGTAATCTTGGCCAGTCCACTTGCGTATTAAAGTGCTGGAAGTTTTAGGTATCATCATCATCTGTGTCTCTTCTCGCGTGCAATTGATTGGAGGCAAGCAAGATGTCCTCTTCAATGAATTCTCTCTTTCTTGAGATCCTATTTTCTACATCAAAATTCAAACACAATCATTAAAATTCAAACACGTTTTAGAAAGATTCAAGGGGTATAAACAACAAAGCAACAAATGCTCTAGGGAGAAATTAGTCGTTTTTTATTCATAGTCAAAAGGAGAAAGAGTTTTGCATACATCGAGGCACATGAAATATTATGTAGACAATATAAGAAAGTCGAAGAGTTCTCATTCTGTTGTTCACATCAATTGAAACATGAATCAATTAGACAAGTGCATGTGTAGTATCACTCAACAGAAACCACAAAAAAGGAATTGGTAGAATATTAGCAAGTATAGAAGCAGAACCAAACAAAAATTTCTGTTTGGCATACACCCGTGTTATATGCGGATCCTCTACAATTTCTTGTAAATCAAAGTAAAATAAATTTAACCTTCAATGATTTGGAAACATCAGGTTTGCAGTAACAAATGCATCTAATTTAAATATTTGAATATGTTATCATCAGTATATACATTGTATTCATAAGCACATATGTTATATTGTAACCACCTCGCTGGTGAGGATCTCATCCTGAGAATTTTGTGAAAACTGAGAAAAGAGACCATGCTGAGATGAAATCCCCTGTGATAACGACTGTTGTGACTGTTGTGGTCGCAGATCTGCTGTGGCTCGATTTCTCACAAAGATCGAGGAAGACTCTGATCCGTTGTGTACTGCAATTGATCTCCTAATTACATGCATAAACGCAGAGCGTTAAACCTTCAATACGACTGCATAACTCTCATCCATAAAACAAGGAACACTAATATCATCAATTTTTCATCACACGTGTCCTATCACTGAATTCCTCCCAGAGATTTGGCATATAAATATCCACAATAGCAAAACCATCACAATCAACTGCCTAAATTAGTATTTCATACAGCACAAACAGCAAATTCTATTCCCTTACTGATAAAATTTAACTCGAACTTCGAAATCCATACACATTCAATAGATAAGTCGAAGTAAGTATCAGAAATCGTAGGATATATTAGCAGTACAATGAGTTTCAGTCTCAATATATAAGAAAACGTAATGCAGAAGAAATGAAACCTAGATTGAGGGGGAAAAACGGATATGGAGCTCAAATCGCAGGCTTTGTTGATCTTCATCTTCATCCAATCGATCGCAATTCGCAACTCAAAATAGATGATATGTAAACGTCGGGAGATGTAAAATTATGATTTTCGAACTGCTGAAGTGTGCGTGATGACTGGAAATGGAGGGAGAGCAGGAAGCCAAAAGGGTATTTATAGTGCAGAAATTTGGATGCGGTCGAGTGTGGACGTGTACCACGGAGATGGGCTGTGATTCTATTTGGGCCTCGATTCAGCTCTAATTCTAGACTGTATATTGCAAAGTTTGGTTTTGGATCTGTGCACGGTAAGTAGAACCATATATACATATATTTAAAATTAATTTTCCCAACATACTATATTTATTTTATTTAATAAAGTAAGAGAATAATATAAAAACCGTGAATTTCCATAACTAACCCTGAAATAAGGAACATAAATAAAAAAATATAATATATTATATTGTAAATTTTCTCATTTGTAAAAGTTTCCTTCCATGACTTTCTTCCCATTTATCTTTTATATCTTATTTTAATAATCATTTGTTTCTTGCAGCTTACTAATGTAATTATTAAAAAAATTAATAATTAAATATATCAAGTACATGATGCGTACATGATGCATGGCATCATGTGATTTTGCACGCCAGTAAGTAATAATTATGTGGATTTTTGTTGTATTTGACCTTAACTTTTCTTATCAAATGCAAAAATTATAACATATAATGAAGTTACCTGTTAAATTTATTGAATACTAGGGAAGTGAATGCGAAAAACTCTATAGTTATCTAATATAATTCGCGAACACTCTTCCCATAAACAAAGTTCGAATTTTTTTTGGATTCATCTGCATTATTATTGGGGTAGAGATCGTTGTAAGAGTGGTTTGAAGTTTATATGTGATGGCTGTGGTGGAAATTCTACTGTCCATGGACAGAATAAGGTGTTCAGAGGCTGATACACTCATCAGGTAGAGGGCAGGGTGAGGGTGGTAATGAAATTGTGGAGGAAGAAGTGCCTAGCATGCCATCGTATATGAAAGAGGATGTGATGTACGTGGCTTTCGGAAAAGATGTGAAGGAGAGTGATCCAGTTTTGATGTATGCATTCAGGAACTCAAGAGGGATGAAAGTATACTGCATGTTCATCAACCAGATCAGAAAATACCTATGCGTTAGGGCATTGATGATTATTATTACTTGTACATTGGACTCCTTCCTTCTCTTTAGGAGATGACATTCTAATTTTTCTTTGTCGTGTTTTTTCGAAAGATTTCCTCTGTTAATCTGCTGTATTATTGTTTGGCTTGGATCTTGATCAATTTTTCTGTGTAGAAGTGAAGTATGTGAATGGTATTTCGCATGTGTGTTTGAATGAAATTATTTTTGCCCAAGATTTATGAATATCTCGAGTTTATGGAGGTGAACATGCACATAATTTTAGGTTGGAAAAAAAGTCAATCTATTTTTAATCCCATTTTTCTCTTTGTAATTTATGGATGATCATATCTGTGATGGTTTGCCTTTCAAGTTACAATTAAACTGAAGATTATGACTATAATCTTGTGTCATCAGTTGGTTCTACTTTCTTTTACTTCCACCGTTGAGATTTAATCATCTTTCCGTTCTTGTTTCTTACCCGGCTTTAATTTGCATCTGAATGGCCATATGAATCCTTTATGAACTGACGTACGTCTGACATTACTGAATAATCTTTTATATAATGGTTCATAGTATGTACTAAAGTTCCAATTAACCTGCTGGAAGAGCACCAAGTTAAAGCGTTTCATGCAAACGAGAGGCAGGAGATTAATACGACCATGAGCAAGTATTTTCAGATTTGTGAACGAGCCGGGGTAATTTCTATTGCTTGTTCTGCAAAAGAGAGCATTTTTTCTTCAATCACTGTGTAATTCCTTATTAATTCATATTAAATACACACGCATTTATGATTGTGCAGACAAGCATACAAACATTCATTCACCCGTACGTATATGTACATGCAAGCATATACATACATGATACAAAATGTGTACTTGATTTGGAAGAAGAATTAAACAATATGCACTGTCCATTTTCGTTATTGCTAACCTTTCTTCATTGCTAACAGCATGCCTAAAGTTTGATTTCGTGCTTATTTTACGTTATTCCCTAGTTCAATTCCGAAAATTGCATTCTGGAATCTATTGAGAAAGGTATTGTGCGGTTAATATCTGAGTATGATATCAAATGGCTTGTCATGGGAGCTGCTGCCAATAAATCTTTTTCTAGGTACAGTACCAAAGAGCTGTGCTTATGACTATGAGGAATAGCCCAATCTTGAATAACCCAAAAAATATCATTCATTTTTTGTGGCAATAATTCATTTGCATGACTCACTACTTTTACTTCAAATAATATTAGTATTACAGGTTGTAGTCTCCCATGAATAACTTCAATCTCTTTATTAGTAATTCAGTCAACTTCAGTAGCAACTTAGATATCTGTCACTGAAAGTTTAAATTTTCTCATTTTGTTTGATATGAGTTCTGAGACTGGACAAACATAACATGACAGCGTAATCACCCTTCAATTCCAGGTTGCAAACCCGTTTCTTTACATTTCACATTTTCCGCTGCTACTTGCGATTGCTAATAATTGGGTTGACACTCGTTAGATAAAGAATTGTTTGTCAATTTTATGGCATATGCTGAATTCATCCATGTGCTCAATTTTCCCCATTGTTTAGCTTGGCGGAAAAATTAAAGAGCCCCAGTCTTAGAAAGTGCTCCACGTGCGCATGGAAGCGCCTGCTTTCTGTCACATATGGTTCGTGTGTAGAGGAAATCTCATAGACGAAAGGCATGCTTCATTGTTGTACTCTTTGGAGTGAATTCTTGATTTCTGTTTGATGGTGTATGGTGTAGATGATACTGGTCAGTGGATTCAAATGAGCAGAATATGGAGAAGACCAGATAATTGATATGTATTCTAATATTTTGTAGCGCACTGATTCTGTTCTTTTGAGTATAACAAACATTCCTTTTTCCACTTCATATTAAATGCGCATCATTACCACTCTCTTTGATCACTAAGTCTTAGTCAAATCCACGTAGGGAAAGCAAATCAGGTGGAGTTAAGACAGAAGAATATTTTCCGATATTTCAGTCAAGTCCAAGTACTGAAGCTCTGCAGTCCTCAATATCACCATCAATTGCAGATGGGCAAAAAGGTCAGATAAACTCATGAGGTTCGTTTTTGGACCACCGTAGGTTCAAGTATGACAATCATCAAGTGCAAGGGGTAATGCCATATATCAATCACTTCAGGAATATCGAATCACTTCACGAACTTGATCAGGAAGGGAACATGAACAATGAATGATAGAACGAACAATATAATTCTCTTATTTCTAGTTCTTTAAAGTCAAGTATTAGTAAATTTTCTATAGATAAAATCAAATCTCACTAAATCTGATAAATATCATATAATACCAATAACATAGGATCCTAGTTCAAAATAGAGCCTATCAAATCTTAACTACTTCGACATGAATTTTATGACAAGATTGCACAGCTTGCAGCTGAAGCAGAGAGATACAAGAGAGAAGCATACGAGGAATCACTCAAGCGTTAGAGAGTGGAAAAAGATATTTCTGATAAAATTCACATGGTAAATTTTCAAGAACTCTGTTCCATCATCTTCATTTCTATTTCAAATATAATAAATTAATAGGCCAATGACAGCTAAGGATTTGGCCTAATTAAGCAGCTTTTCTAAAGTGCTGTCTTAAAAAAAGTAGAAGCAGTTTTGCATTTGCATACAACAGTGAAAAGAGACTTATTTCAAAGAAAATCCGAAACAAACCAAAAATGCCAGGAAATCCACAATTTAAAAGTTTTGGGATTTGGATTTTTGTTATATAAAAATATAACAAAAATAACTCAATATAGCAATTTTTTTATTAAAAAAAATGTTTTCTCTAATCTGGCTTCTACGTTCAACCTTGACTGGTCTAGTTTAGGGTTGGCCTCATGTTTTCCATAACATGAAAGGTGTTATGGTGATCATATTTTAGGCTAAAGTATATGAAAACAAGAGGAGTTGAGATGCAGGAGAGAAACTGAAGAAAACTTGACCAGATGAGAGGAAGGAGCCGAAAAGTTAAAATGCCGCTAGATGAAGTGGTGGAAGAGCTCTAAGTTACACGAGAAGAAATCCTCTCTGGAGAGTCGAATTGCAGATTCTCGCCAGACTGGAGGTATTGGAACAGAAATTGTTTTCTGCTGTTGACCTTTTGAAGAAACATAAGAGATGAATTGATGCTTGAAAGGCACTCGAGGTAGCTCATAACTTAGACAAAAACAGTATGAGGTGATTTCAGTTTCACTCTGTCTTGGTTCTTTTCTGAATTCTCTCTTCAAGAAATTGAAGAAGCAACAGACAACTTTAACCAAGCCTTGAAGATTGTTGAAAGGGATCCTGGAATTATTTATAAAGGCAACCTTCGGCACACACAAGTAGCTATAAAAATACTGTTTCCTAACAACTCGCTTCTTTTCGATTTCAACAGGAGGTTAGTCATTAGATTGGTTCTCTTTTTATCTACAAAAGCATTCGCTTGATACTGTTGATTATGATTTAAGTTCTTGAGATGCTATAGGTAAATATCTTGAGTAAGCTGAGGCATCCAAACCTTGTCACTTTAATAGGAACCTGTCCAGAAATTTGGCCTCTCATCTATGAGTATATTTTCAATGGAAGCCTCGAGGATTGCCTCAACTGCAAGAACAATACACCCCAACTGACATTGCAGATTCGAATCCATATTGCTGTAGAGCTATGCTCTGGTCTCATCTTTTTGCATTCTTGCCAACCTTGGTTGAAAACCTCGTGAGCAAGATCAGTGATTTTGGAACATGCTTTGTCCCCCTCTAAGATTCTTCAGACAACAAGACATCACTATGTTGCCATGAAACTGACCCAAAAGGAACTTTTGCTGATTTAATTTCAACAGAAGAGCTTACTTCAAAGTCAGATGTTTATTCTTTTGGGATCATATTGTTAAGGTTATTAACTTGAAGACCAGCGGCAGGGATATCTAAAGAAGTCCAATATGCGTTAGGCAAAGGGAACTTGAAAGATTTATTGGATCCGAATGCTGGCGAATGGCCATTTGTGCAAGCAAAACAGTTGGCTCACCTTGCTATAAGTTGCTCTGATGTGAATCATGGACTTCGACCTGATCTTGCTTCTGAAGTCTGGAGGGTTCTTGAGNTTTCAACACACATTTTTAATTTTTTTATTTTTATTTCAACAATTCAAATATCAATTTAGTCATTCCATAATTTGTCAACTTTCACTTTAGTCCATCGATAATGATAAAAAGATTGTACACATATGCATCGTGTATGTAGAGTAACTAGTATATAATATGGATTTTGCTTTCATGCTAGTAAAAATAAATAGATGGAAAAATAAAGTATGGTTTCCATATTTTCCGCTTGTTGTAATGAAGGTGGACAAATAAACACAGAAAGCCTGAAAATATAAAAGGAAAGTTAAAAAAAAAAAGAACAAAAACAAAGTAAAAACAATCAAAATATCTTACAACACCCAGCAAACCGATTTGTTGCTACAGTACTGGGTAATTCCAACCTGAATCGATTGTGGATGAGATGGGAGAGTACAGCACCGTCTGCAGAGTTCAATTTGTGGGAGTTTTTTTCAATTTTTTTTCGTTATACTCTACCAAATTCTTATCTCTCATCTTCCTGTTGCATAAGTTTCCAGTTTTTGGTCACAGTAATTTCAGTTAATACTATTAATCAACTCTAGTTTCTGAGTAAGCTTCATATTTTTAGATCTGAAACCCACTTGCGATTTGGTTGCTAATCTCTCTTCTTGACTTATTATTTGCTGCATCGTTTGGTTCATCTGCTGTATTTCTTTATAAAGATTGGATTTTTCTTGAGTTCGTGTAGGGTATATGAAGTACCCAGTTTGCGAATCTGCGGGTTCTTGAAATGTGCAATTTTACAGTTGAGGAAAGTTAGGTAATTCGAAGTTTACTACTAATCTAGCTTTGTTTCTATTTCTTCAACTTCTGTTGCAATTTGGAGCATTTAGTCAATTGGTATCAAGATTTTGTTCTTTATCTACGTATATGTACATCGTGGGTCATTGAACGAGTCATAAGGAATCCAAGGTTCTTGTTGGTTGCACCTTTTTTAGATTTAGTTCCCATTAGCTTTACCTGTTTGGATACACATTTGAGTGGCGGCGTTATACTGTGGAAATGGATTATCGCCGAGAAAGTGGATTTTCTGGTGGAAATATTGTGCAAATACTAACCGGAAACTCCGGAAATGGTGTTGATGAGAATTGGAGTCCTGGGTCCACTGATCATGCTATTTGGGCAACTGAAGATGAGTATGGGATGTGGAATGGAGAAGCCTCCATGGACATGAATACAAATTTGAATTATGAGGGGAGGTCATCCCAATCTCGATCCGGAAGTGAACCTCCAAGTAAAAGATCTAGGAGTTCCCAATCAGTGGATGTGACAGCTTCTAACCGGTCCAGAGCCATTGGAAAGATGTTCTATAAAACCAAACTATGTTGCAAATTTAGAGCTGGCACTTGTCCATATATCACCAACTGCAATTTTGCCCATAGCATTGAAGAACTTAGGAAACCTCCCCCGAATTGGCAAGAAATCGTGGCTGGCAATGATGATGAGCGGCCCATGTTGTCGGAGCCGAGGGAGGAATTTCAGATACCAATATTTGGGGTTAGTGACGATGCACAGAGGTCTTATAAAGGGAGACATTGCAAAAAATTTTATACCGAGGAAGGATGTCCATATGGTGAGAACTGTACTTTCCTTCATGACGAGCAATCAAAATCCCGTGAAAGTGTTGCGATAAGTTTGGGCCCAGGAAGTGGTGGTGGTGGATATGGTGGAAATGGAAGTGGATCAAACTTGAAGCCTTCCAATTGGAAAACGAGGATTTGTAACAAGTGGGAACTAACCGGGTATTGCCCCTTTGGTAGCAAGTGTCATTTTGCTCATGGAGCTGCAGGTATAATTTTATACTAGCCTTTTTAATCCCCAGCAAAAGCACATCAAATTCGCTCTTTTTGCTGCTTTTAGTTATGAAATTGAGATTTATTTACCTATTTTCAATACTGAGAGAATGCATTTCATGCTTCCATACTGAGCGAATGCATTTCATGCTTTATGTAAAGATCTTATGTTCTACGTGTGGTAGTTGAGCTTGGATTTTTTTGCATCATATAATTTCATAAGCTTTTTATGATATGAAATTTCATTTTAATTGCTTGAGAGCCGTATCATAGTAATCAAAATGCATTGATGAATTATATGACAATAATAAATACACGCTGCTTTGCCCTTCAAATCTTTGGTGGTGTACCCACCCCCTCTATCCCATGTTCTTTTCCATGAATGCACTAGTCAGCAAAATACCGATTCAATTTGTTTTACTACCCTAAATGAAATTTTTTGGAATCTCTATCTGCTCTCTTACGGAAACAACAAAAATGTCCTCGTTGGGACTTTATGATGAAAGTAATTTTTTGTGCCATCTGATTAAACCACTGAAGTGACATCCACACGAAATCCTTCAAGTGACATTAAGAATCACCTTTTGAATAAGTGATTGATACGTCTCGTGCAGCTTATTGCTCAATATTTACGAGCTAAATGTTGTCACCAAAATTTACAAATATCATGGATTCATGGTATTCAGCCTTAAGCTCTCAATTGGTTAAAGGAGTTGATGAATTGATGACATGAACATGTTTCTCAGGCTGTTTACTAGTGAATTATTTTGAACCCAAGCTCTTTGCTTGTGGCTATAGATGAAGGATCAATCAAACTAAGTTAATCCATGGCTACCTAACCCTGCTTCCAATATAAAAATTTCCTCGTTTCTTTCGTAATTTGTCGATTTATTGTACGAGTCTGTGAGTTTATGACATTATTTGAATTGTCCTGAGACAGAACTGCATCGTTATGGTGGAGGGGCATCAGATGCAGAAGCCGTGGATTCTTCTACTCCTGATGCCAAGCATGGAACAGTCTCTCCTAAAACTTCAGTTGATGCTGTTGTTGCGACCGTCCCTTCTGTTCCTCATTCGGACGTGTATCATGTTGGAGTTCCATCACAAAGGTTGCCTACTGTGATACAGAAGACTGGGCACAGACCAACTCAGAAATGGAAAGGTCCAGATAAAATTAGCAAAATCTATGGTGATTGGATTGATGACCTCTGAGTTGGTTTTGAATCCTATCATCATGAAAACGACTTTTTCCTCAAATAATGAAATTAACGCGTCCCTGCTAAATAGAAGGCATCAAGTATAACCTCATAGCTTCTTGCTGTTGTATTAGATTGCTGCTTGTAATCTCACTCCTTGTATTCCATGTGAATCTGTGTTTTGTATCATGATTTGCAAGCCAAGACTCTGTTCTGGTTTTCCAGTGGCTTATGCTAACTTTTATGTGCATCGATCTCGGATTTAAATGAGCCCGAGTCAAGTTTGAGTAATTCTGGCGTTATGGCTCGAATGGTGGTCAAGTACTGGCTCGAATGTTGGTCGAGTACTTGAATCGGGTTATGATTTTTTAATCGTATGGTATCATTTTCTATGTTTTTTCGAAAAAAGTTCTTTTTATTAATTTGTTCACTTCATAACATAATCTTTACACCTAATTCTTTCGTCAGTTTTAAAACATATTTATTATTATATTATATTATATTTTGAATAAATGTATTATATTTTAAAAATTGTAAGAATTATAAAAATCCTTAAATTTTCTCCCAGACTTTTTTTAAATTTTTTTATAGATTCTTGCTTGATGTTCTTGCCCTGATGGTGACCTGCGTGATCGAGAGTCTGAAGCCTTTGAAAAAGCGCTAGTGCACTAGGCAGGAGAAAACTTCGTCGTGCTCACGCAGTTGCCCATTGGCGTGGTTGCATGTTTGCAGTAAATGAGATGTTATTTTTGTTTATTAATTAATTTCGTTTATTCCTCAATTTCCTCTTGTTTTATTCTAGTCTTATTTCATTTCATAGTTTATTAGGTGTAGTAAATGAGTTCTAAATTAATATTAATACACATCATTTAATAATATGAGATGGAATGAAGAAGTATGATACAAGATCTCAGTGGAATTATTTGTGGCATGGAATTACCGATTTGGGTTTTGTCTACGAGGATGTAATTATGTTCCTTCTTTATCTTGTTCCATCCATCCATCCATCCATCCCACTTGCGGCCAAACGCAACTACTAAGAACAGGCGTGAGTGAGGAAACAAACGTTGTCCTCTCTAATGAACTACACTTCGTTGACAACTTCAACTTGGATAGAAGCCTTTTTTTCTTATTTTTCAGAACAAAAAGAAGAAAATGGAGGAAATTATAAATGTACAAAAAGAGTTGTCAAATACCAAAAATGCTAGCACGTGAAATGACATACTTACAAAAGACAGTTTAAAGAATTGTAAAAATGCGGAAGGATTAAAAATATAATCTTTATTCACATTTAGCTTTTAAGCCTTCCTCCAATAACACAAGACTAGTAATTTCTTCATGCCGTGCTCAGTGGTGTTAGTCTGAAGAACAAAGATTAATGCATAAATTAAACATTGTCCTTTCTTCTTAAATATTTACTCAAGTGTGAAAAAGTAAACGGGGAGGGCAAAGATTTCTTTTTAAAAAAAATGGGAGTCAAGAATTTTGGTGCTGGAGATGTATTTTGGATAGTACACATGCATTCGGGTTTTTTACATAGTAGCAAACGACTGGCGCTTTTTACCTCAGTAAACAAAACTTAAACGTAAGGAAATGATCCGAGGATAAAAATTTGGCAGTTACATGGGCAATTTAAAACATGGGGCATGAATAAATCTCTAGATATCCTATTTCAAAAGGTATATTTTCAATCTCACGCTCCACGTGATGATACATAGGAATGAGACTTTTCATAAGAATTTGAAAAAAAAAATCACAGATCTAGATGCACAGGATGAGAAATTGGATTGCCATTTGCAATGCCAATATACCTTCAGTTTATAACGATGGTATTGCTGTGTTTCCTCTTTCTTTTTCTGGCATTCCTAAGTATCCGTGCAGTCTCCTCCTCCACCGCCTCGGACGAATATTCCTCATTATCTAACCAAAACAAGCAGACATTCTATAATCGTTAACTTAGGTCAGAAATATCAATTACTGCATTCAGATAAATCAACAAAAGTCGTTCTAGAAGATATCACGGAGAGGATACCTCTCCCCTTTTCTTTAAGCAAGCAGGAGAAACCTCCATCAAGCTCCTCATCCGATTCAATCAAAACTCTCCATTCCCGTTCCTACATCGATATTCATATACTATTAGCCAGTTGAGGTTTCTGCAGCTAGCAATTTAAGTACATATTTTGTAATATAGCACCAGTAAATTCAACTACACTTTTACCTGGTTAATGATATTGTTACAATTTCCAACTTCAAAAGTTGTTTGCTTGGGTTTTACTGACGTCCATCTGCCCATTTCATCCTTCGGGACTAAATAAGCTTGCTGTGCTTTCACATGCGTTGTTTCACTACAAACCAGGGAAAAAACATTAATTTCAATAAAATACCAAGAATATTATAAATATTGGTAGAGAACCAAAAAAATCACAAGAAGTTTAGTTTTCTTGAATCTCACATGTTAAACAGAATTGGCTTGGGATGATACATTTTGAAAGATTTTTGTGTGATTTATCAAATAGAAGACAAAAGTAGAGCAGATTAGGGAAGCCATGAATACATACTTGGTAGGGAAAAACACTTCCTGCATGGTGCCACAGACTTTGGCAGCCTGCAAGTGACAAATATGCAGACATTCTTAAAATTCTTCTAGATACTTTAAACACCTAAAGGTCAGGTAGTTGTCCATCTCTTCATAGAAAGAGTACCTCACGTCCGTGAATGGGAGGAGTTTCTTGTAATTGTATAAACTTCTTCATGTTACAAGCAATTGCCTGCAAATGGTTGAAAAATTTATTATCAAGCAACCATGCTGGATTCAGTTGTCAGTAGCTGTCTATATATTAATTTAAAAAATGTCCCATAGGATCCAAGATCATGTCCTCCAAACATTTGCATTTTCCAACTACATTGTTTAACATATGCATGCCTGCATATCTTTGCTGAAATTCTTGAAGAGGTTGTGCTGCAGCTTTGTCATTCGAGTGTCAATTTTCTCCGATAGAGATGAAAGCATTGAAAATATTTCCCTGTAATTCTCTTGGTTGCTTTTACTCTGCTTGATTCGATCAGACACGGATGTCAAACCCAAGTCAAGTCGAGTTTTTATATCTTCTTGTCCTTTGCTCTGGAGAAAGCAGGTTGAGATTTTAGTTTTCTATTTATGCAACAATAATGACGAGAAGACATCAGAGAATCTGTTAAGGTCTAGTTACCATTGACAGCATTGAATCATCGAGAGCGATTAACTTCTGCCTCACGCCTTCCACTATGCACGAATTATAAATTAATTAGTCAAGTGTCATTACTAACATTTTATCAAATTTATACGTCGCTTCTTGTCTTTTTATGTATAGCTCTATACAGCAGGTTACTCCAGGAAATATAAGACTTAATTTTTTTTAAAAAATCTGCATCATCATCTGAAGAAACCATAAAGTAAGAATTCACGCAACCTCAAGTAGAACTACAGTATTCCTCGAGTGGAGAGGCAACACAGTTTGAAGTACAACCGTCACAGGTGATGCATAAAGAACCATTCCATAGTATAGCTATTTTGCATTTCATTAATAATTCATAGATACGTAACACTTACTCTCTAATGCTACTTCTTTTGTACCCTTGTTCCCTTGCATGATGTCACTCTGAACCGAGTCCAAGATCATTCCAAGCCTGCTAAGTGAAGTTTCTACCATTCCAATTCTGTGTTCAAGCTCTTCACTGATTTGGCCTGCTCGAGTAAAACAAAAGATACATCAGTGATTAACTGTAACATCTTGATGATGATAATACTATCTTTGGGTTTCATTATTTTAAATCAAACAACAAAACCTTATGCCTTTTTTAAAAGAATATAAACTGCCGTATTTCCTTCTTTGTTTAACTCCTAAAAAACTCAGTAATGAATTTCCATCTTCATGATGAAAATAACAAACTATGCTATCCACATTAGTCATTCTAGTTCATACATTTGTAATCTTGGCCAGTCCACTTGCGTATTAAAGTGCTGGAAGTTTTAGGTATCATCATCATCTGTGTCTCTTCTCGCGTGCAATTGATTGGAGGCAAGCAAGATGTCCTCTTCAATGAATTCTCTCTTTCTTGAGATCCTATTTTCTACATCAAAATTCAAACACAATCATTAAAATTCAAACACGTTTTAGAAAGATTCAAGGGGTATAAACAACAAAGCAACAAATGCTCTAGGGAGAAATTAGTCGTTTTTTATTCATAGTCAAAAGGAGAAAGAGTTTTGCATACATCGAGGCACATGAAATATTATGTAGACAATATAAGAAAGTCGAAGAGTTCTCATTCTGTTGTTCACATCAATTGAAACATGAATCAATTAGACAAGTGCATGTGTAGTATCACTCAACAGAAACCACAAAAAAGGAATTGGTAGAATATTAGCAAGTATAGAAGCAGAACCAAACAAAAATTTCTGTTTGGCATACACCCGTGTTATATGCGGATCCTCTACAATTTCTTGTAAATCAAAGTAAAATAAATTTAACCTTCAATGATTTGGAAACATCAGGTTTGCAGTAACAAATGCATCTAATTTAAATATTTGAATATGTTATCATCAGTATATACATTGTATTCATAAGCACATATGTTATATTGTAACCACCTCGCTGGTGAGGATCTCATCCTGAGAATTTTGTGAAAACTGAGAAAAGAGACCATGCTGAGATGAAATCCCCTGTGATAACGACTGTTGTGACTGTTGTGGTCGCAGATCTGCTGTGGCTCGATTTCTCACAAAGATCGAGGAAGACTCTGATCCGTTGTGTACTGCAATTGATCTCCTAATTACATGCATAAACGCAGAGCGTTAAACCTTCAATACGACTGCATAACTCTCATCCATAAAACAAGGAACACTAATATCATCAATTTTTCATCACACGTGTCCTATCACTGAATTCCTCCCAGAGATTTGGCATATAAATATCCACAATAGCAAAACCATCACAATCAACTGCCTAAATTAGTATTTCATACAGCACAAACAGCAAATTCTATTCCCTTACTGATAAAATTTAACTCGAACTTCGAAATCCATACACATTCAATAGATAAGTCGAAGTAAGTATCAGAAATCGTAGGATATATTAGCAGTACAATGAGTTTCAGTCTCAATATATAAGAAAACGTAATGCAGAAGAAATGAAACCTAGATTGAGGGGGAAAAACGGATATGGAGCTCAAATCGCAGGCTTTGTTGATCTTCATCTTCATCCAATCGATCGCAATTCGCAACTCAAAATAGATGATATGTAAACGTCGGGAGATGTAAAATTATGATTTTCGAACTGCTGAAGTGTGCGTGATGACTGGAAATGGAGGGAGAGCAGGAAGCCAAAAGGGTATTTATAGTGCAGAAATTTGGATGCGGTCGAGTGTGGACGTGTACCACGGAGATGGGCTGTGATTCTATTTGGGCCTCGATTCAGCTCTAATTCTAGACTGTATATTGCAAAGTTTGGTTTTGGATCTGTGCACGGTAAGTAGAACCATATATACATATATTTAAAATTAATTTTCCCAACATACTATATTTATTTTATTTAATAAAGTAAGAGAATAATATAAAAACCGTGAATTTCCATAACTAACCCTGAAATAAGGAACATAAATAAAAAAATATAATATATTATATTGTAAATTTTCTCATTTGTAAAAGTTTCCTTCCATGACTTTCTTCCCATTTATCTTTTATATCTTATTTTAATAATCATTTGTTTCTTGCAGCTTACTAATGTAATTATTAAAAAAATTAATAATTAAATATATCAAGTACATGATGCGTACATGATGCATGGCATCATGTGATTTTGCACGCCAGTAAGTAATAATTATGTGGATTTTTGTTGTATTTGACCTTAACTTTTCTTATCAAATGCAAAAATTATAACATATAATGAAGTTACCTGTTAAATTTATTGAATACTAGGGAAGTGAATGCGAAAAACTCTATAGTTATCTAATATAATTCGCGAACACTCTTCCCATAAACAAAGTTCGAATTTTTTTTGGATTCATCTGCATTATTATTGGGGTAGAGATCGTTGTAAGAGTGGTTTGAAGTTTATATGTGATGGCTGTGGTGGAAATTCTACTGTCCATGGACAGAATAAGGTGTTCAGAGGCTGATACACTCATCAGGTAGAGGGCAGGGTGAGGGTGGTAATGAAATTGTGGAGGAAGAAGTGCCTAGCATGCCATCGTATATGAAAGAGGATGTGATGTACGTGGCTTTCGGAAAAGATGTGAAGGAGAGTGATCCAGTTTTGATGTATGCATTCAGGAACTCAAGAGGGATGAAAGTATACTGCATGTTCATCAACCAGATCAGAAAATACCTATGCGTTAGGGCATTGATGATTATTATTACTTGTACATTGGACTCCTTCCTTCTCTTTAGGAGATGACATTCTAATTTTTCTTTGTCGTGTTTTTTCGAAAGATTTCCTCTGTTAATCTGCTGTATTATTGTTTGGCTTGGATCTTGATCAATTTTTCTGTGTAGAAGTGAAGTATGTGAATGGTATTTCGCATGTGTGTTTGAATGAAATTATTTTTGCCCAAGATTTATGAATATCTCGAGTTTATGGAGGTGAACATGCACATAATTTTAGGTTGGAAAAAAAGTCAATCTATTTTTAATCCCATTTTTCTCTTTGTAATTTATGGATGATCATATCTGTGATGGTTTGCCTTTCAAGTTACAATTAAACTGAAGATTATGACTATAATCTTGTGTCATCAGTTGGTTCTACTTTCTTTTACTTCCACCGTTGAGATTTAATCATCTTTCCGTTCTTGTTTCTTACCCGGCTTTAATTTGCATCTGAATGGCCATATGAATCCTTTATGAACTGACGTACGTCTGACATTACTGAATAATCTTTTATATAATGGTTCATAGTATGTACTAAAGTTCCAATTAACCTGCTGGAAGAGCACCAAGTTAAAGCGTTTCATGCAAACGAGAGGCAGGAGATTAATACGACCATGAGCAAGTATTTTCAGATTTGTGAACGAGCCGGGGTAATTTCTATTGCTTGTTCTGCAAAAGAGAGCATTTTTTCTTCAATCACTGTGTAATTCCTTATTAATTCATATTAAATACACACGCATTTATGATTGTGCAGACAAGCATACAAACATTCATTCACCCGTACGTATATGTACATGCAAGCATATACATACATGATACAAAATGTGTACTTGATTTGGAAGAAGAATTAAACAATATGCACTGTCCATTTTCGTTATTGCTAACCTTTCTTCATTGCTAACAGCATGCCTAAAGTTTGATTTCGTGCTTATTTTACGTTATTCCCTAGTTCAATTCCGAAAATTGCATTCTGGAATCTATTGAGAAAGGTATTGTGCGGTTAATATCTGAGTATGATATCAAATGGCTTGTCATGGGAGCTGCTGCCAATAAATCTTTTTCTAGGTACAGTACCAAAGAGCTGTGCTTATGACTATGAGGAATAGCCCAATCTTGAATAACCCAAAAAATATCATTCATTTTTTGTGGCAATAATTCATTTGCATGACTCACTACTTTTACTTCAAATAATATTAGTATTACAGGTTGTAGTCTCCCATGAATAACTTCAATCTCTTTATTAGTAATTCAGTCAACTTCAGTAGCAACTTAGATATCTGTCACTGAAAGTTTAAATTTTCTCATTTTGTTTGATATGAGTTCTGAGACTGGACAAACATAACATGACAGCGTAATCACCCTTCAATTCCAGGTTGCAAACCCGTTTCTTTACATTTCACATTTTCCGCTGCTACTTGCGATTGCTAATAATTGGGTTGACACTCGTTAGATAAAGAATTGTTTGTCAATTTTATGGCATATGCTGAATTCATCCATGTGCTCAATTTTCCCCATTGTTTAGCTTGGCGGAAAAATTAAAGAGCCCCAGTCTTAGAAAGTGCTCCACGTGCGCATGGAAGCGCCTGCTTTCTGTCACATATGGTTCGTGTGTAGAGGAAATCTCATAGACGAAAGGCATGCTTCATTGTTGTACTCTTTGGAGTGAATTCTTGATTTCTGTTTGATGGTGTATGGTGTAGATGATACTGGTCAGTGGATTCAAATGAGCAGAATATGGAGAAGACCAGATAATTGATATGTATTCTAATATTTTGTAGCGCACTGATTCTGTTCTTTTGAGTATAACAAACATTCCTTTTTCCACTTCATATTAAATGCGCATCATTACCACTCTCTTTGATCACTAAGTCTTAGTCAAATCCACGTAGGGAAAGCAAATCAGGTGGAGTTAAGACAGAAGAATATTTTCCGATATTTCAGTCAAGTCCAAGTACTGAAGCTCTGCAGTCCTCAATATCACCATCAATTGCAGATGGGCAAAAAGGTCAGATAAACTCATGAGGTTCGTTTTTGGACCACCGTAGGTTCAAGTATGACAATCATCAAGTGCAAGGGGTAATGCCATATATCAATCACTTCAGGAATATCGAATCACTTCACGAACTTGATCAGGAAGGGAACATGAACAATGAATGATAGAACGAACAATATAATTCTCTTATTTCTAGTTCTTTAAAGTCAAGTATTAGTAAATTTTCTATAGATAAAATCAAATCTCACTAAATCTGATAAATATCATATAATACCAATAACATAGGATCCTAGTTCAAAATAGAGCCTATCAAATCTTAACTACTTCGACATGAATTTTATGACAAGATTGCACAGCTTGCAGCTGAAGCAGAGAGATACAAGAGAGAAGCATACGAGGAATCACTCAAGCGTTAGAGAGTGGAAAAAGATATTTCTGATAAAATTCACATGGTAAATTTTCAAGAACTCTGTTCCATCATCTTCATTTCTATTTCAAATATAATAAATTAATAGGCCAATGACAGCTAAGGATTTGGCCTAATTAAGCAGCTTTTCTAAAGTGCTGTCTTAAAAAAAGTAGAAGCAGTTTTGCATTTGCATACAACAGTGAAAAGAGACTTATTTCAAAGAAAATCCGAAACAAACCAAAAATGCCAGGAAATCCACAATTTAAAAGTTTTGGGATTTGGATTTTTGTTATATAAAAATATAACAAAAATAACTCAATATAGCAATTTTTTTATTAAAAAAAATGTTTTCTCTAATCTGGCTTCTACGTTCAACCTTGACTGGTCTAGTTTAGGGTTGGCCTCATGTTTTCCATAACATGAAAGGTGTTATGGTGATCATATTTTAGGCTAAAGTATATGAAAACAAGAGGAGTTGAGATGCAGGAGAGAAACTGAAGAAAACTTGACCAGATGAGAGGAAGGAGCCGAAAAGTTAAAATGCCGCTAGATGAAGTGGTGGAAGAGCTCTAAGTTACACGAGAAGAAATCCTCTCTGGAGAGTCGAATTGCAGATTCTCGCCAGACTGGAGGTATTGGAACAGAAATTGTTTTCTGCTGTTGACCTTTTGAAGAAACATAAGAGATGAATTGATGCTTGAAAGGCACTCGAGGTAGCTCATAACTTAGACAAAAACAGTATGAGGTGATTTCAGTTTCACTCTGTCTTGGTTCTTTTCTGAATTCTCTCTTCAAGAAATTGAAGAAGCAACAGACAACTTTAACCAAGCCTTGAAGATTGTTGAAAGGGATCCTGGAATTATTTATAAAGGCAACCTTCGGCACACACAAGTAGCTATAAAAATACTGTTTCCTAACAACTCGCTTCTTTTCGATTTCAACAGGAGGTTAGTCATTAGATTGGTTCTCTTTTTATCTACAAAAGCATTCGCTTGATACTGTTGATTATGATTTAAGTTCTTGAGATGCTATAGGTAAATATCTTGAGTAAGCTGAGGCATCCAAACCTTGTCACTTTAATAGGAACCTGTCCAGAAATTTGGCCTCTCATCTATGAGTATATTTTCAATGGAAGCCTCGAGGATTGCCTCAACTGCAAGAACAATACACCCCAACTGACATTGCAGATTCGAATCCATATTGCTGTAGAGCTATGCTCTGGTCTCATCTTTTTGCATTCTTGCCAACCTTGGTTGAAAACCTCGTGAGCAAGATCAGTGATTTTGGAACATGCTTTGTCCCCCTCTAAGATTCTTCAGACAACAAGACATCACTATGTTGCCATGAAACTGACCCAAAAGGAACTTTTGCTGATTTAATTTCAACAGAAGAGCTTACTTCAAAGTCAGATGTTTATTCTTTTGGGATCATATTGTTAAGGTTATTAACTTGAAGACCAGCGGCAGGGATATCTAAAGAAGTCCAATATGCGTTAGGCAAAGGGAACTTGAAAGATTTATTGGATCCGAATGCTGGCGAATGGCCATTTGTGCAAGCAAAACAGTTGGCTCACCTTGCTATAAGTTGCTCTGATGTGAATCATGGACTTCGACCTGATCTTGCTTCTGAAGTCTGGAGGGTTCTTGAGCCAATGAGAGTTTCTTGTGGGGTTTCATCGTCCAGGATTTTTCTAGAGATTGTCAGGAAATTCCATTCTATTTTGTTTGTCCAATATTCCAGGTTGGTGGATTTCTCATGCTACTCTTTAAATTTTATATACATGAGCAGTATCCTCTATTTTTCCCTCTCCTTGTTGCAAATTCAACACCGACCTCTTTCTTGTTGGATAGTACCTATGTTGGAGAGGCACGCTTTCTAACTTTCTGAGTCTCGAAACCTGAACAACACATACACATGCTTACTAGCAGGTAAACATATGAACGCATCAGCATCATTACTTTCCATCGCATAACTTCGTCATTCTTGACAGGAAATCATGCAAGACCCTGTCATCTCAGCAGACGGATTTACTTACGGGGCAGAAGCACTCAAAGGCTGGCTCGAGAGCGATCATGATACATCCCCCATGACCAACCTCAAGCTTCCGCACTGCAATCTGGTGCCAAACCATGCTCTACGCTCTACAATAAGAGAATGGCTGCAAAAGTGTTGAAATAATGCCATAGTTGTCTTGTCTATGCAATTTTCAGTAAATTTCTTGACGAGTGTATAGTTGATGGAGGTGTACAATTATAGGCATAATCTGCTGCCCAAGAGTTGCGCAATACGTTAATACTCTATAACTTACAACTTCCAGCTTGAAATTATGCTGCGGTCTAGTATTAAACTTAAGTGATTTATAAATTGAGCTCGTGATTTTTTTTTCCATAAAATTCTAAATTGATAGATGCGTTGATAAAGATATGAAAACCCACAAATTATTGAAAAGTCTCAAAATTTAATCAGTAAATGAACTAATTCTTGCCAAATGAACTTTGAAGATATGAACCGAATTTAAATTCCAAGGGCAATCTGTAATCAGTCAGCAAATTCGCCAAAATTAGAATTTTATTGCATACCGAATTGAATCATAGCTTTGGATCGCCACGAAATGATATTTGATTACATTAGAAAGTAGACTCGCAGATAGAAAAATAATTACCCTGTATGCTTACTAATAAAGGGCTCGGAATTCCTCCACTTCCTAAGCTAAAATACACTACAAAACTGTTCATTCCATTCAATCTACAACAGAAGAGGCTTCTTTCATCTTCTGTGTACAAGAGTGATTTAATGTGGTTTTGGTTTATACCCATCAACAGCAAAGTTTCGAGTGGCAGAAGGAATGGCTAAGCGAATTCCATCCAATTCCGGCGCAGCAATTATCTGGCAACCCAAACGAGACCTATAGAAAAATTTGGGGGAAAATATGAAGTAGCTAAACAGACAAAAATTATTATTCACGTATGAACACAAGAAACCTACGTTTCAGTGAGGCCAAAGGCGAGATCTAGCATGTCATTTTCCTCATCTGTAGGATCAGGTATTTTGTTGTACTGGCTCATGTCCTGTCGAAGGAAAAAAAAACTAGTTGACAACAGAAGATGATTTCTTGCCCATTTCCAGCCGCACTCATTCAAAGTTAAATGGAGGATGGGAAGCCAGTCTTGGCGCATGGTTACTTACCATCACAATCACATGACAAGTGGAACAGGCAAGTGATGCTTCACATGCACCTATAAATTTGCATGATTTAGAAAGCATAATAACTAATAAACACAATTATTATTCTTACTTGCTAAATTCCTGAGATGACAGGACTTGCAAAATCTCCAGATAAGTAATTCCATCAATATATAGAAATCAAACTGAATTAGCACTTGACTTGTGATTGAAATACTGAGACCAAACATCCATTACGGTTAACGAGTTCAGGAACTGGAAAAATCTAAAATCGCTGGTTTACCTTCAAGATCTAAATCATTCTCATGAGCAGCTTCCAGCATCGACATTCCAACCGGGACCTTAATATTTACCTCTTCTCCATCCTTGTCAACAAATGTTACGTTTATCCTGCAGCGGAAATGAGGAACAAAATAAAATCATACACGGAACTCCACATGTATGTCAGCTTTTAAAGTCATATGTTTGCTTGCTATATCAGGTTCTCTGAACCCCAAGACATCAATTCCACATTCAATTGATAGCAGTTTCGAGCAAGAATACGTGACAAACCTTTGAACATGCATTGGAGATTTGTTTTTGTATTTTTGTTTTGCTATCTTTTAAGTTGTTTTGACAGGATTTGGTTGTCTTTTGATTCGAATTAGGATAGGAATAAGAGGGGTTTATCCTTTGTGGCATTTATCTTTTACACAGATTATGCCTGATAACAACAAATACATACATAAAACACTAAAATTGCAGTTTCATATTTTTTCATTTTTGAGTATTATTCTTCGGAAGATAATATGCAAATGTTAGTCCTCTAAATCCTAGAATACAAGGAGGGTTTTATTAGTCCTATATACAGAAAAGAAAAGGAGATTAACATCTTGATGCTGCGTTTGCTGTGTTGAAAGACTTACTTCTGCTCTGTTTCATTTCCTTCATCGGAGTTTATTTTAGCTGCTGCCGTGCTAAATAATTCATCTCTCTGGTACCCAATCCCACACTATTAAACAGAAAGAACATAAAATGGACAATACAAAGTCATAACGCCAGATTTAAATGGTTGAAAATGCAAAACACAAAGAACAACCTTATCTGCATGGACATGCAGAATGATAGTACCAACGCTGTCTCAACACTCATGTGAGTATTTCCTTTTATGAAAGGAAAAACCAAAAGTCGTAAAGAAATTGCAAAATTTTCCCAGTCCTTTGTACACTTCTTTTCTAATACCATCATGCCTTTAGAAGCCTCATATTTTTACACAAATGGATATCTACTTTTTTCTCAGACCCTATTATGTGTAGCCACTTAATTCAACTATACCGTCTGGAAAGAAACCATAAAAAAGAAAAAGTACAGGGTTTCATGCAACTTCAACACCTTTTTCCATCTATTTGAGGAAGACTACATCATGACCTTCAATTATTCTAGCTCAACAACATGCAAAATTCGAACTCGAGTTCTCCCATTGCCTACACAATATAGTTATGAATGACATGCAAAATCTAAACATTATCATTTGAAGTCTGCAAACAAAAGCTCAAATTTATATTTGAGGAGTAAACAAACTAACCTGGGTTTGTAAATATCGATGATGAATCGCAGGCAGAACTGAAGGCCTTCTAAAAACTGGAACTGTAATGAAACAAGTAGCAATCAATAGAACAATTTAAGTATAGAGATGCAAAGGGTGTAAGGAAAACACCTTAATTATAGCAGAAAATATTATGAGTTAATAAAACTACAGCGAAAGTGTCAGGCCACTTGTCAGTTTCTATGAAGAAAAGACTGTCGAGTTGAATTAACCAGGAAGGTGAAGAGGAAATGCAGCATTTCAGAGTGTTATCAGGACAGTTGTCATTTTCTATGAAGAAAAGATTGATGAGTTGGGTCAACCAGGAGAACAAGAGGAAATGCTGCATTTCAGAATGTTCAGGTACAGGAAATGGATGTAGAGGAATCTAAGGCTAATGCGAAAGGTCACAGAATAGTATTTAAACAAAGAAATTTGAACTCTCCTTTCATCTAGAGTATAGATTAGGCAAACACTTCCCAAATAAATAATTCATTTGAGATATTTAAAATACAACAGCCCTGGAAAGATCTATTAATACACTTCTACAATAAGGTTGTAACTGCTAAGAGTCCATCTAGAGCTTTGCACCATATTAAGTTTCCATACCAGACACCAATCCATGCATACATTCACTGTTCCTAAATTAGAATGCAAATACCTTCGACTGCATGCTAACTTCCTATTTATTCAATGTTCGCCAAAGAATCCAAGAAAAAAAAATGCAAACTGCATACATTAGACTTGGTGAAAAAAATATAGAAAGACATGGCACCAACTTTCATGTCATTTTAAATGATGAGAAAAAGATTTTACAATTGCTGCCTTGCAGGCTTAATAGAATCATCTGCTGGTAGATACATGACTGAACTACCAAATGAAATAAATATGTATAACTCTTGTTTAATGTTTTCATATTTAATGAAAGGAGTGACAGCAAACCTTTTACCAGTCTCTGGACTGCATAGGATCCAAGCCTATAAAACCTGGAAACGAACATATTCTTCAACTCTGTAAAACCTCAATAAAAAAGAAACAGGGATCAATGGGTAAAGTTAAAAACAACTTTGCTGACTGCATCATCACTCATCAGCAGTAAAAACAACAATATTTTTGAGCCGCGTTCGTCTACCCTGACTAGGTATGGACTTAAATGCGGGAAGGGACGTTCGCCAACCTTATTAACGCACAAATTTTAAAAAAAAATCAGTATTTGATCCTTGAAGTTTCTAAAAAAATAATATACTGTTAGAAATACATTAAAAGCATCTCCCACGAACTTATCCAGAGACTCAAGCTCCGCTCATTGACGCAAAATTACTATAGACAACAACATATCAAACCAACGATCACATGCAGAAATCAAAATAAAAAAGAATAAAACTAAATATCAAATACATATTGCAAAGACAACAAAAGCTAAATAAAAATAAGCATGAATCTCTGACAACTTATTTTATCATAATTCCAAGTTCCAATTTTATACGCATCTAATGCAAAAAACAAAACAAGAAAAATGCTTCTCAGGAAATTTATAGTAGAAACAAGAAATATAGAAACAAATTCAGGAAAAGGGGTAGTAAACCCTAGACTCACCTGAGCTGCAGTTCAAATACACAGCACGGAGCTGCGAAGAAAGAAGATGGCGTCGTTTCTACGAAAAAAAGGAACTCGTGCCGATTAATTCCTCGGAGATGGGACAGGTAGTCCAACGGGTTCGAGAAAGGAACCGCCATTAATGGGCCATATTTTTCTGGCCCATTTCATCTTTTCCCATATGAAATAAGAGGCCTGCCCAGTAGGCTAGTGCCATCAATCCTCTACGTTAAAATCAATCCTCTACGTTAAATTTTATTTATTATTTATTTTTAATGCATTCTATAAAAAAAAATTTAAAACTAATTAAATCAAAACTTAAAATAAACTTTAAAGAGTTGCATTGATCAATCATCATCTTTGAATATAATCATGTCTTTAAAAATAAAATTTACTATGTTAAGGAGCTTCTTTGCAATTGATTAAAATATATTATTATTATTTTTATGAAAACAGATATTCTAATTTATTGAAAATATATATTAGTGAGTGGTGTGTTTAATAAATCATTTTCAACATATGTATCTTGAAATGTAAACATTCATGTTTAAAATTTAAAATAATACTTTTGATATAAAAAAAAAATTTTAGATCGGTTCGGGTGAAAAATTCGTCTCACAAAATTAACGCGTAAGATTCATAAGAATTTTTGTGTATATTAAAATACTTACAAATTTTTTATAAAAAAATCAAAACACCGATGATCTCAAGATTTACTTAAAAAGTTGGTTTCATTATATTAGATAAATAAATTTTGAATCATTCGTGTACTTATTTTCGAGCAATAATTCAAATAGTTAATGAACATGTTCGACTCGAACTTGAGATTTAATTCGAAACGAATTCAAGGCAGAAGTTTTAAATTTCCGAACTTCGAATCAAACTCGAATTCGAATAGAACTAATTCGAGTATTCAAATTTTCGTCATATTCGACTCGATTCGGTTCGTTTATATCCGTAATGCAATGACATAACATTTTATGAAGAGACATGGCATGAGAATCCAAGGTAAAACAAAACCCCACCCAATTATAATGTAAAATTAATTTCAATTAAAAAAAATTATAAATTTACACACTCCGAAGTTAAGTAAAAAACCATTTTTCAATTAAAAAAAAAATAGTGAGGTGGTTCGACATAAATCCGATTCCAAACAAAATGCGAAAAAAGTTTTATGCTCTCTGACCCCAAGTATTTGATTTCATTAATACTTACATATGCAAATGCTTGACTAGCACGTTGTTTCTGGTAGCTCCGGACAGTATTGTATTGGTGTGGCGGGTAACGAAACCGAATTTTATCCGCTCTCTAAATCGACTTACAAGGAATGGGGGATCTGTACGCTTTGGATTTCGATGGGGTTCTCTGTGACAGCTGTGGGGAGAGCTCTCTTTCTGCTGTCAAGGTCTGCAAACTTTTATATAGATTGTTTCCCTTGCACTTGACGATGGACGATGAAGATGAATCAAAATCTTGGATTTGACGTACTTCTTTTATGTTTGTTATACGTTGTAAATTTCATGGGTTTTGCGTATAATTTCATCAAAAGTGCAAAATCGTTGATTTTTATGACTTCCACACTGGCTTCAGTTCAATCAACTCACGTTTTCTATCCGATTTGCGTGTAATATTATATGAAGCTAAATGGAGGTGGCCGAACTTGTTCGATGGAGTGGAACGATCTTTGGAGGATTGGATTGTTGATCAGATGCATATAGTAATGTTTCCTTCACCTTTCTAACTCCTTACGGGAAACTAGGTGAGGAGTTATGAAACGGGAGGGTAGATGTTATATTTTGTGGAACGAAACTTGGATTTTTTTAAAGAATTTGCATGTAAAGATTCATTTTTTTTAATTTTATAAAATTTAGCCTTTCTTCCATGTGCTGGGATTGCCCCTCCAGATAAGCAGCACACCACTCAATTGGTTCCACTTTTACTTTAAGAAATCAATTAATGCTAATAATATTTCTCAGACGTATTTTATGAGCTGGCTTGCTTGCACAGATATTAAAAACTCTCCTGAAGAGATCTCGAGTTTGATAGTATTTCTTTTTATGTATCCTTGTAGAAGATGAAGTGTTTAACTGGTTTCAGGTCCGACCTGTTGTAGAAACAGGGTATGAAAATGTATTGCTTGTGAGGTTGTTGCTGGAGATGAAAATTCCTTCTGTAAGGAACTCGTCGGTGGGTATCGATAGCTCAATCATTTCTGTTTTTCAGTTGGCAGAAGCTCCAATCCATTTTGATTTTTCAACTTTACCAGTCGTGGCTCTCTTACCTAATGTTCGACTTTATTCTTGGTCTGTTTGGAAAGTTGCAGATGGGCTCACGGTTCTGGGAATACTGGATAACTGGTTCAAAATAAAACCTGTGATTATGGCAGAGAATGGGATGAGAAAAGGGACCCATTGATCGATCTTTTCGGAAAGGTTAGGGATGAATGGATTGACAGTGACTTGGCAGGTTGGATAGGAGCGAATAGGTAATAAGTTTTTTTTCTTTGGAGTTCTTAAATTTATGATTTATTGCATACCGTGGTCTTATATTTAGTCAAATGTGTGGCCCTGTGAATATCAGTTTGGCGTTACCTGCAGATTATATCCTGGTGTTCCTGACGCCCTATAGTTTGCAAGCTCGAAGCTCTATATCGTGACCACAAAACAGGCGTGTTTCCGAAAAAAGCCACCCATTTTATGATTTCTCATTTTCTCATAAAAAAACATTAGATACTATCGCACTGATTTCTAGCAAAATTTCATTTTTTTACAAAGGGTTTGTTAATCTGACTGCATTGCTTTATATCAATGTCCTTTTTTGCTGTTACTGTCCGGTTATAGCATTTTTTGTCTACAGAGCCGTTTTGCTGATGCATTGCTTCGAGAGCTTGCTGGAGTCGCTATTCCAGTTGAAAGAATCTATGGTCACGGAACCGGGTGAGAAAATTTCTGAACATCTATGGTTATGGAATCTGCCAGTCCTAAGGTAGAAGTGCTGAAGATGCTTCAGAATATGCCTGAACATCAGGGTCTAGCCCTGCAGTAAGTTCCCGGACTCTTTAATATTTTAGTCTTGTAGTTCTCTTCAAGATTATTTGTCAGCTTTTAAATATAGCCATCTTACTTGCTATTCTATATTTAGCTTTGTCGAGGACCGTATTGCGCCTTTAAAGAATGTCCTCAAGGAGCCAGAGTTGAACAACTGGAACCTATATCTTGGTAATTCCTTTACTTTTTTTTGTGTTGTATAACGTTCCATTGATCTCATAAATTGTTCCAGTTGTTAAGTCAAGATTCATGGTGCAGGGGATTGGGGTTATAACACTCAGAAAGAAAGAGAGGAAGCTGTAGGCATTCCCAGAATTCATGTTCTTCAGTTGAGTGATTTCAACGGGAAGCTTAAATGATCTTTCCATTATGTACGAGTGAATATCACTCTTGCAACCGTCATTTTATTCTAATTTTTGTACGAAATTTGTGTACCGTTATAATCACTGATTACACGCTTTCTATTTACCATCTAATGCAAAATCACTTGAAAAAAATATATCATGCTCATCTCAATATATCTGCAAGAATTTAGTAACAGGTGGATAGTTTACAAGCTACCTCATAGAATGGATTTGAAACAATCAAACAACTTACAAGAAAGCGAAAATTGCAGCTTGTATCACCCCCACGTAGTTAAAGTTCGTGGTGCCTTTCATCCTTCTCGGTCTGGATCTTCTCAAAAACCTCTTCGAAGGGACGATCTCCAGGTCTTCTGAAAAGTTGATCCCCTATCTTAATCTCGTATGCATCCGATTGACTCAGTATGAATTCTTTTAACTGGAAAAAGGTTGGAAATTTGGTTGATAGAATAAGTAAAATGCATGGTATAAAATGACATCTCTACTAAATCAACAGACTATTTAATTATAAATAACATTTGTTAAAAAAAAATCAGAACAAACCTCCAGCGAATCTTGACCCTTTTGCATGGTGAACATGATGGTACTCAAATCTACACCCGTGAATGTTGCCTCAATTGCACCTGTTCTTGCGACATTTGTCCATTTCATGGCGACGTCAGACACCATTTCCTGCACAAATTTTCTTCAATAAAGCCAAGATCATTGTAATGAACTACTGATATAATTAGATATAAAACTCTCACACCTGAATCTGTACGAGTTAGTCATTGGAGTCAGTGTTGTGGTGAAATATATAGAATTTAATTATCAGACGCCAACATTGGCAGGCTACATTTCAATGAAAAGCCAATAAATCTAAGCAACCTCAAAAAACACATCTCAACTTTCTCGTGATCCATTAGTTATGAATTGCACAACGCTGAAACCGCACCCCATCTATGGAGCAAAATAAACTTTATCACAACATCTCACACACTTCAAGCTCGATTAACGCCCAAATTTATCTTGGAACCAAAAATCCCATCGCGTTTTCTGAACTTCATTCACTACAGTCCTAATTTGCCAAACCCGCCATTAATCAAGCTATTGTTAATTCAAATAGAACTCATGTAATTTGTATAAATTGATCCAATATCCAAGCAAACAGCCTAAAAAAACAGCAAGTGAATTCGATCACCACTCAAGGAAACGAATGAACCAGTTGATTACCGGAGTCCGGCGAGTTCCCGGCACGAGTTTGACGAACCCGAAAACGGGTCCGAGCTGGCGCTTCATCAATTCTTCCTGCATTTCTTGAAGACCCATCCCGGTAAAATCCGTAGGCGGCGGGTCGAATTCGGGTTGCTTGTTCTTGCCCCATTCACGCCAAGCTTCATCCTCCTCGTCGTCAACGACGTCGTCTAAATTGTCATCTATGTGGATTCTCCGCTTCGATGCCTCCGCAAACCAGTCAATTCCGCGAGTTTGGTAGGTTTTAAGTATGAGGAAACCGAAGAGGAGATTAATGAGAACGCTTCGGTTCTTCATTTAGTGGGAAACGCTATCCGAGTGCAGGTGTTGCTCGGGTTTAAATCAAGCGAGAGACTTGAAAGTCACGCATGAATCATGATGCGAAAATTTCACCAACCTATCAATGTAAAAGTAATGGTACTGTTAGTGTTGCACTTGTAAATCGTGATCAGTGATAATAAATTTGATTTTTTAATTAATATTTTTTCAACGATTCTCTCACACATAATGTTTGTTTAGTATGTTTTATTCGATTAAGATAGTTTGTAGATTAATATGTTAATCTAAAAAAATGTGTATTAATTAAAAAAAGAGAATAAAACGAAAACAACACAAGAATAGATAAGCGCTCAAAAAACTTCCTGGGATGTTCTCGGGTAGTAAATGAGGCGCTTGGGTGCCCAAAAAGGGCCGCCCCTGTCCTCCAGCTTTTGTCCGGAAATTTCCCGGATTTACTGTGTTGTTATCGTAAAATAAGTTATTATATATTGAGAGAAGATTGAGAAGATTGTCAAATACCAAAACACTAGTATTCAACACTAACCTCAACTTATTGTTATGCATTGTCATTTTCGAGTTCCTCACCAAAAAGCTTAAGAAGATTTTGTTATTTTATTTTGAAGAATTTGAAGATGACTTTCTCATCCACGACAACGAATAATACTTCATTGGCCACAAGGCGAAAGGTTAAAAAAGTTCAACAGTGCAGATTTCAAAATATGACAATAGAAAATATTATTTTTCCTTACCATTATGAGTTTGACAAAGTTTCTAAAGGAGGATCCTCATACCATTCTCGAAGATGATGTTGATCCTTGCAGGAGGACTGCAGTGGATGCACGGAATCAATGTGATTTCCTATGCAAACATAACATTCTGAATGAACTCGACAACATATTATACAATGTGTATTGTCAAGTGAAAACCACAAAAGAGTTGTGAGAAATGTTGGAAAATAAGTATAAAGCAGAATATGTCGGCCTTAAGTTCGTTGTATAACGCTTCTTGGATTTCAAGTTGGTACACTACGAATCTGTAGTGAGTCGAGTGCAATAAATATAAGTATTATTGCAAGAGATTCGTGAGGAGGGGATATGTCTAAGCGAGTCATTTCAAGTTGCTGCATTGATTGAGAAACTCCTCCTTTTGTAGAAGGATTTCAAAAACTACTTGAAGCACGGTCGAAAATAAATGGAACTCGAGGATCTGATTGCTCGACTGAGGATTGAAGAGGCAACCGTGATACGATGTCAAACCAATCAAGATGACTGCAAAAGTTAACACGGTGGATTATAGCAACAATGGGAAGAAAATGAAATTCATGATGGGCAACAACAACAAAATAATATGAAAAGGTTCAAAGGAAATTTCTATAACGAGCCACATGGCAAAAAAATGCAGGCACTTAAAGAAATAGATAGAGCAGGCGAACGTAGTTCAAAAAAGTTCGGTATCTTTTGATTTTTCTGAACTTGATTTAACTTAAACGATTTTTTATACAAATCTGGTGGACAACTCAAATGAATGGTGAGTTGACATGGGTGCTACCCACCACATATATTCCAATAAAGAGATGTTATCCATATACATTCCAATTTTTGGGAGAAATCTATCCTTGAGAAATTCTGCTACATCGGATATCTCAATATCATGGTTCAATGAGACAATTAGATTAAGAGAACTTGTATTAGCACTTGAGAATTATTCATTTTACATTCGTAAGAAAAAAGAGTGTTGTTTTTTACAAATATAATGATGATAATTTTGTACTTTTAATGTTCTTTAGTTGGAAATGCAAAATATAATAGGATGATCTTAAAAAGAGACTGCTTATGTAAGTGTGGGTACGAGTCACTCAACGAAACATTTATGAAGCCACAACTTGTTCCATGGCCAAAACAGAAATACCAAAAATTCAAAAGAAAATGATAGAGAAGTTATCGTTTATGTACTATTGTTTGGTTTTACACAAACCACCAAAAAGTTCAAGGTATCGTGTTTACTTCGTGGTTGAGTAAATCTGATAGTACTCTAAAGGGGATTAAAAAACAAAAATCAACTTTCCTGATGCGATGATTTTCTGTGTAAACTTTCTTTCGACATGACATGCATTTATGTGATAGATTGTTGAAATTGTCGAGTTTACTGAATTGGAATTAAGCAACAAAAAAAAAACTCGGAAAAAAAAAAGCAAAAAGAGAATAGAGAAGCGCTCCAAAAACTGTCTGAAAAATTCCTAGGTAAGGGTCGCGTTGGAGTGCCCAAAAAGGGGAGACCCAGCACCCCAAGTGATGTCTGGAAATTCAAGGGCAGCGCGAGGGCACCCAAAATGTGTGCCCCTGTGATGCAGCTTCTTTTCGAGAATCTCTCGGACAAGGGAGTGCATGTGTATTTGATGAAAACTTCGGGTCTTTTGACCCCAAGAGACACCCACTTGATGAAACGTGTCTTTGTAGACAAACAACATTAGATAGAAGACAAAGGTTTATTTTGACAAAAAAATTCTGAATTTCTAAATACATTTGCATTCATCTTTGTGTTTGCATTTTTTCCTTCTTAAACCAAAAAAGTTTACATCACTTCCTAGTTATTGAATTTTTTTCACAAGTAAAATTGTTATATAACTACTGATCACCCGAAGCGATATAAAATCTTTTTAAGAAAATAATGTTCAACAATAACATCAACTAATTGATGTGCATTGCCATCTTCAAATTCCTCACCCACAATTCTTAAATTTGACAACAATTGATTTGAAGACATGATCAAACCTGCGGAAGGATACTATGAAAATAGAACCAAAACCGAACTACTTGAATACATTGTGGATTCTGTTTTTAAGTATTTTGGTTTCGGTTTCAATCGATTTGAAATAAATTTTACTTTAAGATCAGGAAAAAATTACGGTAGAGTTCGAGAGATAACTAAATTAATTAAAGTAAATCATTCAACATATATTGTAAAATATTATTAATATTTATCACGGAATAAATAAAATCAGATGCGATGAATAGGGTTTGGACCGAGTATAAGTGGATATGGACCAAATCCATAGACACCATCCATTTTTTATGGGCCAGAATCCAGACCGAGTATGACTGGACCAACCCAAATGAAGTATAAAGAATGTACGTATAGCTTCGAATCCAAATTTTGATTGCTTAAACCAAGGAATCAACGATAAAATATGTAAGAAAAAAGGTAAATGCTTATGAACATGCCTGAGAGAGCCCAACATAGGTATCTTTAGGACTATCATCAAAATCTGCAGCAATTTACAACTTATAGCAGCAACGCCTAACTGCGACTCATATTCGTTTTCTTTGATGAACGAAAAATGGACCCTGGAGATTGAGTAGCCATTTGGCCAAACCTGTTGCAAATTGGTCCATATTCGGAGTCCTCGTCATCACTATGAATATTGCTTGTGATGTTCCTATTTTGTTGACCTCTACGCCGTAGAAGAAAGACATTGAAGTAGTAGCTGACCAGAGCTGCCCTCCCTTTTCTTGGAAAAAACTTGAAAAGTTCATCCCAAAAGTATTTTTCAGATGACAACCGGTTTGAGTTCACTATATCCTGAAACTTGTTCTCGTCTTGTTTAGTCCACGAAATCGCGTTTTCCTCGCCCATGGAATTGAATTTCCACTCGTAAAAGGCCGAGCCCAACTCAAGTTTTACCTTCGTCCTTTTCTCCCCAACATGAAACCTGACACATTCAATAGAACCGGGGAACTGGCATCCACATGATTCTTGTCTCCCTCTTCCTATAAGATCCCTTTCAATCAAGTTTTTGTTATGTTCTCCTTTGTAAAGTGGCCAAATTCGGGTGCCTAACCATTTAGAATCACTATCATAAGCTGCCTCAGTACACTTTGGTACGTCTACTTGAAAATTTGGGCCTGTAGGAATGTGTTTCTTTCGAGTATGATTACCTCCAAATCCAATTGAATCTGCTGTTGAATCAGACTGCTTATCAGAAGAACACTTGTCGCTTTGACTACCTGAGGATGATGATTCTGAACACAACTGTCCTTTCGTTTTTCTAGAAGAATCTTTAGCGACAAGGAGCCTCTGGCTGAATCTTAACCTTTCAGAAACAGACTGATCTTCATACATGCTCGGATGCATCTTTTGCTTCTTCTGCCAAGCAAAGAAAATGTTTCATTCAAGGATGTTTGAATATTCAATAACAAGATAATATCCAACTAACATTAACCAAGAAAGACGGGTAGAGTGGACTATTAATGTGAAAGACTAATCTGGGTGGACAGGTGATTTTCTGTTCTGCTGCAGGCATTAAAGTTGCGTTTGGATGGAAGAAATTTGATTTGAGGAATGAATTGAACTATTGATTCTTGATGACACTCATCTCAATTGCCATTACATCCAACTTTGATGAATTTGAAATATAGCAAATTTATAAATTAATAGAAACAATCAAATAAATTTGAAATATGAACAAATTCCTTCATCTATCGGAAGATTTTGATTGATGAAGTATTTGAATAATTGATTTAAAATGACTCCATATTGAGATGGATTTGAAATCGACTACAATATTTCAAAAAATAAATTGTCAAGGATTTAGAATCCATTGTCAAATTTTGTTATTATGGACTTCATATACTTGGCTTCAAGTTCATCAATCCAAATGCAACATATGAAATCGCTAAATACAAATATCATTTTTTCTTCTGCTTATGGAGAATTGGGACTTCAAATTATGTGTTTGTACAATGAACTTACAAAAACCACTATCCCTACTATTATCAGACCACGGCCATTTGATTAGAAATTTAGCATTTTTCTTGACCAATTAAACAGTCAGCAATGCTAGATTACATTTTCTTGACCTATTGAATAGTCAACAATGCAACATTAAGAGCCATGTGCAATATGATATTCCCTCCAAATGGAAGCCAAAAAATCTGATCCAGTAGCAAAATGATGGAAACTTATTAACAACTGAAGATGGTATCGTTTTTAATGTTCAAACACAGATGAGAAATATTTGATTTACACCTGCCAAATCGAATGTTGAGAAGTTCCATCTGTATTTCTTTTCAAAAGCATTTTTTCACGAACCAAGAGGATCTTCTTCCACATCTGCTCACTCCCATAGTGATTCCACTTCTGCATCTCAGGTATTGATCCAATCGCAGGGTCGCAAGGATTTTTAGCAATGTTTGCGAGCCAATTCAGTATGCCTAAGTAGCACTCGCGTTTCCTCTTCCTCGTAGCCGAGTCCTCATCTGACACCTGATCATTTTCGCCATTGTCATCTTTAATATTACTTGGCTTTTCATAAACATCCACATTACCTGCAATCTCATTAATACACTTATTATTAAAAATCTTAAAATCTAGGTTCGGTTCCACAATATCCTGATCCTCATCACCGAGTTTCAATGTATTGTTTTTTAGCTTCTCCAATTCTACATCTTTCTTGGTTTTATCTGGGATACCTGATAAGAACACCTTCAAATCCGACTCAACCACCATTTGACAACCCGATAAAAACCAACTCTTGAACCCTGTATTCCCCTTTATTTATCCTCAACAATCCGTTCTATGCATTACAAAAACTCAACACCACAGACGAAAAAATAAAGCCAGACGGATTCTTATAAAATCAAAGCCGCACTACGTCGACTTTGTGTCCTTCACCAGTCACCAGAGGCAGCGGCCTAAAACACAAAACGCAGAGAACTGTTCAAAAAAATCAGAAGAATCTCAATGAACAAAAACCCACACCGCCTCTCTATAATATTCAAATTCAAAATGAAGAACGAAACAAATTTCGAGACGTTTGCAATAGTTTCTTGGCTTCAATCGATACCAGACCCATAAACTCCATTCTAAATCAACCCATTGTCTCTCTACATTCAGACCATAACAAAACTCACAATCATTTTATACACACAAATTCAAAGCACGCTATATCAAGAGACTAGATACCAAGTTAAAAACTCAAAGCACGTAGCCGGAGTGCAAGTGTGTAGAAACATAAGACTGACATCATCTTCTTAGACCTTTAAAAAGAACCAAGGCAAAAGGGCCATAGATTTCAGCTGGGTTTTTTAGGGTAAGAAGGTAGGCGATGGATTATTGCTGGGGATGCCTATATTTTTCAGACCCCGTATACAAGAAAATTTTCAAGTCCCGCTCTTTTCTCTCTCTAGAACAGAGAGAGAGAGAGAGAGAGAGAGAGAGAGAGAGAGCCGGGGCAATAGATTGGGAGTTGTTTCAGTATTTGTACACGTACAGAAACAGGTAAGAGTAGAAAAAGCCCAAAAAATACATCAAGAATTTGTTTGAGGGGCCATAGGGAAAAGAGAGAGACGCACTGTAATTTGAATTTTCAGGGTTTTTTGGACTTTGAAGGGGATGTTAGGGCTGAAACTTCTGTCTTCTCCAATTCTCTGCCCATTTTGCATATAAATGTTTTGCCTTTCATTTCACAAGATTTTAGTTTTTCTTGAAAGTTAATTGGAAAAAATTGTTTTAAGGAATAATAAATTACTTTGTGTCAAATTTAGATCTATATTTTTGCTTCAAATTCAACAACAAAAAGAGCAGACGAACCTGACCTCCGATAATAAACAAAATGATAATATGAATTCGCTAGCGTGTAGATAGTGAGATGAGCATTCGACAATAATATATAAAAAAAGATTATTTTATATGATTTTGAGAGATTGTTACGTACCGTTTTGTTTTGTGTACATGATTCAAAGAAATTTTAAGGAGACTAGAAGTATCGCTCTTGTGACAAAAATAGCAGATTTGGGTAAGGGGGTCGGCCGGGTTGGCTTAGATCTAAAATTTAGAGGAGAGGGGATTTCAGAGGTAGGATGAAGTTTCGAGGATTATAAATTCCTTTTGTAGTTAGAGTGCGATTACTTGAAATTTGGAATTCTTTGTTAACTATGGTTTCCTAACTTGGGTGTTGAGTTGGTTGTGCGTTCTTGAGGGTACTTCTGGAAAATCACTATTTTGTTAGGTCGAGTGATGAGATCCCTGTGCTCACCCAAGGTTTCCAACAAAGTTTTGTGGGCCCAATGACACTATCATATTTGGTCGAATATGTTTTTGTGAACCGTTTTTACGAATCTTTATTTGTATCTTTATTTGTGAGACGTGTCAATCCTATCGATCTTCACAATAAAAAGTAATACTCTTAACATAAAAATTAATAATTTTTCATGAATGACCCAAATAAGAGATCCGTCTCATAAAATACGACCCGTGAGACCGTCTCACACAAGTTTTTGCCTATTTGATCATCCGTTACAAAATAAATAATGCATTTGAAGCTTAATGTGTTTTAACTATATTTGGCTTTTGCCTATTACTGAATTTCCTTTTTGTTTTTAAATAAATAATTAAAGATTTCATAGACATAATTGCAAATCACAACATGATTTCAATGATATCAAAACTGGATCCTTAACTTCCCTATGCTACCGTGAAACTTGAACTAAGCACAAAGAGAACCGACGGAGCCAATAATTGATTAAGGGGTCAATTAACCAATAAATTTCATAAAATATATAAAAAATTATAATAATTCAATTTCATTTGTTTAAGCGGTTTCCGATGATGAGGAAATCGAAATTTGAATTGAGATTGGGCCAATGTATGTGGTAAAATTCATTTGGACTATGAGTAGAGTGAAAAGATTATGTTTGGGCCGAAGCAGGCCTGGGCTCTTGCATCCGTCACTGCACGTGATATATATATTTTTTGATCCAAAAAAAACAATGACGTATATATTAAATATTATGGGATTTGTTCTAAGAATACAATAATAATTTTTCAAAAGTTGTTGAATTGTTTTTTCGTATCCAAGAACGCAATAGAATTTTTTTTATAAATATTTTGTCATACAAAATTTGTTGAATGTTGTATGGATTATGAACATGCACTTGATGTTTTTTGAATTACTTTTGAGCGATTAACAATTTGGACTACAATTATTCCGAAATTAACGGAAATAACTTATTTTTTAATTCCCTGTGAACGATAACTTGAAACTCTTCATTGTGTTTCTCGAAATTCTCTTTAATCAAGTTTACGATCGGAATCTAACCCGATCTGATCCGAACCTGAAAACCTCAAACCCAAACCTGATTTTTTTCGGATTGAACTGTGTTGGATTGATGGATCGTATCTAATTTTGACATCTTTTAGTTTCCATAATTTTTGTTCCCCTAATGTTCTCTCTCCAATCCCTCGTGTTAGACAAATTACGTAGTACGTAACATATTTATGTTATTTTAATTTCAAATTAATTTAGATATATACAATGAAAACAACTTAGAGGTTGTATAAAGGCAAAGCTAACCCAAATACGTAAATTTCTACAGTCTCACGGATATAATAACGAAACGACTTGATCGATATTTAGAGTAAAAAATAATATTTTTAATATAAAAATAATATTTTGTTCATGAGTCGAGTAAAAAATCCATATCACAAAATTAATCCGTAAAACATTTTTATAAAAAGTGTGTGTAAACCGAAATTGGGTCTAGACTTGCCTATTAGTACATTAATATTTTATAATTCTATATACTGATTTTTTGTATTAACTATCATTTTACTGGAACAATATTTTTCATCAAATATTAAGTTTGAAACTTTATTTCATCATATCTTATTTTCACAAAATGGGGGTTTTTTAGAGTGATATATCGGGAAAAAAAAATTGGTATATTTTCGAGAAGTAGCGACAAACAGTTGGGTCTTAGAAAAAGAAGGCAAACACAATACTGAATCAAGAACCATTTATTCTCCATGGCCCAAAATAGGAAACAAGAAAGCAAGACGAAATTTAGTAAAAAACCATATTCTAAGGTCAAGAACAAGTCTCTGTCTTCTCCCTTCCTCTTCATATGTAACAACATAACAGAATTAACTACGACTAGTCAAATCTCCTATTATTAAGCATATATAAGATGACACAACTCAGATAACCATAACCCCAAATAAAAGAAAAACAAAAATGATGAAAAAGACAAAAAGATTCTGAAAAAGGAAGCACATTCTACTAACTAGATCAATTTATCAATCTATTATAAATTTCAACACAGTGAGGGCTGTAGCACAAGGTGTAACGATTGCGAGTGTCATAGGAAAGAATGGAGGAGGAGCATTGGGAAGCAATGGCTCGGCCTCTTCAACAGCATCGTCACCATTGGACTTGTCTACAAGTCAAATGGCTGTCTTGGAATTGGAAGAACCAACTTTTTTCAACAAGACACACTTAGATGAAAAGGAGTTGCTCCACGAGGCACCAACCACCTTGTTAGTAAATGGGGAGGGAGGCGATTATCCTCCTGTAAGAAGTTATGAGGACGTGAAAAATGTGATAAACATAGAATCCATCAAGCTATGGGCTATTGCAGCTCCTATTGCCTTCAATATTTTGTGCAATTATGGCATCAATTCTTTCACTAGTATCTTTGTGGGGCACATAGGGGATATAGAGCTATCTGCAGTCGCTATCTGTTTATCAGTCATTGCAAACTTATCCTTCGGATTCATGGTAAGCTTATTATCTTTCAAACTTTCAGTAATTCAAAGCAACAGTAGATCCAACAGAGGACAAGGGGGCGTGATTGTATCCTTGGAAAATAATTTATGAAAGTTTTTCTAGTATTTTAGCTTTTATCCCCTAATATCTATCCAGTCGTCCCACCTCACCTCCCTCGTCCCGGACTCATCTCCTCTATGGATTCCAGATCTATCTGAATCCAAAGAGATCAACACCAAAGCATTTCATATCGTATCTTCTTGGTTTAACAGCTTGGTATGGCTAGTGCACTCGAGACGTTATGTGGACAGGCGTTTGGAGCTGGAGAAACAGAAATGATGGGAATTTACATGCAAAGATCATGGATAATACTCACAACTGCTTGTTTCTGCCTTTCACCCCTTTACATCTATGCCACACCATTGCTAAAGCTACTAGGACAAAGACACGACATTGCCGAAATAGCAGGAAAATTTTCAATAAAAATCATTCCACAAATGTTTTCACTCGCCATTAACTTTCCTACACAGAAGTTCCTGCAAGCTCAAAGTAAGGTGGCGACTCTAGCATGGGTCGGTTTTGTGGCCTTTGTCTTGCACATAGGGTTGCTGCTTTTGTTTGTTAAAGTGTTTGAATGGGGATTGGCTGGTGCAGCAGCAGCCTATGATGTTTCAGCATGGGGTATTGCTATAGCTCAGGTTGTGTACATAGTTGGGTGGTGCCAAGATAGTTGGAATGGGTTGTCATGGCTCGCTTTTAAGGATATCTGGGGATTTGCAAAGCTTTCGGTTGCCTCAGCCATTATGATTTGCTTAGAAATATGGTATTTTATGAGTATAATAGTTCTCACTGGGCATCTAGAGGATCCTGTCCTGGCTGTCGGATCCCTTTCTATATGGTAATATCACGTATTCGCTCAAATTTTAATCAATGCTATTGCCTACCATACTTCCTGATCCCGTCTACCATTTGAACCAACAATACAAGATAATACTAGCATATGAGGACCTAAGATTTGTGGAACAGATAATGGGAGAGGGTGGGGGGTGGACCAACTCAATGAATTCATTAGGGTGAAACTTGAATTTTGGAAAAATTAAACATAAAAATTTGAATTATATTATTTTTATCATCGAAGAGCTAATTCTATCACATAATCATTTTCTTGTATTCAGCATGAACCTGAATGGATGGGAAGGTATGCTGTTCATTGGGATTAATGCAGCAATAAGGTAAAAATAGGGAAAAAAGGATAAATCCTTCTCACCCGAATCATTAGTGTCTTTCTGCTTCATTTCTTCCTATATTTCCTCCAGCGTTCGTGTGTCAAATGAGCTTGGATCAGGACATCCTCGAGCTGCCAAGTTCTCAGTCATTGTCACTGTTGCCGAATCTGTACTCATAGGTCTCCTGAGCATGGTGATAATAATGGCGACGAAAGACCATTTTGCCATCCTTTTTACAAGCAGCGAAAAAATGCAAAAGGCAGTCTCTGATTTAGCACACCTTTTAGCTATAACCCTGGTGCTGAATAGCATTCAGCCAGTGATTTCAGGTTCAACGCCAGTTATACTGTGATAATCATAATAATTGAGATATATGTTTGGAATATTTATTTACAGATTCTAAGATGATAGGAAAAATGTTGTTTCTGCAGGAGTTGCTGTAGGGGGAGGATGGCAAGGACTTGTGGCTTACATTAACATGTTTTGTTATTACATCATAGGACTCCCAATTGGATTTCTTCTGGGTTATAAAACTGATCTAGGAGTGAAGGTAATAAACGGATCTTCATTGTGGTCAGCAGGACTAATCACGCACATGAATTGAATAGTAACATAAGCATATCCACAGAAAGCAAACAAGTGAATAAAGTACAGAAAAAATCGTCTGCAGGTTAGTATTCTTGAGGTACAAAATTTACTGATCACGGATGGTTGATCGCAGGGAATTTGGATCGGTATGATATTTGGAACTTTTCTGCAAACTTTGATTCTTTTGGTTATCGTGTGGAACACGAATTGGGAAGATGAGGTAATATTCTGATGTTGATTCCTAGGATATGATTCAACAGAAAAATAAACATTTTCTGATGGACAAAGCATGGTCTAGTTTTAAATTTAAACCCTTTACAACATTTTTTTCACTTGAATTGCAGGTGGTGCAAGCTTCTGAAAGAATGCGTAGGTGGACATAACGAGGTCATGGTCAAGTAAAAATTCGTCGATGATAGAAAAAAAGAGACTATGATTCGATAGCTTACAGAAAATAACTCATTACTCATGCCCAGAAGTCTATCGATTGTGCAATTTTACCCTTTGGCATGGTCTAAATTCCCAAGATATTGTTCAAGATCAGTATTAATCTATAATCGGTTGTCTTTAATAGAGGTGGAGGATAAAATAAAATAAAAATACGACATATATGGAAAAGTATAAAGCAGAATATCAATGAGCTTAGCCAATTTACCCCTTTGAAAATGCCTGGAAATGTGACTTCAACATGGACTAGCAAATTAAAGAGAAACTACATTGACTGTGTAGAATCCTTGGATTCCATGGAGATTGAAAAAATGTCATGAAAACTGCCAGCATGCTCCTGCACTACCATGTTCCCAGATCCTCCCCCCACCCCTTGAAAGGACACGCCAGAAACTAAGGCTTGAAGCAGTTTTGGAGGCGGTGGGACAGTCACTTCCACCACTCCTTCCAACATTTTCACCACCATCCCCATTGTAGGCCTCGTAGACTCTTCATCTTGAATGCACCAAACAGCAACCAATCCAATTCTCTCTGCCTCTACTGTGTTATAAGAACCCCCGAGCCTCTCATCAATGACACTCGCCAGGTTTCCCTCAATTATTTGGCGTGCGGCCCATGGTGGAAAAAACCATTTCTCCAGTTCGCCCTCGACAACTCCACCACCTGAGAGTGGTCCTTCCACGTTGCGGCGGCCACCTATCAACTCAAACAACGTCATCCCATAGCTATATACATCGGCTTTTGTAGTAATTGCCACACCAGAGATCCACTCAGGAGCAACATACCCCCATGTGCCCCGCATTGTCACCAAGACTCTGCTGAAATCTCGGCCAATTAGCCTCGCCAACCCAAAATCAGAAACCTTGGCAGAAAAATCTTCATCCAATAAGATATTCTCGGGCTTTATATCGCAATGTATAATACAGCTTCGACACTCTTCATGTAAATAGGCGATGCCTCTTGCAGTCCCAAGAGCGATACGAAATCTAACGTCCCAACTCAGATTCTGACCATCCGGTTTTAGGTACATGCTAAGAGGACCATTTGGCATGCAATCATAAACCAGGAGACGATGAGAATCTTCAGAACAAAATCCTCTTAATCTGACCAGATTAACATGCTGAATATTTCCTATAGTACACACCTCTGCTCGAAACTCCTTCTCACCACCACCAGGTCTTTCAAGTCTCTTCACTGCCACAGGGGAAGAATCCAACAATACACCTCGAAAAACTGCCCCAAACCCTCCATGCCCGAGCTTCTCAGAAAATCCTTTAGTCGCAACATGGAGCTCTTTGTAAGAGAACACCCTCAGATTCGTGACCTGAAACACACCATCTTCTTCTGCTTTCCTTCTTTTAACCATTCGCTGACACACGAATAACAAGAATATAGTTCCTACACTCAGAATCACAGTAAGGATACAAAGCATCCCTATCAAGAAAGTCGTCTTCTTCTTGTAATTTTTGCGAGATCCAGTGCTTTGCGCTCTCAAATACAATTTATCCTGAATAGTACTGTCAGAAGTAAGATCACGCAGGTTCAAAAGAGAACCATATAATTTCTTGCACATATTATTCTTCGCGTTATGAAATAAACCAATGCAAGAACAATTTTCCAGACAGGCATTCTCGCACTCACTCTTGGTCCCACTCAATGATACCACTGATGTTCTTTCATAGCTCACCGGCCCAACTTCTTCGAACTCATCATTCTTACTACAACTCTCGTAGCCTTTGCGATGACAACCCTCGGAAAAATCTTCTTTTTCCCATGAAACCCTGTCCACGGGATTAAAACCGTCCAAACACCGACAAGGACTCAGCATATTAGCATTACAAAATCCTAAATTTCCACACAGCCCATATATTCTGCATTGATTCTCGGGCTGTGACCAAAACATGTTCCAGGTTTCACTCTGTTGGGACCATGTAAATTGCCTCAACTTCCCCAGATGGTCCAAGCGGAACCTTGTTAAGGGAGGCTTTACGCCGCTCTCTAATGGTACCTCAGTGTATCCAAAAGTTGCCATTGGAGAGAAAGGATTCAAAAATTCAAATCTATATATATAAGGAATTGTCATTTCAGGAACCCCAGAAAATGCATTTCCATTCCAATTCCCAGTAGACCAATATTCATACAAATTATCAATACTGTTACTGCCATAATAGAGAGCAATCTCACCATAATTTGGAGGATTTAACTGCAAGAAATATCTTCCTGGAGCTGGATCAACGGAACTCTTCCAAGAAGTAAGCCTTTGAAGCGCCGTCAAGTACATGCCTGGAATCCAAGTGTCGGTTGGAAAATCAAAGCTTTGCCACAGAGTTCTCCCATTTTTACTCAACAACACCAAATTACCTTCCTCTAGAAGCTTTAAATAACTTCCCTTTTCAGCATTGCTCGTCTCCCACACAACGTTTCCTGAATCCTGGTCCACCACAGCTAACTTCCCATTTTCAGTGATCTCTGCACTAGCCGACAGCAAATTTTTTATGGGTTTTTCCCGATTCGCTACCCAAACGTAGGTTCGAATGGGGATTGAAGCATACCAAATGCCTAAGTACCAGTTGAAGTCATCGTTCAGGGTGAAGAAACCCAACGTAAAAGTCTTGTTTTCACTCAAAATGGTGGAATTTCCACTCAGTTTGACCACAGATTTCTTCGAAGACTCCGACTTTATGCTCCCATCAAGGTAATTTCCAGTGGGTTCTTTCAAATCTCGAATTTTCTTCATAAAATGCGTAAAGTTTGTTTCTAAACTACAGGTGGGCTTCAATTGGGTGGAAAAACAGTAGCCGAAAATGAGAATTAAGTTGAGAGCTAAATACATTGCCATTCTTCCCCAAATATTGAAACAAAAATAGCATTGCAAGCTCACATTAGGCGAGAATGAAACTTCATATGTTCATCAAGTGGCAGAATATAATGGGAAATTTCGGATTCTACACACAAAAAGAAGTAAATTTACTCTGAACTCTGAAGGGCGAGTCTGTGACTGACTAATTTTTTGGACATCGGGAACTTTTAACTCACGGGCAAGAGCAAAATACTTCTTTATGTTGGAGTTGTGGATATTTCACTAAACCGGATTTCTTCTGAGGCTAGCTGGGAAAGAAGACACGATTTTGAGTAGACAGATTGAGAAGGTTGGGATGTTGTGGCAGCCGGATTATCTTGGAATTTGAGTTCAGACTTCAGAGTCTCTGTTCTTGACAGAAGAATAATAGCACATATTTCTAAAGAAATGAGGATTTTTTACTCTTTTGAAGTTGAATTTATTACGATCTGATTCATGGACAATAACACATATAGATTCGATAAAATTTATAGTTACAAAACTATGTTTGTATTATTATTTATTATCTATTAAAGTTTCATGTTAGAGAAAAACACTTGTCAGAAATCAGAATGTATATCAGTGACCAAATATATTCATAGAAAGAAAAACTGATATGAGTTGTTTTCGACTCTCATAGTTCATTGCTGTTTTATGTTAAGGATGAAATATTAAATAATTATATAATTTTGTTTCTCATTCAAATTCTACAAATAGTTAAAATTATAATATATTATGTTATTTATATTATAATTTTACCAATTTATCCCATAATTAAATACATTTATTGTTTTAAAATTTATTTTATTATATTAAAACATTAGTAAAATTGATTAGAAAATAGTGGTGAAATCATATTTAATTCAGTAGGTTTTGCCCCTTGGTTTATAATAAAATTGCCGTTCCTTTTTTTTGAAAAACAAATCTTAATCGTAGCCACACCATCTCAAAAATTATAGAAACAATTAATTACAAAATTTGTCCCATGATTATATTGAGAAGTACTCATTTTATGAAAAAGTTTACAAATCATATTTTTGGGGTCTGGTTCTAGTTTTTAAAAAATATTGGATCTGAATGCAATTTGAGTAACTGGACCTCGGATTTATTAAATTGGAAAGTTAATGTCTTTTCACATATAATGATTAATAGAACTCGCTCATAAATGAAAAAAGAAGAAAAAGTTTAAATACCAACGCAGCTATGATGCATAAGAAACAAGAGGGGTTTTCATGGACCCGACCCGCTTCCTAAGGAAATCCAGGCCCATTAAAAAGTTTTATTGAGCCCGGCCCATCTCCTTTTAAGTTCTTTATATATATATATATTGATATATATATATATTCCTAAATTTCTTAAATTATATTTTTTGATTAAAAGAAATAATTACTGAATTATCCAAATCAACTGGCCATATTTCCATGGGTTTGACCAATTTCTGATCTTCTCGGTGAGCACATATTTTCCCTTCTCACACTTCTACATTATTAATTATCCAAATCAACTCGCCATATTTCAAAGGGTTTAACCAATTTCTTCTTGGTGAGCATATATTTCCCTCTCTCTATATTATGTTCAATTTGGTGTGATTTGTTTGTATTTTTTGTTTGTTTTTAATGCAGTATGCTTCAAATGGTTGTCCTTCCTCCAACCATTTGATTTCTTGCCTCTGAAACAGGTGAATTCGATAGTTTGTTTTTAATGATTGATTATGTTTGTTAAACTATTTGTTTCTTTGATATGTCTTAAATATTTAAATCCAGTATGCAGTTTTTGTTTGGCAAAAACTTGTGGTATACAGTTAAACGGATTTTTATTTGGGTCATATATAAAAAAGTATTTATTTTTATGTTAAGTTTGAAGTCTCACGTATAAAAATTCGCGACGCCGTCTTGTTTTGGTTGGTTATTTTTATAGCTTTCTTCCCATCCCATCCGTTACATTTCTTTACCTTCTCGGTTCATTCTATATTAAATTACATATCTTTCATCATATTTCAGTATCCAGATTTACTGAATTATTCTCTTCCTTTGCTGTATTGAGTGAGAAATCTCCATTTTTATCTATTATTTTTTCCTTCATACATCAAGTACTTTAAATTGTTTTTTTATGCATTCCTTTTAAGCTTTTTTTAATAATTTTAAATTTTTAGTTTACTATTGTTTTTCATTTATGAAATTTGATATTCTTCAATTTGATTATAATTTGTTCTTGAACCGATTTACTACATTCCAATGTTTCAAAACTTAACAGAAAAATAGAGTTGAGATTCAATAACTCATATTTTGTTTGTTGTTTTTTACTGTTTAATTTTGAACAAAAAATAAAAATGCTGGTTTTTTTTTTCTCATTTTTTGTTAAATTTATTATTGTGTAGACCTTTCCAAAAACAAAGTGAGCTGCTGTTCTGCGTTTATTTATGGCCCACCTCCAGGCTCCATATCAATTTTGTGATTTGGTACTAAGATAGGAAAATAAATCAAGAGATATGGTAAATTATGGATATTGCTATCACCATGGTGTCACAAGTGAGTATTTTTGTTTCTATGTATCACTATGACTTTTGCCAAAAAAAAAGGGAAATCGACTATATGAGAAACATGTACTTTGAGTTTCCCATTTTGAAGATCTGTTGGATTTTTAATGTTTTGTTGCTGATTTTGTTGATCCATCAAGTGTTAATTGGAGTGATGTCTTGGTTCAAGATATGTTGAATTTTTTTTTTTTTTTGAGAATGTTGGATTTGTTATGTTGGTTGTCAATTTTGCTTGCACATTTCAGGCAGTGACAGTGTCCTAGTGGAATGGATGTGAAGGTGCTAAATGAATTTTATACATTTCCCACCATGGATTTTTATCCTCATATTCGACAAAAATACGTTTCTTATTTGTCATGTTTTTTTTTTTATTTTGTGTGTAATTATAGGTTTCCTCCTCGTGCTCAACCAAATTATTAATTTATGTGGCTAAAGAAAGGGGGAAAATCGAGTAAAGCTTATTTTACCGAGTCATGAAAGAGTACCTATAATTTTGAACAGTTGTTTACTTGGTATAAAAGTTGTATCGTGGTAAACTAGTTATCAAATTGAGCCGGATTATATCGGTTATGCTCCAGATTGATCACGAATTAACCTGATCTATTGATTATCATGATTTATGTATGTTGTGGTTACTATTTTACATACGCAACACATGTGCATCATTCGCTAGTATATATAAATCACACGCGCACACACACATATTTGATACAGAAATTATATCGGTACTGATTTCAGTAATTTGACAGGGATTAGACATTTTAATTTCCAATTTATCCACGCTATAACTGGAGATGTACTAGTTGTTGATCAAGTGTTCACATTTCCTCGCTGACGCCTAATATGTATACCCAAACATTCTTGTTTCTCAACCACATTTGCTACCACCCACCGATAATCCAGCAGAACAAATTGGTGTTTTCTCCCAACTTGAAATCTGGGTTGTGCAGTTCAGCCCCAAGAGTGTCTGAATCAGGAATTATTTCTAGAAATGGAGGTTGTTTGACTGTAATAAGGAGAGGAGCATCACAGATAAAACAAGAACTGAATCAAGAAGAGAAGTGCAGTGATGAGTGTTATATGAGGAGATGTGTGGGGGTTGCGAGAAAGGCAATTGGGTGTACAAGTCCTAACCCAATGGTTGGATGTGTAATTGTTAGAGATGGGAAGATTATCGGTGAAGGCTTCCACCCAAAAGCTGGCCAACCTCATGCCGAGGTGAATCGGTTCTAATCTTTTCTGAATGATTTTTACTTAAGTTTATTTATGACTATATATTGTTTTTTTAAATTGTTTTACGTGGTTCCATGGGTGATGTAAATGTGTGATTCTTTCTTGAAATAGTTAGTATTTGCTAGAAGCATTTTAATTTGGAGCGGTGTTTGTTGGTTTCTGGGAAGATTTCGGATAGATATGGACACTAGATTAGTTTAACTCTGTTTCATAAATATGCTACTCAGATCTCTTTTTTTTGTTTTTAATTTAGAGATACGAATAGCTATTGGGATGTGATCTCTTCAATTCTGGACGAGTGATGGAGACGTATGTTTTCTTTCATATGTAAGTTCAAAGATGAATATCACTCGGTTCAAAAATAGGAAGAACGTCTTATAATTTAACTGAAAAATGCCAGCCATTTTCAATGCAAATACTAAATTGTAGGACTTATTTAGTGACAAAGACGATGACAGATTCTGATCAATATTTTCATTAAGGGCACAGGTTTTTGCGCTCAGAGATGCTGGGGATTTGGCGGAAAATGGTATTGCATATGTGAGTTTGGAGCCATGTAACCATTATGGAAGAACTCCACCATGCACTGAAGCACTAATTAAAGCCAAAGTAAAAAAAGTGGTGGTTGGTATGGTGGATCCAAATCCGATCGTGGCTTCGGCAGGTGTTAAAAGACTACAAGAAGCCGGTATTGAAGTGATCGTAGGAGTCGAGGAAGAACTGTGCAAAAGACTTAATGAAGCTTACATTCATCAAATGCTGACTGGAAAACCCTTTGTTACTCTGAGGTACTTACTTTTTCTGGACTAAATTACTTCTTGATCTTATTAGGACGTAACTTTGGTTGACTTTTAATCGAACTTCTTTTAGTGGGTTCCATAATTGATTGCCGATTTTCCTCAATACCGATTCTTTTTTAACAGGTATTCCTTGTCACTTGGCGGAAATATGCTAGATCAGCTTGGTGAAAATGCTATGGAACGTGGTGAATATTACTCAAAATTGTTGCAAGAATATGATGCAGTCATACTCTCTTCTACGGCTCTAGCCAACAAGTCTGTGTTTCCGGTGTCTAGTGAACTGGGGGCAAATCAACCTCTTAAAATAGTGTTATCAAAATCCGCGAATCCCCTAATTCAGAATCCTGATCTCCCTACTGATGCTGCTTCAAAATTACCGATCATCACGGAGAAAGAGCTTAAAGAGCTGGAAAATGGCCAAGAAGAGGTTCACAGGAGACTTTCTGATAGAATGACTTTAGCTGAAATTCTTGAACATTGCAAGAGAAAAGGATTATGTAGCGTATTAGTTGATTTAATGGGAGACCATACTGATTTTGAGGATATACTGAAAGAGGGTTTTGATGAAGATTTGTTCCAGAAAGTGGTGGTGGAGATCTTGCCGATTTGGGGTGGAAATGTAGTAAAAGCATTAAATATTGCGAATATGAAAACAAGGGTCAAGAATTTGACATCAAGAATCTCCGGTGAAAGTGTTATAGTTGAGGGATATATTTGTTGAAATTGCATAGAGAAGTCAAAACTAAGATTATCCAAAACTTAATAGAGAAGCAAGTCGGGATGGTGTTAGCCATATTGGCCTTTGGAATTTTGAAAAATGATCGCTTATTATTCTACTATGCTTGATATTGAAAAGAAGCTATAGACTGTAGTAATAGGATTTTGATATCTATACAGACACCATGCTTTGGGTGCGGGGAAGAAAATCTTAATTCTTTGATTATAAAAAATAACTAAAGATGTGTTTAGACATTCAAGGGTCCATAGCTCAGTGGTAGAGCAATTGACTGCAGATCAATAGGTCACCGGTTCGAACCCGGTTGGGCCCTTATTTTTCATAGTCTGATATTTTTCTTCCATTTCCATAATTTTATCAACAGTTTCTACTTATAACACCATACAAGGAGCTTTCCATGCTCTGCCGGATATACAAAGTTCCACATTCCCATGCGTATTTTGTTGTATCACAAACTTGAATTGAATGGGAACAATTTAATAACACCACCAGTACAGAACTCGTATTATTCCAAGATCAAGTAAAATCATACATCAGAGTGCTTTTTCTTTTCTTCCAAGAAAGAAATCCAAAACATTAGAATCGCCTAATATCTCTGGGTGGCTTAAAATGGAGGGGATGAGATTCCGGTGTGGCATTTTCATCCTCTTTCCACATCTTGATAGTCTTATCTGCCTCACAACTGATAAGCCTCGAACCCGTTACGTCATATGTGAGAGCGTAGATCCCTGCTTCACTGTCCAGTGATCCTGACATAATGAAATCACCGTGTTAATGTCGCCTCTCTGAGAGGGAAGGACGAGGAAATAGCTAGATTTCATAGTTAAATACCAGGTTGCACGATTGTTTGAGCTTGCTGAAAATTGTGACCGCTGTTCCAGTCCCAGAACCACATGCTTCCGTTATCACCTTTGACAAAAGCAACCAGAAGAATGATGAGAAATATTATAATCATGGTGCGAGAAATATATCATTCCAAGAAAGAGAAAAGGCCCAAAGAGATGAAATAAAGTAACAGAACCAGGAGAGACATAAAATAGAACTCACCAGCTGTGACTAGTACACCTTCTTCGTTGACAGCAGCTGCGTTAATAATAGTTTTCTGTTGAGAGCTGTATGGTAGAATCATGGTGTCAGCATATCATACATTTCCTACAATCATATAGCGGATGTGGCAAAGTCGATAAAACTCACAGCATGTTGTGCATAAATTCTCCTTTCGGAAGTTTGAATTTTTTTATGTTCTCAGCTGATGCAGATACAAAACAATCCCTGCAAATGTGGCAATGGAATGGACTGAGCTAATAATAACAATGAATAAAGTACAATTCATAGTTCAAATATTTATTCCCTGCAATGCAAAAAGAAGAGACTTACTCCTTGGGATGTGGAGCCATTGCACGCACGGATTTTTTATGGTGCGTGAGAGTTAACATAGTTTTACCTGAAAGGCACAAACACTTGGACCTTCAACAAAGGGAGAAATAGAGATTTAATAATGAACCAAGAAGTGAATATTCATAACATGTTACCGTATCGAAGGTCCCAGAATTTTATTGTTGAATCATGAGAACCAGTGATTACTTGTGGATCCTGCAAATTCAAGTTAAACTAACGAGGTTCGATCACAAGATCAAAAAAATAATAAGAATAATACTAAAAACCCTTAGAAAAGTCACTTTGAACAGCACTTAATCCATGTAAAAATCATTATTCCTATTAGTAAATACGGGTAATTGTAAGTTTCAAAACGGGAAAAAGTGCCTACACAGAAGAAAGAGTTTGTGCATTCACAGTGTTTTTGAACTAAAGGAATACAATACCGATTGCTACGTTTGAATTTGCTAACTTTTTAGAAGTACACACATGTAGATTGATAAACATCTTTGGGTACAAGATAAAGTAGCATTATGCATCATTTTTGGCGATTCAATTTTCTATTGTCATATATTCAAGAACACAAAAATAGTAAAAAGTAAAAACCAATATACTGAGCAAGACACAGTTATCTTTAAAATGAACCAGCGCAGACATAAACATTTTTTTCCCTTTTAAATAAATTACCGACACTCTGCTTCCTGAAAGTTGATTGATACAAATTCAAAAGACTAATCAGATCCATCCCGGTATCACCACATCATGTTTTCAAGCAAGCAGAAAAAACCTTTGCTTGAGAATTGCTTTTCACCCAAAAAAAAAAAATGAGTTCAATAAATCAAGCACAACTCAGAAAATTAAGTAGAATTTTCCCAAGATCCATGAATGAAAAAAAATCAATCCACAAACAACCAAAAATCAACTCCTCCGTTCAGGCCGAAAGCTAGAGAGAGAGAGAGAGAGAGAGAGTTCATAACACAAATAAGCACTCACCGTAGGTCTCGTGAAAACTGAGCAAACGGAATTCTCGTGTCCAGAGAGCGCATGAATTTGCATTTTGCTGCGAATATCCCACACCTATAATCATCATAAAACAAAAATAGTCTGAAGCTAAAATACGCATGCGGACAGGTGGTATATATACAACTAAATCCATACCCGACACACTGAATCTCGGCCTCCAGTAAGCAAAATGTCAATTGTTGGATGGAGAGCCAAGCAATAAACACCGCTCAGATGACCATGATAAGACCGAATGACCTGAAGACAATGTTAAAAGTGTTACTGCATGCGCAGATAGAACTACCAAACCTAAAATAGATATGGTAATATGTCACCCGCCTTGTTCTGCTCTAGATCCCAACATTTAACTAATTTGTCATCACCAGCTGAGAACATGTAAGTGTGCTTGCTACTAACAGCAAGGCCTGCAAGAAAAATTGGTTAATTTATGCACATACTGTAATCTAATTTAAAAAATATGAGCTCTGACAGACCTAGAAAATAAACTACCTCGCACTTGATCAATGTGACCGGTAAGTGTAAGTTTCAGCCTCCCACTTGCTAAATCCCATATCTAGATGCAACAAAAAATGAAACTTCCTATGACACAAAAAGAAGGATGCACAATAAAGCAGAAATATCAAATGTTAGTGATTCTAAAGCCACCAAACAAATTATACTAGCTTAAATTATAATATTGCATGTCCAAGATCATATTCTAGCAAAAGATACCCAGTCTCAACATTGGAAATGTTAGTCATTATCAAGGTTCAACGAACATTTGGTTGTTCAAAATAATATATGAATGAACTTCGGTTTCTGTTAAATACAGTAGCAACTTTCATCTGAAAGTGATCCATGAGAAACATGATGAAACTTAAAATTCTCAAAACTAAAATCATGTCCGGTATTTTGCACATAAAATATGTCGTCCAGAGTCAAATGTCAACAGATACAAGGCAATAAACTGTCACTAACAACAATTCGATTTGAATTCTCCACTTAGTTTAGGACCAAGAATAGCATCTATCACGTAAAAAAAAGCATCTAGCAAGTTTCCCACAAATCATCATTCGTAGCCAGGGAGAACTTGGTCAAAGAAAATCATCCCAGAGAAATCGACTGCATTCGTCTCATCTAACTTAGTACATGCATGTCAATTAAACTAAATGATATCATATGCAGCGCATTTAGAGCTGCTGCAATTTCAACACTGTTGATTTTTAGTGGATATTTAGAAATTTAAAGTTCCACATCAGACAAGAGTTGCATAAATCATTCACAAGTGAAATCTTGCCATTCCCCCCTCCAATTTCCTCCTTTTCAGAAAATGGGTGAGTTGCTTCCAAGAAAACAAGAATTTCAATATCTAACCTTGATTGTTCGATCAGCCGATCCAGTACAAAACCAAGTATTGCTCGGGTCAACCGCGACGGACCGCACCCATCCCAAATGGCCACTGATAACCTATGCAGTCAGAGTTTGGAAGGTTAAGGCAAAGAGGAAAGGAACATAGGAGGGACTAAATAAGATATAATAATAAAATATTCAAAGCTGAAACATTATCATCTTTTCAAGTTCTGGAACAACTTTGTTATTAGCTCAGAGAATCTTCTCACCCTGTAATTCTTCCAGGGAGCCCGCCATATAGGGCGAGGCCATCTACTTGGAATTCTTTCCATAATGGCTGATGTTGAAAGATTCCTGCCAGGCACACAAGCAAGCAATGCTTCATTGTCAGACAGGCTCTCAACAGCTACCGTTATCCTTACCATCAATAACCCCAATACTTGAAATAATAAAGATAGAGAGGTTTTGAAAAAAAATATTCTGAGCATAAGTAATATGTGTTGAATGTCAAGTTTAAACAACGGCTAGCCGCTAGAGAGCTAATCCTCCATTTTTGTAAAGTGTAGGAAAAGGATAACAAATAACTCTCGATGAAACTTGGTGAAGAATCCATTCACTAAGAACATCATGTTTTTCTTTGATTAGGGATTTCAGTTGGCGAAAAACATTTTAAGAAAAACTATTTGCATGCACGGAGAGTAAACACTGTTGCACCAAGTAGACATCAACGAATAAAAAAAATACAGTGCAAGATTCCTCCGCCTTAAAACACATTTATAGTCAGGTGAGAATGCATACTGTATACTTCCAGAAAGAAACCAATAAAGAATAAAGAGACCTTTCAGATGAACCATGAGAGGGGGAAAAGGTTAACAAATAACTCTCGATGAAAAGGTTAACAAATAACTCTCGATGAAACTTGGTGAAGAATCCATTCACTAAGAACATCATGTTTTTCTTTGATTAGGGATTTCAGTTGGCGAAAAAACATTTTAAGAAAAACTATTTGCATGCACGGAGAGGAAACACTGTTGCACCAAGTAGACATCAACGAATAAAAAAAATACAGTGCAAGATTCCTCCGCCTTAAAACACATTTATAGTCAGGTGAAAATGCATACTGTATACTTCCAGAAAGAAACCAATAAAGAATAAAGAGACCTTTCAGATGAACCATGAGAGGGGGCAATTGCTGCACTCCTACCTTGAAGATCAACTTCAGTTCTGACAACAAAATTTATCTTTGTAAAAAATAATGTGGCATACAAACATGCATATTCATGTGAACGTAAGATCTAAATTGTCCCGTATTCCGGAGATGCAGCCAGCATGAATTAATTGTGACATTTCACATCTATTGCCACTACCTCCCTCAAAAATTATCTAACATATCCGGATGACAATTAAGATAACTAGTCTAATGTGACACACAATCTTTCAACAGAAAACAAGGGAAAATAAACTGATACAGACTGGCCCCTGGATTCCGCAGCTGAAATAATCACCAAATCAGTCTGGGACCCTCCCTGCTGGATATCATTTGATCTTTCAGGACCTGCACGAAGAACACATGTTCATTGTTAACCAAGAAGAGACAAATTCTTAGTGACTATCTGGTTTGTTTATCTTTCTAAAATAGACACCAAGGATGATTATTGCTTTGTCAAGTGCCACCAGTGAATGTAATTTGGCGCTAATATATTTATTTGTGTGATTGACTGGGAATTTTTATGAAACAATACCGCTGATGGAAATTTGGAAACCCAAAAAGGATATACCAGGAAGTGCTAGGGCATTGGAAGGAGCAGGAACTTTCTGTAGTTCAGTTTTCGCTGCTGCCAGATCACAAGGATGTACAGATGCCACACCTTTCAGCCCTCCATACTCGGTGTTTAACTAAAATCAATGAAAAACTTCTTAATCATTCAAAACAAAGGATATAATAACACAGGCTTACAAGTAATCATCATGAAATAAACATTCCACATGTCATACAAACTGTTACGTCCCACATCAGCTGTCCAAATACCGTGGATTGTCTTATAACTTAACTAAAAATGATTTTTTGGGATTAAGCCTTTCTTATTGAACTTCCGGCCAAATATTGTTGAGAATCTAGCATCGTAAAGGGTGACCCAGGAAAGAAGTAATATGACCCGCGTTTACATTATAGGACCGATTAAAATGCATGCACCTAATACTAGCAGGAGAGGTGAAAACCGTTCAAAATGGGTCGCCCCTCGCAGTAACATATTTTTACTTAAAACCCTCAACTTTTTCGTTTTCCAATACTTGTTAATTCAAATTTTTTCACAGTTTACTGGATGTGTTTTACATAGTCTAAATTCCATTTTCCCAGAAAGTAACAAGCACTAACCTTGTGGTTAACTCGAATCTTCTTGCTGCAAACCAGACAAGTAACGGGATTAAAAAGATCATATAAGCATCAATAATCTCCAAGTAAGCCTATATTTAAATCACGATAGAATCAAAGAAAGATTCTTTGATGAGCTCTTAGAAAACCTTTCTGGATCCGGTGGAGAAAATTGTCCATGAAGAGGAGAGAATAGGTCAAGCGCTCGCTTCAAAGACTTGAAGCCCAGCTTCTTAAGCGATTGTGGCTCCACGGGAAGTTCGGCTTCCATAGTTGCCCCCGGCATTCGATATGTGACTCTGCGAAAATACTTTAAGAAGCAAGGAAGGCCTGGAGAAGTAAATACACTGCACAAGAGCGAGAACGTAGCTCCGCCGAGAAAAGGGTGGAGGCGGTGGCTGACTGGCGTCGTGGGCCGATGCGGTATGTAAATATCCGATTCGATATAAACGACTCGTAGCGTCCAATTGCTTCTAAATGGGCCGGGAAATGACATTGACTAATTGAGCCCATAATTGGCGACTCAAGGATTTATTTTTATTTTCATTATTTATTTTATTTAGATATTTTGAATTTGTAAATTGAAACCACTTGGCAAGTTGACAAGGTAAATCACAAGAAGACTTTTTTTAGGGATATAATCCGCCAACCTAAATCCAGGGTTTGCAATTTGAATCATCAAACGAGACACGCCTCAAATTGAATTGGGGAGAAAATGTCGAAAAAGAACGATCTGGCTCGAAGAAAAAGGCTGCACGATTACGAACTAAGAAGTGAGTAGTGCTGCAGTTTTGTTTCCTCTCCCCCTCCATTTTCAATGAATGATATAATGTTATTGAGTATGAATATAAGTGTGCAATTAATTATTTCGATACTATTATTTTGAACTTTCTCGTGACGGATTGGTGTTGGTGGAGGAAACAGAAGAAAAAGAAGAGAAGGAGAAGAGGGAGAAGAAGCTTCAAGCCAAGAAAAACAAGATGAAGGTAAATTGCTCTTTCTTTAATTATTTATTTTTTCGATTATTGTCTGATTTCTGCTCCATGTATATTGAGTGAATTACTGTACTCGACGTATGACTGTTTTGCTTCGCCAATCCGTTGGAAATTTTGAATCAACGGACTGTGAAATGTTTCAAAATTTCAGCGCCTTTTAAAAAAAATTGCAACTTTTGCACCTCAACTCAATCTGCACCTGGTTTTGTGCTGATTGGGATTGTGATTTCATTGTTTTGGGATGACATGTGATGAAAAAAAACTTGATTTGTGCCATGATTAGGTGGATGGTGTCAGCAGTAAGAAGAAGAAAGTTGGGAGTGGATTTCAAGTTGGCAAGAAAAAGTTGAAAATGAAATTGACGCCGTTGGCAAAAGCTAAAGCTGCCCAAGCAATGGAGGTCGACAACTGAGGTTATTATGTAAGAAATCAGCTGAATGGGAAATGAAATTTCATTTTACTTCCATTGAGTTAGTGGTGGTTGTTGCTTGAAGAGTGTGTTCTTCATTTTGACTTTCATATTATGAAAATTTAATTTAGATTAACTATCAATGTGGGCATTTTTTGGGCGGAAGTTAAGGTTTCTTTGGAAGAACTTTTCTTTACTTTCGTCAGGTATGAAAATTACATATACTTTCTGTTTTATTTGGAGATAAATCATTGTTCTGTTGGGAGAAATTTAACCTCTGAGTGGAGAAAGAGTGTCTCAAAATTAGGTGGCTGTCGGCCATAAAGACCATGTGCATGATGCAGCTCTCCATTCCATTGTTTCTTAAAATACTGAACTTCGATCATCAAATATAAGAGAATGTGACGTAGAAAATCCAAATACACATCCATCATCCTGTTTAACCTAAAATTAGTTGGCAATCATCAATTCAATAATGCTAAAGAAACACGTTAATACACATCTAAGCTAATCGGTTCTTTTATGATGAAATACTATAATTCCTAAAGCTCTCGACACTCAATAACAGAGTAAATTCATTGATCAATATAGCTGTGGTCATAAACGAGGACAGCCAATCAATTTAGAGTGAGATTTCAACAGATGATACATTAAGGTTAAAAGAGTAGCATCCCAGCATATACAACTTAAGGTACACAGGTCTTGGATCACGTTCTTGAATTGCCTATCGAGAGGCATTTACAGGTAGCCAACCAAGTTGCAAGATATTTGAAAGTTCTCAGACAGAGGAATGCTATTCAAGAAAAATTAATCCCAAGAAGTTAAAACGATGTGCCAATGCACTTTGGATTGGAACAGTTGAAGAGAGCAAATTCATAATATGGCATTTCACGGAGTTAGGGAGAAACATGGAGCAGAAAGCAATCAGTTGTTGCTCCAAGTAGCGATGCAGTAGAATATGTGCAGTTATCATGGAGTACGTGGGAACTTTGTTAAAGAGACACGTAAAGGACCTAACTTTTCCACACTTGTAACCTGTGAAGCTTTATATCAGTGGTAAATCTGCAAGAAGCATTTGCACAATCAAGTTCCAATGAATGGTTCAGCATGAGATAGACTCTGGAGCTATCACATTATTCTATGTCCAAATAGAGGAGCAGGAAGCGGATATCCTTGTAAATTCCTTAGGAAAAAAATTACTCAGGCTATATATTGATGTGTCCAGTTAGTAATCAAATAATGAGATAATATAATTACATTGTTTTCATATTTCTCACAACATTTTTTTCACTTATGACACGCATGATTAAAATTTTAGTTTTAGTATTAGATGGCGGAGGTGCTATCTGTTCTTGTAGACAGATATAATATAATTACATTGTTTTCATATTTTTCTCCATCTTTACAGAAATGATTTCTTCGGGGGGTGGAGTTTATTTTTGGTGACATAAAATCAAGCTTAATTCAGGCTATTAAAACTGCAGACAAGCTCACTCAAAACAGGAATTTGTGATTTTTTTAGTACATATGGCATATGATTAATACATTATTCTCTGCATTCTTTCTAAGCAACTTTTCAAAATCATGGAGTGAAAAGTGGTGAACTGCTCTAGCTAGACATCAGATCAAGTGATAACACATTCCAGTCATCTTTCGGCACACCTAGGCCTCTCAAACGGCCTTTGAAGCTTCAACTGTATTATTACCACAACGGATGGTATTTGCTGTCACATGTTGATGTCAAATCTCCCCGTCTAAAAACTGTAGAGGATTAGAACCGCCTTAGTGCATTTGGATACATGAGGTGAGCATTTATACGTGTTGTAAAGCTTCCCCTCTTCACAGCAATCATCGCATACCCCAGGAGGGAGCTTTTTCCCTCTATCTAGCCAGAGTGGATTGAAGAATAAGAAATGTAAGTACTAACACAACTTCTTCATGTTTGATGCTTGTTTTGGATGTTCAGAACACATGGACTCAGAATCTGCCTATTGCGAAAAGGAAAATGCCAAAACTATGTTAAAAACAATAAGAGCTATTATAGTTTGTTCACCTTGAAACATTCCGTCTTCGGAGCTTATGATGCAACACAAAACATTTATCAATAGGACTATCTTGGGAGCTTATGATGCTATAAAGGGTCTTTATCCGAAGGACTGCAACGGCAAGGAATTTTTTTTTTATCATCTAATTACAAATTCTGTCTACTCAAAAACAATATGGTACTTAATAAAAAAATTACTTTTAATTCCTATTCCAGACTTGTGGTTTGTACATAGAAGACCGAGAAATTGACGTGAGCTACCTGTTCCATCATTTAAATTTATTCATGTCAAATGTGACTTCATGAAGGCTGTGACTCAATTTCTCTGAATTTCTTATGACGCCCTAGTTATACCATTTCCCCCCTATGATTTTCACCACTTAACATGTGGATAGTACCGCAATCTTATTGTTTGGATATATGAATTTCTGTTATCATTATGTTGCAAATTATCGTGTCCCACACTTGTATTTCGTTTGCATTGTTTCTTCTTTTGTTTTTTTATTTATTACAAAAGTAAAATAATCTTGATGTACTTCAGTAACTTAGTTTACTCATAAGTTATGGACAAGGAACGTGGTGTTTGAAATCAATCATCTGTCTCTTTTACTAATTTCTAGAAAGCCTGTTTTGTATAAGGACAACCATAGTAGTATTTTCCTTGTAAGAAATATGATGTACATAAGTTTGGTTTTCAAGGATTCGTTGCTAATATACAAGCTTTAATTTACACGCACAACATGTCTACAACACCACAAAACGTAATTCGTGTCACTAGTTATCAGACCAAGTAATGTCCAAATAGCCCCAATTGTCTTCTGGCACCCCTAAGGCTTCCCACACAGCTTTTGATGCATCAACTATGTTATTAGTACATGGAGGCTGATAATCATGATCTCCATCACATCCCATTGTAGAATCACACTCGTCAACAACCATAGCTGTAACGGTTCTTCCATTGGCACTTACTTTTATATTGTTCAGGCATCTGCTTCCTCCATTGTACCATCCCGTCGATAGCGCAACAACTGGCGTGTCATCAGAATGGTATTTGTGAGACCCCGAGACTAAACACTGATAAAATAGTTTTGATGGCATTTTTGTAAATAAGTTGAAAAATATTCAATTTATTTCGATGGCATTTTCGTAAATAAGTTGAAAAATAATGAATTAATTTTAAAGACAAAATGGTAATTAGTGTCATATCTTTTCCATATGAAGTTCAAATGATTTGAGATTTGGATATATCGTAGAAAACTCAAAGATATAGAAGTTTCATGTTTTGAGTTTTGAAAAATTTGATCGTTTGACTGGTCCAAAGGGATGCACCGACTTTAAAATGTTAAATAGTATATATTATATTATATTATATTATTTTATTAATATAATATAATATAATATTTAAAAATAAAAAAAATTAAAAAAAAAGATAAAATTGAAAGTTACGTAACTTTTTTCAGAAAGTTGAAGAAAGTTACAGAGAGAAAAAAAAAAAGAGAATTAAGGATTTTTGATTTTCTTTTCGATCGTGCG